>NC_136647.1:4900570-4995570 GCF_949748355.1 Melanostigma gelatinosum
CGCGTCGTAGCTGCCTAAATCAAAAGCTGGGCCGTCAGTGAAGAGCATCTTCCAATCACCACTAATTGGCGCACATAATAAAAATGGAATCCTTCTGTTGGCTGGACACTGGACGTAAAATGACCTGACAAAACTAAGCCACCGATCAAAATTGAGGAACAACATACAGAATGACAAACAGCAACAAGCGGCTGCTGCTTTTAGAGAGAGAATCTTTCCATTGCACGTTTATTCCATCTTGTTTCTTTGGCATCTTCTGGTATCAAGTATCACAAAATAAGCTGGATCATAAACATTACTGATGCCACATTACAGTATTGTGTCATCATACTGTACATTTTCTGAAAATTGATAGTGAAAAATAAAGTGGTCCGGCTTAGTGATTCGAAACGTTTCTCGTAATCTCAAATGCAAGATATTTGAAATGACTAAATAGAAATTGTATTGTCACATTGCCCAATATGTTTTAGGATGGTATTCTTCAATGAACTATGATCTAAATCTTTCACTGTTCAATTTGTATTTGTATTGTTGTGTTTGCATACAGTAAACAGTATAATCTGTGCTGCATCTGATTACCTTATAATGTATTTGTGAATATGCTTTTTAATTCACCACATAGATGGAGATGTAACTGACCAGGGCCTGAAGTTTAACCTGATCTCGAGGTCCTGTCTTGCAGAAAACCAAGTGTCGAAAAAACGAATGAAATACCTTCGTTATTTAAATTGATATGATTCTGACATGATGCAAACCTTTTTAATTTGTTTACTTGATAGAGACAGTACACAGGAGAGGTGATGGAGAGACGGAGAGGTGATGGTGCATGTCGGTAGCCTACAGATCATCTGTGCCCCGAGAGCCCCAAGTGGAAGGATCTGGGAATCGCTACTGTCGGGGGATCCCCATCACAAGGTAACCCAGTAACTCAAACGTGTTTTTAGTTTCTGACCTCATCAGAATCATCAGATAATTGTGATAATTGGACTATTAGAAGTGTGGGGCACTTTCATCACAATGTCCCAGAGCCTGAGGTGACGCTGTCAAGTTGCTTGTTCAGTGCCAAGCCCAACGATGTTCATTTTGCTTGAGAGATAACTTGCATTGATTATTGATTCTCAAAACCGTTGTAATTTCAGTACGTGTGATATCTTAATCATCGAGTCAGAAGCTTCAGGACTCTTGAGTGTGTCGTGCGGACGTTTTATTCTCAGTTGTTGTTCATGTCGTCTTTCACTTCAGCTTTATTGTGCCTGTTGTTGCCATGGCCACAGTGCGACTTTCTGATCTGCAGCCTGAATACTGTGGAAAAGACTCATCCCCTGCAGAGACCTTTATTTATATTTTCTTACCTTTTTCTGTTCAGGTAAGTGAACGCTGGCATTGACACGGTGACATAGAATGAACAGCAGTTAGTTATCCCTCCTTAAATATCTGTTCACATCTTTTTATGTCTTTGAGATGAAATACAAACCCGATGTTTCTGCTGATGAAAATGTTACAGCTGTTTACATCGAGCTATACCTTTTGATGTAACGGAGGGGAGATCACACACCGCAGCTATGAGGCGGTAGAGATCTGATGTGACATGTCCCCAGTTCAGACACATATAGAGGCCATGATGTTGCTCTCCGGGTGAAGAGACTGTTTGTGATTCTACATTTAACTTGATCATCTGAGCGGATATGAGGTTATTAGGAAGATGCCTTGAATCAGGGACAATAAAGACCTTTATACTCTATTTGCAGGAAATTCAATTCTTCACGTCCTCTCTCAGCGTCGTTTGCTTCGAACCGAGCGGATCACAGCCGGCCTTCCTCCCATTTATTCACTTGTTTCCTTCCCACTGCCGACTGAATGTCCTCATCAGCCTCTAAATAACAGCATTAATGGGTTCGGCAGATGCTGCGGCTGATGTCTGTGAGGATGTGAAGCTCAATGTCAAGTCAATTTATGAAATAGAAGGTTGACCTGTTGTTTCCTGAGCTGAGTGAAAGCTGCGTTGTTTCTGGCAACATGCATCCGGATGCGCGCAACACCGCCACCGGAGTCATTTTAACAGCAATACAGTGCTGTAAAAAACTCTGATGATAGTTAAGACCTTCAAGACACTTTAGGATCTTTTTGCTGACACCTGCCTCCGTTTGTAGAGTATAAGCATGTCACCACTGCACTGAAGCAAAACTACAGCGGCCAGACAAGCTGGAGCGAGCTGGAACACTAGTCACGATCACGATGAATGACCGAGCCAATCAAATCTGAACAAAAACAAACATGGATCCAAATTGGGAGGGGCCGCAACAACCCGAAATCGAGTTAGCATTTTTGCACTTCCAGTTCCCAAGGTGGCGGCAAAGTGCTTAAATCATGATGAACATATTATTCCTGTTCATGAAGTGGCTGAATGACACGACGAAACGTTATCACGCCGACTACTTTTTTTGGATGTCGTCCCTGCAGCACTCTATGTTGAGGATTTTGGATTGGCCCAGTCTGACAGGCGGCTTTATGCTCTGTGCTGTCTGCGGCCATGAGGACAGATGGCCGAGGACCATACAGTAACTACTGGTATCGGAAATTGAAAAACAAACTCTATGACCATGGGCCGGTACAGCCTTGAATGTAATGTTCAGGAGTCTTCCCGAACCTCCCGGTGGCCAGTCCGCCCCGGTCTATGTGATCTGTATTCAGGGGGAGAGTTTGTTGTGTTCAAGTCATCCGAATATGTAAACATATGCTGAATACTTTCTGAGTCATGGAGAGAGAAAGAGAGGGCGGAACAAAGGGAGAAGGACAAGAGTGGAGGGAAAGATGGATTTGCTGTAGATGAGGTGGGAGAGAAGTAGAGAGGAAGAAAAGAGAGCTGGGAGGACAGAGAGAGGCGGTTGAGGACGAGGAAAGCGATGAAAAAAACAAACGGGGATCGCCTGAAGTTATGTTGCTTGAATTGAAATATATATTTTTATGTTCCAAACAAAGACATGCATGTGCCGTGGGAGGACTGAGGTGATGAGGTACAGCAGTGTAAACCGAAAGTGTTTTAAAGTGATCTGCTGTCTATTTTTCATCAGAGTCAAGTTGAAGCCGGCCCACATGTGACACAGCTCGTTGTGTGCGTGACCTCGTGAGTCACAGCGAAGGTGAAAGACTTTTGTGTTTTTTGCACTTTCTGTGCGAACAGTTCAAAGTCATCTCTTTGTCTCTCACAGACAAAACCAGCCGCGCAGCCTCGCTCGTCTCCGTGACACCATATTAAGCCGCGATATGAACTATCACACAGAGGGAAATCTGAATAAAATGAACTCATGAATAGCAAATGTTTCATGCGTTTCCCCCCCCCCACACTTCTACCTTCCCTGGAGTTTTAAGCATGAAAGCTGAGGAAACCGAGCATCGCTCCAGCCGGGAAAAAAAGTATGAGAATGACAATCAGATAGCTGCCACAGCGACTGTGTGATTGGTTTGATATCCAGCTTTAATCACAGAGAATGCCAAATTCATTATTTATACATTTCATTCTTTCCTTTGTAGTTATGGTCTAAGCAATATTGAACTCTGGAGCTATGTAATTAATGGATTGCCATACTGTGCTCTGGATTCTGATGTGTGTGAGCGAGAGAGAATCATCGAGGAATACCAACAGACGTCGCAAAATTATATCACGATGGGTTTTGCCTCCAAATGTCACTGCCTCATAAACAGAGAGAAGAAACTGAGATTAGAAAAGGAAAAGCCGACAGATGTTTCCAAACATCACACCATCACTGTCAGCGTCTCAAGAAATTGAAATATGGGTTGTGTGCTTGTTATCTGAGTAAAATAAGAAAAGTAATGAATTTGTTTTTTTCCTATGGACCCCAGGGGCAGACAAAACAAAACCCAACCAGGTGATACAACAACCAACAGCAACTCGATCACCAGACCGATCGGTGATGCTGGACAACATTTTTAAACAATGTTTACAATATATATATATATATATGGCAAATACAGCATGTGATGCAATGTGGGACTCTTTTAACCGTGATCTTCGTCATACCTTGACCTGACTGGTAGTTTCCCCGTGTTTTCAAGTCTTTATGCTAAGCTAAGCTAACCATACCATATCTTGCATTACCTGAAGAGAAATACCAGGACAAATTCAAGTTCAATTAAAAACGGATTCCTCAATATTGGCATAAAAGGCATATAATTGATGACATGATCAACGACAGTAACAGCAAAAATAAATGCAGACAGACTTGAATGGTCTTCAAATTTATATCCCACAGCTACTTTGTTGTTTACTTTTCTTTGTCAAATACACAAGAAACATGACTGCCGCCTAGATTTACTATTTATCATTTATTAAGCTGAAAGTAGCTCAATTGGTTGTAGCTGTGGACCTCGACTTTGTCTGGTCTCTGCAGCCTTAAATCACTGCCCATGTGATATTCTCCTGTAGCTTTGAGGTGGACTTCTGATGAAGAGTGACTGCTGCTTTTCCCTCGTGACAACCTGAGCCCGCAGGTTGTGTACGTTTTGTTTTTGCTGGCCAGCGTTTCACTCCTAAGTGTGTGGCGTAATCATTTCTCAATACCTGGCCACTAGAGATGTTTTGTCTCGCAGGATGAGAGCATCAGGTGATTTTTTGCAAGAGGGCACTTGGACCCAAGATTTGAGATGAAGGCTGCAGGGTGAACCAGACGAGAGGAGGAGCAGATGAACAGGTGCTTATTGTAGACAGGACCTTGAAGAGACAGCTGATGAACCTGATGATGACTCATCTACTGAAGACGGAACAGGAGCAACACTGGTAAAACCTATAAAGACATCCTGTTTTTTTCTCCTGCTTTATTTTCAGAAGACATTTTGTCTTGTGTGAGTCTCCCCCTGATGGTCTATCGTAGTAATATTTTTTAGCTTTTTTGCTCGCATAAGCGGCCAAAGCTTTCTGCCCTTGAGGAGATATTTGCTGAGGAGGACATGACAAGTGAAGAAAGAACAGAGGATATTGTCAGCGCTGCAGAGAAGGTTCAGGAAGAGATACAGCTCTACAGAGGCCTACCATCTACCTCAATCTCTGTGAGTCCAGCGACCTGGTGGGGGAACATGACGGACACTCGGCCACCGCTTTCAGACTTGGCAACCAGGTATCTCTGTGTGCAAGCAGCATCCACACCCTCAGAGTGTTCAATTTCTCCTGCTGGGGACAGCCAGGGGACACACCGTCAAACAGAAAAAAAGTATCTTTCAGGATTGGCATGCTTATGGAATTATACAAAGATATGCAAAATCTTAACTTAAGAACGATGGTCAAACAACATCTAAATAAAGACTGTTTATCCTGCATTCAACTCTTGTTACGACACACAAACAGTGATGTTTGTCAATGACGTGCTTGTGTTTCCTTTCTCCTAAATTTTGAATACAGAGCTAAACACACCAACTGCTGTTGACGTGTGTTTACCTCTAGTAACAAATTGCTTAAGTAAGGGATTCTCCGGTTCCCCCTCACGTTCAGCAATACCATTTAATATTTACATTCAGTGTTTGGTTTTCTACACAGTAGTTTTTATTGTTCATGGCGGAGTCTGCCATTTCCTTGCAAAATGCACGATGAACAGATACACAAGTTGCTCCTCTTTTGTTGCCCTCCTGTCCCCATTGGGCGATACATGTGATGTTTTGAAGGGAATTCTGCGCCTGTAGTACTCGATGCGCTTGCTGTTGCCACCAGTTCTCCAAATCACCCGGCACTGGAACCTTAATAAGTCTACCTGTGTTTCCTTCAACAAATCAAAGCATTTGGTGTCTGCACGTGTCTGGATTTGAGGACACTAAAATAGAGGAGCGCATCCTTTATAATCCAAAAAAATGAATTTTGCACACAAACTGAGTTTGTAAAAATTAAAAATCAACAGGAATAGCAGACAGATGTCTGAAAACTTTGCAATTCCCCACAGAACAAACGTGAAAGTTAACCAAATGCAGTAACACATTCAGTTGCGATGCACCAGGAAACATCTGCTGAAGGTCGTAACTTATGGCCAAATGTATTTGTCTCGAGATTGCCAGTCCTTAAATGCACATCTGTGATCAGAAAGCTAACTTGGCATAAGATGCTCCAACAAACTTTTCACAGAAAACAGGGCTTACTGTTAGTTCCAGAGATGAAAGAGTTCATATGAAGACAAATAACACTTCAGCAGATCCCTCTAGAGTCTATATAAATGAGACAGCAACAGAAGAGTCTTATATGTGACAGTGATTTAATACAGTGCTGGCTGTATCAAGTGTATGTTCTCTTCAATGCACATCTAATCCATCCCCGAATTGTGTTCTTTGTATGAGGATTTATTTTCATTCCCGGAGGGGGAATAATGAGAGGCACCTTCAAACAGATGTGTAATGAAGGTGTGAGCCGCATTGCACACTCATAATCCTCCACAGAGCAAAGTAAGAGGCGTACTCCCATTGGTGATAGCGTCTTTGTGTTTCACTAAAGGAAACTAAGTGCCAGGGATGAAAAGAGCACAATATCCAAAACAACAATATATTCATTTTTTTATAGACGGAACACTGCATACTTTGCATACAACTGATTATAGAGTATACAACGGAAAGGAGGAAAAACTCAGACAATGAAATAAAAATGGCCGATAAAAAAAGCATATGGACGCAGCAGCAGGTGCAACGAACGTTATTAGGCTACATAACCTGCAATTTATAATATAATCAATAGCAGAATTAAACATCACCGAGGCAGACAACACAGAGATGTATCCACAGTGAAAACTCGGCAGGAACAATATGCAGTTCACACACACACACACAATGCTACGTTGCCTAGCAACATTGATGTACTCCTCTGGAGACGGTTGACTTTGTTTTTTCTCGAAAGCGGATGTGATTTGACAGTAACAGCAGGAAATGTGACGCGTTACTTCCACCCCTGTTAAATGTGATGTAAAAAGATGGTCGCAGCTTAAAAAATGCAACTTCAGACAAAATGCAAATTTCTGGGAGGCATAAAAAGGCCCCTCATTAATCAATTCTGTCTATGAACAACATTTATTTTTTTGGACTTGTGACAACAAAAGCTCACGAACCAACACTAAGTTCTTTATTTAGTACAAGGAACTCCAGGATTTTACTGCTCTTTGCAAAGAAACATAACCCGTTTAAAACGACGTGTAATCACGTGATTGAACAGAACTGCATTCCTTTGTATATTTTTTAAGCCATCAGCTCGTTAAGAGTGTTTTTGTGGAAAGGGTTGTCCTATTTATAAAAACAAAGCGATAGTCTTCCTGTGCCACAATAAAAACGTTTTTTGACAACAAAATACTCACCACCACCACCCGTCTCTGAATAAATAAAGGTTCCGAGGTTGGAAGCAGAACAGATAAAATCCCGACAATCCTTTTCAATGAGCAGACACATTTCCTTCGTGCGGCTGACTGTTCTAATCCCTTAAACTGGAGAATGAAGGTGCTTTCACACCTGCTGTGTTTGGAGCGGATGAGTGGAAATCTGAAGCCATCTGGACAAAACTCGAGAGACGTGTGCCGTCGTAAAATCCACACAGACGTTGTTTGTGTGAAGTTTCAGACTTTACAACATGCTTCACAACATCATAACGACAGATAATATACATTTTAGAGATAGAAATATGAGACATGAGAGTCAGGGACTGAGTGAGGGACAGAAACAAATGTTCTCAGCCACTGACCTCTGTTGATTTATTCATCAAGGATAAAATCCACACACAGTATTTGAAGATGTACATACAATTCAGCAATGTGTGAATCATTTTTGGACGAACACATTTTGCAACAACAATCAACTATGCAAACTATTCTTTGCAATGAATTCCTCAGGTCTGTTGGCGGAGAGAAATTAAGGATGAAGTATTTATTTCTTGCCGTTGCTGTTCTATTGACTCAGTAGGTTTTTCATATTCAGTGGAGATTTAATAATGTTTCTACGCAAAACTATCAGCAGATTAGTTATTGCTCAATTTTCAAAAACCCTGAATTAAGTTCAACTACAACTTTCTTCATGCCCGTGAGTAATACTCAACCTGCTGATAACAACTGAGCACGAAACAAGATGTGCTGCTTGCTATACCATGTGTTCATTAAAGTTGCAGTGCTCCCTCGCCTTAAATAGCCTCAGAGAAAAATATGGAATTCTGAAAGGTTATTGGTTTCTCTGTGAAATTACATGAAAATTAAAGTTTAAAACCAGCCAAGTATTTGGGAATTTCCTGTCAAAATAGGTGTAAGTGACCCAAGTCAGATATTGATATAAGCGGCAGACTCTATTGGTCCGGGAGTCTCTTTTGTGGGGTGGATGAGGTTGATGTTTGCAGCAACTTTCGTGTAAACTGGAGCTACGGCAGAGGAGTGATGACTTTACAATTTTCAAAATGCTTAACCCTTTCAGGGCTCGACCCCAAACGATGTTAATCTTGTGCTATAGCCTTCCCAATGACTATTCCAATCCAGATGAACACCCTTGGGAGATTTTGGAGTTCCACCTTAGAGTGAATGTTTAGAGTGAGTATGATACGATAAATAGATTGCGTTTTCACTGACAGTGGTGACAGCTGTTGGGGCTGCATAGGCTTGACTCTAGCTAGGGAACAGGAAACAAACCATCAATTCACCTCCACCCCCTCCCTCTGTGGACTATGTGGCTCTATGAGAACATCACACAACTTCCACTTCTGCTCCTGACCGACAAGAGAAACAACTCCTTGAACTTGAGACATATATGTCGTTATTGATAAATCGCTGAACCCTCTGATGCTGCTGTTCTTCTTGAGACAGCAGTCGTGTTCAGCAGGTGGCTTGAATGGAAATGAAAAAACAGCCATCCATGAAGGCACTGACTGATTAAAAATTAAAACGAGTTACCAACACCAACCATTTTTCTTTTAGAAGCCAAGTAAACTGAAAAAGCTACGATGGTGGGAATCTGCCAGAGAAAGAGAGACACAAAGAGAGTTCTTGTGTGAGGTTGGGTTGAACGTTTAACTTGGCAGTGGTCCTTCACAGTTTCTGCTGGCATTGTATCTCTCTGTCTTGTCACCCACCCCACCGCTCTGTGTTAAAATGGCACGATAACATATTGTGAGTGGGCACTCCTGCCATTAGCGGCATTCACAGCAGCCATACCACGTTGAAAGGAAAACCTTTGTAATTCAAACTGATGGGCTCTCAATTAGGTGTGGGATTTGGTACTTTCCTCTGGTGATTTTGGCAAATGTGGGCAAGCAGCATATCCTCTGAAGTTCCCTGCCCCGGTTGTTACTGTAGCTCTATGAGTAATGAGGCTGGAACATGAGCCATGAAAATCAATAAAGAGCTCCTGCTGTGGATGCTGACAAGTTGTTATTTTCTCTATTTAATTTCGTGAAAAGTCTGGCTTCTTTGATCAGCACTTTCAAACGTCAACACGGCAAAAACAATCTCTTACTTATTTGTAAGACACACACTGTTTGGGAATGATGAATTATAGGTAATACATTCTGGAACTGTTAGGCTACTTAATGTCACTATAGCAGCCGTAAGAAGGCTGCAATACCAACAAGAAAAACAAGAACAACAATCATATTATAACTGGAAGTTATTGCCTGAAAACTAACATAATTCCACTGGAAGCAACACAAAATGGCATTTAGATGGTGTCTTGCTTCCTCGGTGCAAAGTGTAATGATCCAAAACTGAATTGTGTGGCAGGGCAGTGTACTTGTATTAATAATATTGTGCGACCGAGTCACATTATCGTCCCATTTTGGGACACAAATCCAGTCCCCATGAAGTACAGTATTTGATTTCATGGCTTGATTTGTTGTTGGTATTGATCAAGAGTTGGGCGAAGTTTCGCATCATCCTCTATTTTGTCAGTCACTTCACTGTAAGTCATGAATTTCAACGGACTTTGCAACTTCATTAGCATCACAACCGTGCAAGATACAGTCAGAAAACGTTAAAGGTGTGTATGTACGACCAAATAAAGGCCGGGGTTGAATAAGGCTGCGGTCTAAGCGAGGGCGCTAAATGCACTAAATGGTAAATGGACTTGTAGTTTATAGCTCTTTTCTAGTCTTCCGACCTCTCGCAGCCTTAATGGAAAGATGTGTGTGCAGTAAATGGTAAATGGACTGTAGTAACTTTCTAGTCTTCCGACTACTGAAAGCGGTTAACACTACATGTCATTAAATAGACGGGCTTACCATGCAAGGTGCCACATGGACTAACGGCGCCTGGGAACCAACCGTCGACCACCTGATTGAAGGACGACCCACTCTATCACTGGGCCACAGTCAATACCTGGAAGTAGTGTAGTCCAGTCTATTGATGGAAGTAAGTCTATTGCTACAGCTTTAATTAAAAAGCAGGTGCCGAAGTGGCAAAAGGACAAAACTCTGTGTCCTTTGTGTCTCAAAGAGCTCAGTTCAGAATGAAATGAATTAGAAAAATGCCATATTCAATATTCATTTTCGGCAGCAACTAATTACTTTTCAAAGTTCCCAAACTTCTATAATCTTTATTTTTTGGTTGACATGGCCTCGGCGTATATAACCCTCATTTTATTTCCACGCATTTCATTAGACAGAACGTGTTGAGAGAAAAATGAGGTTGAGTTTGGGGAATTATTCTGGTTCATTCCAACCCATGTTGTTTTTTTGGTCCTCATACTCCAGGTCATCACACTCTGAGCATCTTATAATGACGCCGATCGGTTAGCATTGCAGTTGTCGTACAGCAGTCCTTTGTCACAGAAATGAAGTTTCCACGATCCTGTTTAAAATGTATTGCGTTGCGGTGAACACCAAATTTGTTAACATTTGAAAACGCTGCCATTTCAAATCAATTAAGGTCCATATTCGTGGTGGACACAAATTAAAGGCATTGATATTAATTTATTCCGATGAGTTTGGAGCTCCAGCGCTGTTCAGTTTCAAAACCCTTGTTCATCTGAAAATGTTTAAATTGACAAATTTGAAGATATATGGTTTTCTTGGGACAGTGATATTTACCTGTATTGTTACCCTTCTTACCTTTATACCATTTCAGCTTTACCTTGTGGTCATATATAAACAGCCACGAGTGAGACAGTAGATACATTTTCGGGACATTGTTTCCATGAAAAATATCAAAGTAGGTTTTTTTTGTCTCTTTTCTAAAGATTTTATAACATCCTACATGATTTGACAAGTGGTCATTCTTTTCTGATTGCTTTCTTTACGGGCTTTCTGTTGTTTTTATTTTGCAGCAGTGTAATAACAATGTATATCAAACCCAATGCATTGCTCATCATAAAGCACTAAAGAGAAACTGAATCCATTCTAATAATCCTGCTTGTGCTGACACCCGGTGGTTGCTCCTTCTTTACTAATACTAATTTGTATACCAACTGCAGAAACTTAAACTAAACATAAAGTTTAGAGGGCGGTTGTTGGTGAAGAGAGTGACTGTTAATGAAAGTCGTGACTTCGCTGGATGAGAAAGATGATTAAGAGCATGAAGACAAAGGGTAGAAAAGAGGCCACTCAGAGAGCAGAATCATTTGTGCCGCTGAAAAAAAAGAAGAAGAAGAAGAAATGTACTTCAGGCACCTTGAAGTCTGAGAGTAATGAGAGTTGTTGTCACAGAGAATGCGTTCTGCAGAATAATAAGAGCAAGAAAAGACGTGAGGAAGAGATCTGGGCACAACTTAAGGGTGCGGCAAGACCTTGTGCTTTGATCTTTAGTAAGACTCGACTTGTTATACTTCAACATCAAAGCTACAAAGTGAGATGATCTTTCAATCTGCGCCGCATCTCCGCAAAACAGCAGATGAGTGACTCATACACATTTCAAATTGGAAAATGGGACATCCTTTGTAGTTTATTAGGTGAAAACAGACACTTTCACGACCAAAGCTTTTCATTAGTGCAGCAGACGGAGCGCTCTTAGTACTCAAAAATCCACTTTGAGGAGTGACAGGTTGATTTCTTTTACTGCCTAATAGATATTTGTTTGATGTGTTTGTGTTTTAAAATATGGTCAATCGCCGCACTAGAGTTTCACGTAACAAACCGAGTCCTAAACAGAAACAAAATGTGAAAAATGATCTTAGATCTACCTGATCTACCTTGTGCGTTTGCATCCACTGGTTTTATGTGATTCTTTAATTTGGGCACAAAAAATATGGAAATGCAGAAAATTTGAAATAAAACCTCAAAATATTGCAAAAATCTTTTTTGCTTGGTTGAAGTGGTGATAAAAACAAAATGTGATAAGGTCCAATGTTTTCTTCTTATTATTGTTTCTCTTTGTTTGTTTCCAAAAAAATGCAGGAAAAAATGAATGCAGTAACATAAGAGAAAATCAATAATATTGTTAATATTATTAACTGCACAGGATAATAATAATAATCGTGATGATTAGCAGTTGCAAGTATTCAGACCATGAATAACATGTGGACACCATTATTCTGCAAGACCGTTCTTCTCCAATAAAATGATGGAAATCACTTTTTGAGTTCTCAAAACCTTCTTCAAATTAGATCCCTGGGACCAGCTGGAGCGCACGAGAGTCAGCCTACTGCAGAGATGCTAATTGGACCTCGTCTGTCTCCCTCCGTCTTCCATCCATGCATCGTCTTGTGTGGAATGATCAAGGTCTCAATTACAGCCGGCTCATGGCATGTGGGCGCAGCAGGGGTAATAATGATGCTTGTTTTTAACGGGAGACGGGAGTTCTGTTCTCCAGAGTTCAAACACAGAAAGAAGATGAGAAACCAAAGCGCAGTGCGACAGAAGAACCGTAAAAGTTCATGCGAAGCAACGACAACAAGCTGTCACAGCTTACGACAACGGCAGAAGGTTAAAAAACACTGTTCAGAACAATTAGGGCCGTTTGTTAGAGTATCAGAGTCCTCAAACATAATGTTACACTTTCTTTCATTCTTGTACAGAGATGTTCAACCTTGTTAGCGTTGCATATTGTACTGCTTCCTGAAGCTGATATTGTCAGCCAAAATGTTGTGCTGTTCAGCTCTGAGAAGTGTTCTTCTTTCCTCTCTCTGCTCGCACTCGTATGACACAAAATGTCTCAAATTATGACATGAAGCTCAAGAAAGGGCTGGAATAAAGAGGAGTCAGGTCTGCAAATGTCAACGCTGTTTTATCTTCAGTGTGTTTCACCAATGCTAGTCAGTATGTTCACCACTGTCATCCAGACTCTAATATCTTAACAACTGCTCGATGGATTGCCATGCGAGTTTGTATAGACATTGATTGTCCCCAGAGGATGAATCAATGGTATTAGTCGAGATGGTGAACACAGTGAACATTATACCCGTTAGTCAACAGCCTGTTAGCATTTCCATTGTTAGCATGTAGCTCAAAGCAACACTATATGTAATTATAGTGTCCAAGAGCTGCTAGCATAGACTGAGTCTTGTTTACACAAGTTGATCGTACCCAGTTTGGGATTTTAGCCGTCAATATCTTGGTGTTTTGCAAGGAAAAGTCACCCGAGAGGATGAAGGTAAGTACAACCGAACGCTGACTAAGAGATTTTTAGGCATTTATTTGTACAGACTGCAACCTCCGCTCTCTCTTTCATCACATAATACACTTAGAATTAAGACCATAGTGTGAACCGCATTCACGACACAATCTTTAATTTCATACCTATCGAACACAAAATACAAAAGGTTGCTCTCCATGCAGCAGACGGGTTATCTGCTCCGTTACGACTGAGAAAGGTAATTCTCTGAAACTGCGGCTCGGCTCTGTCTCTGGAGATCACAGCTGACGGCCGACACTGGCTGACTGCTGAAGTCTATTAAAGTCTCAAATGCACCTACAGTATAACCCCTGATGGAGGACGTGAATACAGAAAGAAAGGTAGATGAGTATAAAGACATACTGGAGAAGACAAACGCTGAGAAACTGTGAAGCAAAATGCATTTCATGAAGAAATGGAACAGGTGATATTTTCTGGTTTTCTGGAGATTACACTTGGATTTCTGCTCCCTCTATTCCTGGCATTGAAATCACTGCAGCATTGTTACTGCTTGACGTGTTCTTCACATACTGACGCTTGGGTCAGGACCCTTGGAGTCTTGCTTGTGTTTAGGCAACAAAAAACATCATGGGGTTGGGCTTAAAATATCTACATCAGCAACATTGTAGTTCAGTGAAAGCCTCGTGCACTCGCATGCTAAGTCTCCCTGCTTGTTTGCCGGTAACCACCCACAGTAGATTCCAAGCTACAAGCTTAAAGCTGATTATCCGGGCTGGGGGAAAGACGATGGTCACCAACAATGACTGAAGCGACAGGACGCGAGCCGCAGACTCCAGACATATTTGTGGGAAGAAGATGCACCTTTTTCAACTGTTTTCTGAGTCTAAAGAGCTGCTTCTAAAAACCAGATGCCTTTCATTAACCCGCTGGTCACACACTCTCTTGTTGGAGAAGAGTCATTTCCGAACACTGAGTACTCTTATGGTTTCCCCCAAGGCTGTCTGTAAAAGCCTGTTTATATCCATTAGACCTCTTTGTTTCACCTTCCTTTGAGGCAGAAACGCAGAATAAATAAAACAAAGAAAGAAAAGAGAGCAAGCAGACCAACAGCTCCAGGCAAAGCTCAGCAGAACAGCCAAGAACTACAGTAGCTGTTTGAACCTGTGACCCAGAATAATCCCTTTATAGCTGCATGAGTGCGTAAAGATAGAACTTTCTTTTTTCCCTTTTCTCCTCAACACAGATCTCATATCAGTGTGCATATCAGTAGCTTGTGTTATCATAAAGTACAGCTCGTCTTCAGGGCCCGGGACACTGCAACACTCATCAATTTTCATGGCGTTTTAAAGCAGCAGCGCTGTGAAAAGCATCCATTTCACGGCACTGTCGCTTTATTTGAGTTTTGTGTGATTAAAAGAGTTGCAGCGGTTGCTGAGTGGTCGTAGATGTGGATTTTCCATTGGAAAGTTGCAGGTTTGAATCTGTGAGCTGTAGGAATTCTGGGAACAGTTATTTTAATGAGAGTTTAATTTAATTCCAGGTCATTTGCATTTTTAATGCATTTGTGAATCTAGGATGAACAAAAAAATAATGCTTTGCGTAAGCGGCACAAACGTCTAGTATCTCTTTGCCAATTAATCCCCTAATGCCATCCTTCCTAATTAACAACGAAGATACGAAAAAAAATTAGATTTTCCCCAAATGAGTCCTTGTGGAGAAGGACAAGTATGGACGTGGTTCAGTACACATTCAGTGGTGCTTCTTTGCATTTAAAGAGGATTTAACCAGTTCAAAATCAGATATTTCAAAGAGCCAGAGAAGTGTTACAGCGGAGTAAAATGTGTCCTTCATCTACAGGAGGAGTCAGACAGAAAGTGGTACTGTTAACCGACATGAATAAATGGCCGCTTTGAGTGACAGGTGGGTGCTGGTCCCTGGTTGGTCCGCCTCAGCTCCACCTCTTTGCCCATTTTGGACAAGCCAGGAATTTCACTGCCAGGACGGCGGCAGCTGGCCCCGCCCAGTATTGACTATGTTCATATCTTATATGCAGTCCATATCAAAGATCCAGATATTACTGATCGCGATAGTGGTCACAAAATGACAAACTGCCAAGGCTGTTAAAACTTCAAATACCGGTAGTGAATCTGTGTGCCCTTAATACATTGTCAAGTAATATATTAGGGTTGTTTAAGTTTATATTTCCCGGGGTGTAAGTCCCCAGGTGGCGTTGTTGGTCCCCTTTAATTTCCCCTCCCCCTTAAAGCCTCGCTACACAAGACATTTGGTGTAAGTGAATGTAAATCACTTTGCTGATTTGAATAATACTGCACATGAGAGGAAGCTCAGCACTTATTTGTCACATCATGATTGTCTCGATGGCTTCCGCGGCCTTTTGATAAGCCGTTAAGGAGAAAGTAACATACTGTGAATCAATGGGGCACTCAGTCACCAGTGAGGGGAGTTCCACTGCTAAAAATGATGATTCCAGTGATAATGGTCATGCAGTACAGTCGGTTTAGTTTGAGGATTCTGTTGGAGGAGGTTCAATAAAACGCCGTGGTTGTACAAAGCTTATAAGCTACAGCTTCCACCATTTTGGAGTCTGTAGCTCTAAGTCGCCTCAAAGGTCAGTTCTGTCATGATAGCCTACACAATATTATTATTGATCTTGGTTCAAGCAAATCAAAGCGGTGGCCGTACCGGTCATGCTATACAAGAACACTCTGCGAACAATGACGTCTGCAGCGAAGGAAACGGACAAACTCTTTAAATTGGCTTTGTACGGTTTCATGCACAAGCTTGATACATTGACTGATGCATCGCCAGAGTCTGAAACCGTTCATATGGCACATTTGATAGAGATGCCAGGTGCACATTTCAGTAATTGCCGTAAACACCAGATGTCGATCTGAGCAGTATCAAATTACACAAGAAAAACGGAAGTAGCATGAAACTGCAGGTGATTTCAGCGACAGAGAATCACTGACATGTATAATCTGGACAGAATGAAACACAACCCGGGGTCTTCAGGTAATCATTTCCAATCAGCAGACCCTCCCAGGTGGTTGAAGTGTAAATAAATAAAATAAATCACGATCCTTTATTCTCATGAGCTGCTGTCAAATTCCCCATGAATAAAGCACCAGTGTGCTGCGTTGCCAACATGTGAGCTTGTGGATCTGAGCTGCTGGAAAAAAAAACATCCCTCCCCTGAAATTAGACACTATTCACAGAAGAATGGAACAGAATCTGCTCTCTGATTGGCAGAGCTGAATATAAGCTCTTTACTGGCATACCAAAAATGCCAAATGTGTGCCGGGAACATGCTCCTATGAAACAGCTGCTGAGACCTCTGAGGACTGACAAAACATATTTCATGCAGCAGCGCAGGGATGAACCGCAGGCTGCATGTCTAGTATCTCAATGTACCCAGTACACACAGTCTGTGATGACAGCGTTTCCAATTGTCTTTAGAGAACGACTGTCATTTACTCCACATTTTCCAACCTGTGCTATCGTGGCCTTGAAAACACATGTGTTGTCAGTTACCCACAGATGGATACCTGCTGTGCCCACAACAAGTCTCACTTCAGTCACATCACCATTCATCACTGAGCTGGCCAAGATACCCAAAATCAAGCGAGCAAACAGGACCATGAAATGATGAATGAGCTTGAGCAGAAGCTTTAAAAAAAAAAAAAAACACACACCCACGAGTATTGTGATTGGTTGGGAGAAAACACGTATTCATGAAAAATGATTTCAATGAGGTGCAGTGTGTTTTTATTTGTGTCCACTTCATAAGACCTTCTGAATAAATCATGGTGTGTTTAATGTATAGAAAAAGAAGCGGAGGTTTAACGACTTCATCCAACAGTGATTCAATTATCTCAGGACAGATTCAATGTGCCACAACATATGCTGTACCTACAATTCAAAATCAGCTTAATTTAAATCAAAGGGTTATTTTTAAAGACATCCTTTCTGCTTTATTGGATAGTTCTAGGGATGACATGGAGCAAAAGGCCTGGGCTGGAATCAAAGCCCAGACACCCTTGCTGCACTGTGTGCGCTCAAACAGGTAAGCAACTATCAGCCCCAATTCATACCTAGAAGCCCTGCTGTTCACATCGGTCCGTTCAGAGGCCCCGGTCGTATCCCACCCTTTTCAAACTCCCTCTGTCCCAGAGACATCTCACCTTGCCATTTCTTTCTCCCCATACTTCACTATCAACCCACACACATTCATCCCTCCATCCCAGTATCATTCCCTGTTCGGCCAACTTTGCACCTCTCTCCTTGATGAAAATCCGTTGTGTCCTCCTGTTTCTGCCTTTCCCCTCTCTGCCTCCCCCACTAGGGTCACCCATCTCCCCTTTTATCCACAGGTCCGCCAGCAGCCGGTTCCAGCGTCATTCAGACTTATTTTCCTCCACCTTCCAGTTTCACTTCATCCACAGCATTACCTCCAGTGCGCCAAGTCGCATCCGCATTAAGTGGACTTGGTTGGAAGGACATTTGAAATCTCTTGTGAGAGCACTTTGGGGTTAGCGGTTGTGTTTCAGGGATTTGTTTACCTCGAGTCGCTGGTGAAGTACAAAAGCAGCAGGCAGGCCAGATAAGGCAGGTAATAATTTCATCAGCCGGAGCCTGGAGCTGCTGTTCTATATGATGGCTTTCCCTCAGCGGCAAAAAGCAGCTTCTTCCTTTTACTGGAGAAGAAGATTATAGAGAGCACATCAAACACACCAACAGAGTGATGTGGGAAGTCGGACGGAAACCTGAGTGCTACCTAATTTGGCTTCCTGTGTGTATTCATGGTTGTCGGTATCTGTTTATTGCACACTGAATTAATCTATCTTTCAGCTCTGGTTGTATTTACCATATCGGTGTAAAATGCAGTGCACCATCACGATGTATTCAATTATGGTTCATTTACCTTGAATGCTGAACCTTGGCTGACATGAAGCATTCATGTTTGTTTGCTTTTATTTAACCGAGTTGGAAATATCTGAGCTTTCAGAATCACAAGTACCGTAACACAATATTTATTTACAGTAACTCTGATATGACAAAAGCATGATATTTTGAAAATACAGGACAGCAGTGTTACTTGCTACCCCAATTTAGTTATTTATTAACATTTCAGCACCTATCATGACCGACAGTTGTAATAAATCTGAGCAAGATCAAACAGAATTTTCTCAGTCAGCCAAGTAAGACATTGGAACAAAATGAAAAGGTGGAGATGTGTGTTCCTGTATTTAAGGTCGCAGGTCGCAGTACTTTTACACACAGCACCTACGTGTAGAATTCGGATGTCATTATAGCAACTTTTGAACTGTTCGGGTGCAATTACTTTTTTGGTTGTAGTAGAATTAAACAATGTAATGTGAACATTGGTGCGGTCTACATGTTGCTCCACGGAGAGGAATTGTAGAATCCTAAAAGTGTTTTTATTTATTTGTTGAAAAACCTATCGCCTTGTCTTAAAAAAAGCTAAAAAACATTTGGGAGATTATCACAATTGTCCCTGCCCTTCTCAGTACCCTTTCTCGTCCCTAATTACCAGTGGGAATGCACTGAGGCAAACATGTCTATTTGGAAACAAAAAAGCACTCAGAGGAACAGAATTCAATTTGTCCAGGTGAATTACAAGAGGAGGCTCTTCAGGCACAGGTAGGCCTTTGAAGATCCCATTTGGAGTGCACTCTCATCAGTGGGAAAGCATTCACACTTTGCAGGCATGAATCAATGCTCACACACACACAAGCGTAACAAGGTTTTTAGTCTGGAGTGTCTGATGTTCAACTCTTGTGCTGTACAGTCAAATGGACTCTGAAGGTGCATTTCAACAGTCACCAGTTTGATTTTACATTTTGAGATGATTTTGAGCGTCATATATTGACCACAGGGTGCAGGCTGGAAAAACTGTTAACTCGTGGCAACAACTTGACAAGGCCCCTGCGCACAAAGCCAGCTCAATAAATGGTTTTCTCCTCTTCTTTCTTTGCCGTGGAAGAGCTTGACTGACTTGCACAGAGTCTTGTCCATCCAACACCTTAAGGACTTGTTGAAGCCTGGTCAAACGTCATTGGTCAACACTAAACCGAAACGGAAACCTGAATCCGACACCAAAAGCTTGTCCCGTTGCCTACAGATTCTAAACATGAATGCAGAATCTTTTACAGAGATGAATGGGAATGATCAGCTCAGTCAACGTCACAGAAGCATAACATTTCAATGTGATCTGGCGCACTTAATCTTTAAAAGAAAGAAGTGAATAAAACCGTCACAGTTTTTCACGTTTGAAGGGATGTGCAGATTCAAAGCATCCACTGATCCAGGTCATAATGTTATCAGGCTTTGCAAAGTAGCTTATGAAACATTTTCCTTTGGAACTTCTTCCAGTTCTTACCTGGGGATCCCATTATGTTCTTTGGACAGACCCCAGGGAATCTTAACAACCTTAAATGTTTTCTCTGACCTCATTCCAGAATCCAGTCTCCTCAACCTGTCCCTAAAGTTGACGGCCAACCTGCAAAGTTTACCAATTTCAATTGCTTGTATCTCATGTATTGCCATTTGTTTTGTGAAAGAAAGTTGAAGCTTCACCACGTCTGCCTTCACCGTCTGCACTCATTGCTCTACCATGACAGGACATGAAAATGAATGTAAGCCACTTGGTTTGAGGCTTTTATCCAAAGTGCCGTAAAGTACCAGTAGTGCACCCATTTCCAGCTTTAGTGGTCACAGTGAAAACCCCTCCAGTCTACAGTCTGAATGGGCATGGGATCCAGGCCGTGTCTGAGGAGGTACATTTTCTGGCTCCTTTGGTGTAGAGCAGGGATGCGCGAGCTGCCTCTAGGGGGTGCGCGAGAGAAAAAATGTAATGGCGGTGCAGTCCTGTCTCCTAAAAATTACGTTCCCCCAAAACCAAAATGCATTCTCAATTACGTTTTACCACGAACGTATTTTCTCCCTGATTACGTTTGTGTTTGACATATTACAAATACGTTTCTCATCAACATATCTTTGCCGTACTCTAGTCTTTATTATTTTTCTGTGATCTGCCTCGCCTCTACCCCGCCACCCACAAGTTATTGACCCACGGCCTGTTCCGAGGGCTGAAGACCTGACGATCGGGTGCCTCGCGGCGGGGGCGGCTGGAGACCTCGCGTCCCGGCGCCAACGGGTGAGCGAGCGCCACTCGGAACCATAAAACCAAGTCCCGGATTTCACCCGGGGGACATTCTGGAGGTATTGTGACCGGGTGATGTGCCTCGTTGCTGGGGAGGTGCGTGTGTGTATGAGCGCATTTCTGCCGAAGACAGGCGGCGTGTTGTGGTTGTATTCTGACCGCGTAATAGGGAGAAGGCGAGGCGGTGGTGGAGAGGGGAACAAATGTTAAAGAGATGGTGGAATGTATGATTGGAGAGAGAGAAGCGAAAAAGTTGGACGTGATCCCGGTGTCCAACAACACTGTCGCGCGCATCGATGCTTTGTCCGAAGACATCCTGGCTACATTAATCGGTCGCGTGAAGAAGAGTGAGTTTTACTCTCTGCAAGTAGACGAGCCTACAGATGTGGCCAATCGTCTGGTGTACGTCCGTTACCTTTTCGAAGGCACGGTGCAGGAAGAGTTTTTTGTGTTTTTTATCTTGTAAACAAACGCCACGCGTGAGCAAACTGTTCTCTCATTAGTCCGATTTTTATGCGGCTTTGTTGCTTTTTTTTTTTAAAGGTGTGTGTGTGGGGGGGGGGGGGATTGGGGGTGCGTGAACCCGGTCTGGATGTAGAAGGGGGTGCGTGGCCTAAAAAGTATGGGAACCGCTGGTGTAGAGGATTAGTCTGGAAGCAAAATGTGATGTTTCCTCACTTGATGATTCTCCCCACATACTCATTTTAACTGATCATTTATCAGACATGAATAACTTCAAATGTCTTTGTATGTCACGCACTGGGATAATATAACATTTTCTACAGGGAATCGGATTTTCAAACGGTTTGTGTGCTTCACTGCGTCCATTTTCCTCCCTTCTTTCCATTCCTCTGTTCTTCAATGACATCGAGAGGAAAGCCACCGAAGCACTCTGAGGAATCCCACATTTTCCCATTTCAGTGTGAGACAATCCATGAGGTTAATAAGCGTCACAGGAAGTGCTGCTGGGGAAGAGAGGGGAATCAATAACTTGATATAAGGTGGTCAAGACAAAATAAGGTGTCCTGCGGCTGTGATGCAGCTGAGGTAATTGAATCTGACGTATTTTAGTGCCTAGTGCAAGTGCCTGGAGGGAGCGAGCCAAAATGATATTCTGATGATGCTGAAGACCTTCAACACACTTTGAAAAGGCTTGTGTCAGCAATACATGTAGTTTGTGTAAGCATGTCTCCACTGCACTGAATCAAAACCAGACTGGCCACACAAGCCTAGAGCTGGAACTCTCGTCACAGGTCGTCAAGTTCGTCAATATTTCTGCTCGTTGTTTGCAGAATAACAAATAACAGCTCCCTGTATATAGCATGGCTGAGTTGATCAGTTGACAAAATCAAAGCTTTGCGAGTGTTATTTTCACACTGCCATGGGATGGCACTGAATTACAAAGTTTTAAAGAAACGAAAGGTTTAGAAATGAAAGTATAAAGAGCTAAAACTCAAAAGCTTGACGTTCAGTCTACATACATTGCTCATTCTTATTCCTTTACTGTGCGCGTAGCTATGCAGCAAGCGAAACACACGGAGAAATGTTTTTTGTTAGAGGCAAAACAGTTTGACAGGAAATGTAACGATGGTGATTAAAAACAGACAGTTATTGCATAAAGAAGAGTTAGACCAGTTGGATGAGTACAGTAAGGACATAGCTGGGTTGACAAAAGTAGTGAACAGCTGCGGTTCTTATGACAACCTTGATAGACTGAGAAACTTAACGTATTTTGTAGAAAAAATGAAAAACTTAGAGGGCACTTCATCATGTTTTCTCCACTGGAAGGGCAGCCTCAATGGCACTGCATTGCATCTTCTCAATATTAAAAGCAACTTAGAGGGCAATGTATCATGTTCTCTCCATTTAGGGGCTCCTAAAGGGCACTTCATCACATTTTCTCTCGTGAGAAGTTGATCATTTTTTCTTGATTTCAGGGCACCCCAGAGGGCACTTTATCATGTGTTCACCAATGGAAGGGCACCCGGAACTTCATCACATTTCCTCCATATAAGTTCACCCATATGGGGAAACCAAGAGAATACTTTTGCAATATATATATATATATTATTTTTAACAGTGGGGCGCCAAGAAAAATAAAATAAAATCTAACGATAAAATACAGGAAACCGTAAAGGCTCATTTTAGAAACACTGATTCCTTGCCTTTGTCAAACTTGGCAGCTTGGCAGGAACACTCAAGTCCTTTAGCAATACATCCACCGATGCAGCATAGTGTGTTTTAATAAGTTTGGACTCTACGAATCCCACCATCAGTTGTATTTATGAAATGCCAATTGTATTATCACAGATGGATGGATGGCTTTAATTCCAGTGCCTCTGCAGTGGAGTGCTGTTTTGAATCTATAGCTTCGAGGGAATAATTCAGTCTGGGAGCTGACAGGCTCAGACTGATCCTTTGATTTTCACTGTTTCATTTCCCCTTGTTCATTAACCAATCCAATGTCCACCTGCACTGTGGGACAACGGTTGTAAATGATTTCTACTTTCTCCCCAATATATCACAGCAAATGAACACAGAGAGGAGACGGACAATTCACCCACCATTACCAACCGACAAATTAAGTAATACAATTGATGAAAATGCAATACTCTCAAGCGCCTCATCTCATTTCAACACAAATATGCTGCAGTCAATAGAATAATAACAGCCAGTGATTAGAAAACAGGATTGGGTGGCAGATAAAGGCTCATTTTGTCAAAACATGAAGGCAGCTGTTGATAATATGGTAAATCTGCATTTGAAAAAGCAGCAAATGATGATGTGTGACCTTCTCGGCTCAGTGAACTGAAATACAAAATTTCTACAGGACACAGATTCGGTTAGGTCAAGTTTTAAGGTTATTGAACCCACATTATACCATTTTACAGATACAATAATACATCACACTTGTATGAATCGCAGACTGGACCAAGATTGGCTGCAGATAACTGTGACGTCACAAAGTCATTTCATACACACAGGTGTTGAACTGAGCTGAACTCTGCCTGCGACAGATTAAGGTCAAAACATATACATCGTTTAGGAACGGGCCTCTTTTATGTGACACTTGCGACAAATATAGTTCTGCTTCCAGTTTTTCTTCAGCTCCAAGCAGTTAACAAGTGAAGAAGGTAAAAGGATGAAGACGTCCAGTTGCTTCCGTCTGTGTACCTGCAGTCAGATCGACTTCTTCATCTCATCGAACCACCCACCTCCAAAACTAGCGTCTAGCTAGCGGCTACCCCGCAGGCTGCTTGACTCTCCCTTCTGAGCACCGGAGGCTGATGATGATGGGAGGTATGGAGCCCTGCAAGCGTGGGCTTTATTCTATCCCCACCATGGCCAGAAGCCCCGCATTAGCATCTTTCGCCTTCTCCGGATCATTTGCCTGCTGCTAAGGTACTTGTTTCAGGACCTGCCCACGGCATCATAACACCGGTAGCAGTTCTTAGAGGAGTCGCAATGACGACTGAACAACCTGCGACTGCTCACGGCCTCTTCGACGTCTACCGGCAAGAGACGCTGGCCAGACTTCCTCCTCTGTGGCCGCGCTTCCGCTCTTCACAGAGACGGCTTTTTCGGAACTGAGAAAACTACACCGCTGACTGCAACAATGTCTTTCTTGGTAATACTAAAAATTGAGCTTTTTTTTGTACATCACTGTCATAATTGCTGGGAGTTACTTCTTCTATGTCACAAAAAAAAGATGACAAACCAATGTTTGTCAATGACAATGATGTTGTTTCTCAAAAGATTTGAATTTTCTTACATTTGCACATCTTTTCAAAGTTAATTTTCCCTAAAATCAGATACATGTGTTGCTATATGTTGCCGTCACATGCCCGAGCACTATCCAATTAAAAAACCATACCGTGTGTCAAGTAGAATTATACACATTACCCCCACACAACTCCATACTCCATAGATGCCAGTGTCGCTTCAATTATCTCCTGAAGTAATTGAAATGGACACAGAAACATACAGACTTTCAGCAGCGGCTCTCTCCATGCTTCTAAATGCACTGTTGCTGCCGTGGCTGCCATCTGCCGAGCAGCCCGTGAGGCGAGATGATGGAGGAAGAGCAGGAGAGAGGTTTCTAATGAAGCAGAAAAACAGTGACGGAGCAGAGGCCATGTGGAATGATCCCGAGGAAGGAAACATGCAGCGTCCTCCATCTGCAGTCCATCATTCTGTCTGCAGCTGCTCACCTGGAAAGCTCCGTCTGGTGGTGGAGATTCGCAGTCAGAGCTGTCGCGGGAGTCCACCTGCATGCAGCGACTCTGCTTTTAAAACCCAGTTTCCCCCGAGTTATCGCAACAAGAACAAGAAGAGCTGCTTTTCGTCTGCTCAACTCAAGATCACAATTGTTGTTTGTGTCATTTCTATCTCATAAAATCCATGCCACAAAAGTCACGGCAGCAAAAGCATTGTAATTAATACACAGATTGAAAAGTCTCATTGTACTGTGGACATGTTTGGTGTTATATTGAGGTCCCATCATTCGGTTTGTAGTTTTCAGAAATGTGTTGGTATTTTTACATTTCAACATTAATAAAGGATGGCATTGTTAAGGGAACAAAAATACAAACGAGAAATGGATAAAAGTAGACTTTTGTTAACTTATATCAACATACTTTAACATGCAGTAAGAACGTGTTAAAAGACTATATGCTGTGGTGTGTGAGGAGAGCAGACAGATAAACATGCGAAGCCTCAGGTTGAGTCATTCAGAATTCATCACCTGGGCATCATGACAGTCTGTGCAACATTTCATGGCAATCTTTCCAACCGATGGAGATTTGCCCACCTGCTATGAAAAGCCAGTGATCAATACAAGTCATCAGAAGTCATCCTCAAGGGACCACCAAGGTCTGAGATGCACTGTCATGACATTCTGTACAGACTGTCATATAGATCACGTATTAATCTCTGTGGGATTAATAAAGGAGCCAACGCGTCTGAAAAGCATCAATGCAAACATCTAATTGAAAAATTCACGAGAAATCCCACCTGTTGCACTTTTAAGATATAGCATTTGTTAATTATTTGAATATTACTTTGCCTCATATGATATAACCTCTGCTCTTCACACGAGAACCTCACTCACAGTCAACCACAGTGATTTCAACAGATAGCACAGCAACGTTTGGGTGCGGTGGAGACAAAAAATCTCTGTCTGGGTATGAGATGAAAACGATTAGAGGTACTCTATAAACGCTGCCGCATAACTAAATCAGTTGCCTGTCATTTCAAACAGTGGGATAACACATTTCCAAGAATGGAAATAATCCTCCTCTTATGTTGAGTTTGGCTGCTTACAGTTGCTGTTATGTTTTATTTAGAGAAGATAGTCTGTGTAGGAGTGTGTTGTTGTTGTTGTTGTTAGGTGTGTGTTTGCACGTAAAAATGCATGGAAAGTGTCTTTGTATAGATCTATTCAACATACAGTGTAAGCCTTCTTCAGACTACTGTACATCCTGGAGAGAAACACATTCTACTTTTATTTATACGGTTGGATGTCGAGTGTTTGTGACTCCACTCAACCCTCTGTTTCCTGCGGTGTTGCTCGGAGCTCTTATTTGACCAGCCAGAGGATTTGAAACCAGCTGTAAACAAACGCAGCTTCATTACCGGCAGCGGTCCGACTCAGGGGGCCAGCGAGGCCTCCAGCGAGTCCTCCAGCATGTCCGACTCTGAAAAGCCGATTATGTTGTTGACACAAACGATGTGAAGGCTTGTGTTAAACGCAGGCCCCAAAAGGGCATTTTGGATGTGGGGGAATCAAGGTTCAAGGAAAACAAAAGTCAACAGACTCACTGAATAACATGAACGGGACAGTTCACCCCAAAAATAAAAAAAATATACACATCCTTTCACCTGTAGTGTTATTTATCAATATATATCTGGATGGTGTGAGTTGCCTAGTTTTGGAGATATCGGCCGTAGAGACGTCTGCCTTCTCTCCAATATAATGGATGTATCCAAGCTCCTAAGAAACATCAGCTGAATCAGTCACAAACCGTTTACCTCTATTATTCAACACAGAAGAAGACTGGTGACTTATTGTGATAGGAACACTGTAGACACTTATTTAAACTGAAACTAAACTTTTAAACTGAAAAGTGACTGACGAATAATTCAGACACTAAGATCTCAAAATAATGAAAATAACTACAATTCTCTTTTGTGGTCGACAAAATGATAAACCTCCATGTTGCATGTTTTCAGCGATGTCTTTTACAGTAGAGAATACAGCAGTCATT
This sequence comes from Melanostigma gelatinosum, assembly GCF_949748355.1. Lineage (NCBI taxonomy): Eukaryota > Metazoa > Chordata > Actinopteri > Perciformes > Zoarcidae > Melanostigma > Melanostigma gelatinosum. Next base: position 4,927,552 of record NC_136647.1, read on the forward strand.
TCCTGAGACAGGAGGTTTCAGGGTAATATCGATTTGGTGGCATCATGTGGCCATCAATTATTTCTTTGTGTTGCTTACAGTATTTTACAGCACACACAAAATGGTATTCGTCCAATTCTCTCTCTTGGCTGGAGAGCTGCTGCCGTGCTGAATAGCGGTTTGCATGCCAGTGAGGTATCAAAGTGAATTTTGCAGGAGCAAATGCTGATCACTTTGATGGGCCTGGATATAAAAAATGCAATTCGTAAGATCAAAAGAATATCTAAATGTCTCCCATTCTGGAGAAGGAAAACATTCTGTTCATCGCCCTCCCATTACGGAAGATACTGGATGTCTGGCACAGATCTCAAAAGAGGGGTAAATTACTTGTACACATCAAGAAGAGGCTGACATACAGGCAGAGCCAAACAAACACACAGACACGTGACTCCTTCATCAATGGGGAATGATGGCAACCTTCTGGTGCGAGACGAGGTCATGCTTGATTCATGAGGACAAGCTCCAGTTCAAAGCTGCATCAATTGATATTATGGCCACTAGGGGGGCGCATACTAAAATTGTGACGGCTAATATGTCAGCACTTTACACAATTCAGCGGACACAGAACAACATCAGCGTTTACAGTATATGAAGCTGAATGGGAAAGAAGACTCTTCAAAGTCTCATTCATTCACAAATCTCTCCTTCAATGCGGATCAGTTAATTGTGGGCGTTCACTTTTACATTAACCAACCGGATTCGGCCATGGTTTTCCTCAAACCAATCACATAGTTGCTGTCAAAATTGTCATTGCAGCATGAACCGATGCAACCCTCCTCCGCCCCATTCCCCTCCAGTCTCCATCATATCCAGTGCCCAGTCCCATCATTGGATCTTCAACAACTCCCTCCACCACCAGTGTCTCGACTCAAGGGGGGATATTCTTGATCTAACCACAGCATGACCCCTTGTACTACACTACGTCATAGACTCTTCACTAATCATTTCATCATGCATGTGTCATAAGTCATAGTTTCACTCTAATGAAGTCCCACCTGATTGAATTGAAGTTGTGTTTCCAACAATCCCTCTCCTTTAGGCTCTGTTTTGGTCTCCACCAACTCCTGAAAAAATATATCAAGCTCCTTAACTGCTAAATGTTCCAGTTTCGTGACCAGATAGTCATTAATATGTGTCTGTCTGTACAGCACAGGTAGCATACAGTGGGTTCATTAGAGCTTGCATGCTGGAAACTCGACTGTTTGGTTTTAGTTCTCTCATCAATTAGATGACAGAGGCCAAAAAGCTTCACAAAGCTACTGATGGCAATATTGTGTTGTGTCTTTGTCAGTTTGAGCGACCCATTGATTCATTGTTCATACGAAACTATCAAGTAATGTTTGTAATTAGAGACTCTTCTTCTAATTGTGGACTGGTGAACGTTGTGTTCAGAACAGAGAGGTGTTGATCAGTACATTACGCTGTGGACACATTGTCAATAACAGAATGGCTTTGCCTTTACTTTTGCTCAGTGGATACAAAATCTTCAACAAAGCAACATATTCATTTTTCTCTGTTCAGTGTGGCTGTACAATAAAAATGTGACACAAGTTTCTCTCACAGTGTAAACCTCTCTTCTTGGGAAACTTTCAACTGTCGCCAACTCTGACATCGTCTCTCGAAAATCAATTTCAGCACCATTACAGAAGGATTTGCTCGACAGAAAATTGCCCAATATTCACAAAGGCATTTGTGGTAAATGCAGTCATTGACTTGATAGAATTCCATGATTATTGTCAAGTGAAATTACTCCGTCCCAATGCTGAATGCCCCTTTGGCCGTTAGGTCCTCCGTGTTGGACTGAACTGATGTCATTGGCTGGGGACAAAGGGTCAGGTTTCATTTTCTGCCTGGGTAAAGCCACTTTAATGGAAAGCAATTTCTTTCAGCCTGGGATCCATTTGTTTGCAAGTTGAGTGCTTTTAAAATCAACGGCTCACAGGCAGCAACTGTGCTCATAATAAATTAAAGTTTCATGCGGAGAAGCTAATTTCAAGAGGAGAAAATTTCTTTGACAAGTTGGATGGTTTTGGGACATTAAATGGAAACAGAGCAAACATATTAAAACGCCAGGCAGTGAACTGACAAATGAAAAACAAGCGATCAGTTTTACTTCCTGCTCACAGCTGGATTTGATACAACCACTGGGGGATTGCCGTGATGATTTAGTCTCAACGTAAATCAACAAACATTAGCTGTTGCCTTGAGAAAGGTTATCGCCCGGCTCGAGGAGGAAGTTATTCTGCAGAAAAGTGACCACAATGAGCTCGTGGTACAGACATCTTCACTTCTGCGTTACTTTCCACTTCAGCGATCATGAAGGCTGTGTGACCTTTTATACTGCCGTTAAACACCATTGTACAGCACGAGCACTGTGAGCCAAGTTGTAATTTATAGAGGATAGAGGTAGCTCGTTCCCTTGCTACTTCACTAGCCTAAGTAGAAGGATTCTTAACATCCAAACGAACTGCTCTACCGTAACAGAGCTGTGGCTGAGGCCGAGCCGTCGCTTCTGGTTTACTCCAAGCCTGTCCCAGCCAACATCAAACATATTTAAAAGGTTACAATTAACTTTCATGAACCGAGAAAGACAATGTTGAACGTTTTAAAGTTCTAAGACAAAAACACGGACAACACCATGGTAGCGACCTGTCAATCACAAGGTAGCGATGCCCGAAAGCATTCCTAGCTTTATGGTCTATTTTACTCTAAACGGGAACATAACTAAATAAACTCATAAATTCATGTTCACAATGTTAACTGGGTAATAAATCAAGTGAGAAGTAGGCGAGAAGTAGGCTCATTTTCTCATAGACGTCTACACAATTCCCTTTTGCAATCAGAGGAGTTGCCCCCCCGTTTAGAAGAATACAAGTACAAGGCACTTCAGCACTGGCTTCACTTTTCACAACCGGAGGTCCTTTCACACATGACGCTGTGAGGGGCGCACTGCGCTCACGCTTTGCTCGACGCAGCAAAAAGCCGTCATGGTGAAGAGCAAGCATTGGAAATAATATGTTTTAGAGCACGGTGGCACCATTGTTGTGTTCTGTGAAAGGCCCTTAAAACACACTGGCCAGCTGGTCTTTGCCATGTGCAAGCTAAAGCTCACATGCCAACTGATTTTGAAGCTACAGCACCGTTAAAATAGTCCACATCACTTATTCCAAAGCGTCATTTGCCTCGACTTTAACTTGCCTCGCTGTGTAAGCGTGTAGACTGAAGCTTTTTTTTTTTTTTACAGGGAAGCCTGCACATGAGCTAAAGGATATGACCCGAATACGTCCACCCAGGTCCCTCGTGAATTGCGCCTGCCGCCGCGACACTGCCACGGCCGTGATTTTCCATTAGTGTGTGACAGCGGGGCCGTTTATAGCTCTAAAGCCCTGTGGAGAAGCAGGTTAGCTGTAATTATTCAGCTGATGGGTTATGAGCAGAGCAGGCCTGTCACACCTCTCCTGGCTCCCTGGACTGAAGGAATCAGAAGCCAGGAGGAGCGTTTGGATATTAGTCACACTGGCAGCAAGCGTCTCCCCAGAGAGGCAGAGAAAGAGATGTATTAGTGCTCATGGATTACATACTCTATGGGTATTTAATTCAGCCCCACACCAAAAGGCCTGTGTGTGTGCGATAACCAGTCAGACCTTATCTCTCACCCCATATATTTGACAAATAGCTCTATTAAACTAGTTCACTCCCAGTCTGTTTAGAAATATATTTTCCGGTCGTTGGATAAAAGCTGACTTTGAGAATGGAACCTTTGATTCATGACGGGCCGCAATTTACTTTTTATTTCATTTCACTCTCGAGGCTCATATCTGTATTTAATTCTGACATTATTATTAGAGAATTGGGTTCACCTTTGTTGGCTGATAATATCATGTGGGCGAACAGCTCCGCGATTCAAAAATAATGGGGTTGTCACTTAAGGTGCTCAGCGGCGGCAGAGCAGCAGCAGAGTGGTGGCTTTTAATAACAGAAGGGTAAAATAAGCAGGACCATTACTACTTTTACTGAGCATACAGAATATGGACAGTGTTGTAGCTTCTCAGCATTAATGACGTTTTTTAACAGTATAAAAGAGCAGTCATTTCAGGCAGAACATGTCATGTCCCATGAAGGATCTGGGGTTCCTGTTGGCTGCTCCGACAAGGAAAACGTGCTTCTTTGAGAAACCATGCCGTAGACAGCAGGACATGTTGAGTTGCTTCACTGCGGCTCTTCCATCGCATTGGAAATCCATTTGCTTGTCCATCAAACCAAAGCACTTTACGTCCAATTCCTCAATTAACCAGCGTAATTGCCGTCATTGTTCATAATGCAAGGTCTTGGCTAATTAGGAGGGATGCTGCTGTTTCAAATTGAATAAATCGACTTGCCCACACCATTATTATTCTGACTCAAAATGGATAAAGTGCAGATTGATATGTAATGTACTGAACGTTTGAAAGAAGGACCGACAGCCACTGAGCGTCGCAAGGCTTTGGGGTTTGGAATGAAATCTGGTGTGCTGTTTTATCAAATCGGAAAAAAAACCCTGACTATGCTGCAAATCGGTCTCTGCACCAGCGTAACTAAGACAAATTCTCATGCATTTACTTTTCTTCTATAAAGTATCAACAATTCTGAGGCAATTCTCGCTCTTTCTGCAGATAAACTATGCGCTCCGTGTGACTTTGCAGAGAGTCAAGTATGTCGTTGTAAATCATGATCAGTAACACCAAGGCGCTTCTCACTTTTCTTCATGAGTGGGTTTTTGAATGACTGCCTTTGGTCCACTTGCACCAAATCAAAAAGCCCTGACAAGGACAGCTGCCAGAGGGCCTTGTGTGATTTGCAGCAATGCCATTTCCCCTCTGGCAGCAAATACAGATCGCAAACCATGACAGAGATTAAGCTACAATTCGTCTTTAGATTACAGTAATTAAACTGTCAGAGCACACAGCTGCCATATTTCAACTGTGGAGACCTGCAGTTCTTCAATGCTGCATTATGACTTCACTTTAAACATCTTAAGGGTGACATCTGGAACAAAACAGGCTCCATTAAAACAACACAAATTCAATAATGCGTGTGTGCAGGGTTTCTGTGTTTGACTGTGTGCACAGCTGACGTCGGTGTCTTTGAATTTACCGGAAACTGACAGAGAAGAAAGACTATTTTGAAAATCAATAAGATTAATCAGAAACCTTTTAACCCAGGTTTGACTAAAGGCACATTGATTATCTACCGTGTGTGCCATCCTGAAGCGAGCCGACATGCATTGTGTGTGGCTCTGTCTAACGGCATCAGCCAAATGTCTGGAGTATAAACATCACAATGTCTAAATAAAGGGGAGTGGAGCAGCCCTGAGGCAGCAGCTGGCACACATCTGCTTATGGACCACTTGTAAATTATTAGGCAAAATGTCAGTCAGCCAGCTGGGGTTGCAGCTGGTGGGTCAGATACTGGTGGGATAAGTGTGTGAGACGGTAAGTGTTTGGGCCTTTGTAGGAGGAATACAGGTACAAGAGAAAAGGGAAGAACTAAAACAGACGTTATTCTCCATCAACATGCATCTACCTAGACACTGCCCCGACACTGATCATCACAACGGCTAATTAATTCATCTTCAAAAATGTGCACCCTTCATATTCAAATGATTTGTAATCAAATCTAGCTGAGAAGACAAATCTTCTTGTCGACTTATATAGGATTTACGGCGACAGCCACAATGTGAAGACACAGTTGTAAAATAATTTGTTTGTTGAATGAAAACAGCTGATGTGACTGGTCTCTGGTAGTAATGTGACACTACAGGCTGTCACCGACAACAACTGCAACGCAGACAGCTTCTTCAGCACCGCCGATGGCTTCTTTAAGCACAGACAATTTCACACATGAAAGATTTACACCCGAGCAACGGGAAATCCATCCATCTGAAGCCTTTGAGGTGTAAAGGAGTAAAAAGACACAGAGCCTGTCATCCTCTGAGGTACGGACCCATGTCTGGGAATACAGATGGAAGCAACCTGGAAGGTATGGATGAAAATACAGGTTCAGCAAGCCTCCAGTATAAATACAAATGCTTCAGCCTTTGGAGGTACAGATAGAGGGGAAAAGCCTCTAGCCACACACAAAAAATGATGGCACTGTTGCTAAGGGTTAGCAAGAACCAATGGAATGTATGTAGAGAGTGCCAACAGAGCATAAAATATACATCATAACATTTTGTGTGTGTGTGTCTGGGTACTGTAAGTTAATGAGCAAAGAGTGTGTGTTTTTCTGTGTACTCTGTGTAGTTCTCTACTGCACTGGTGATGACCTCGATGCAGGATCACGCTTGCTAGAGAGAAAGTCAGTCTCTCCGTAGAAGTGGAGACGTCTTGGCATCACGCAAGGCAAGGCAATTTTATTTGTATAGCACATTTCAACAACAAGGTAATTCAAAGTGCTTCACATGAAACCATTAAAAGCATAAAGGCAAAAGTAAATGAGATTTAAAACATACATTGAAACAATAATCGATGTCTCCCTGAGACATTACGCTGCACGCAATCAACCATACACTGCCGCAATTCTGCAATTACTCGCACACAAACCACGTCTGGAAAAGATCTCTGCCGATCTGCGTTTTATAGTGTACGCCTTGCACGAACTCGGTCCCGGAGGAAATGGCGATATATTGTGCAGTCCTTTTAAAACCATGAAAAGCATCAAAACACAAGGCAAAAGAAAAGGAGATTTAACAGCAATTAAGAACAGATAAGATAAGAAGATAAGAAGATAACACAGATAAGAAGCTGCTCAGATCACACAGTTTACAGCCGGCTAACAAAAGTGTAGAGTCAACGAGAGTTCCCTTCGACTGCATGAATCATAGAGCAATAAAAATGCATTCATGAACTTTGCAATGGTAAACAGTCCAGACAAAACCAACAGTTTAAAACCCTAAGAATTGCATTTGAAATGACGTAAAACAGAAACACGGCAGATTCTCTCATTGGAGAAGATCTGAGAAGCAAATGTTTTGTATTTTTGCTTGATAAATAACTTATACGAGTAAAAATAATAGAATCCAGCTATATGGATGCATGCAGAGGGGTACATGTTCATGTACAGATGGCTGAATGCTGTGGAATTATAGTGTTTGCAAACTTCCCACACCAATTTGTGTCATGGTGGTCTTATCCAGCATTCGTAGATGCCTACGAAAAATAATGCGCTGTAGATATCCGAATGTTTTTCGTTGGTTATACACAATCATAGACAAGAAAGTACAAAGACCACAACAGTCAAGACAGGGCGGGAGGGAGTGGTGGTGGATGGGTCCAGTAAACGGCATTCTTTCAGCCAGGACACCACTGTTCCCCGTGTAAAACGAGAAGTCAACGCTAATTCATTTGTCACATAACTGGCGTACTTCAGTAACGGCACTTCCGTAGATATTTTAATGTAAACGGCAAACTTTTCCTCAACCTGACCAAGTTGTGTCCTTATAAAACAGGTTATTTTGAAAAGAATGTCTGCGTGTAACGAGCGGAAATTGACGCGTGTTGATAGCTTTCTGGCTTATGTATCTGGCATGAAATGTAAAATAAGGTTGCATTGGTCAGTTACAGCACAGAGGAAGACGCCAACTTTCTAGCTGAAAGCAGAACATTCTCGAAGCTGCGTTTCAAAACTCAGCGACGGTTGGTGCTTTGGCTTGTGGTCTGCAATGTGTTCCAGCTGCGATGTTTGCCCTGTATATCATTCCCCGTGCACCTGCCATGGTACATGAATCAGGTAGGACAACAAGCAGGCTTGACTTCATTGCACATGGAATTGGAAAATTGGCAAATAATTGGTGCTCCTCCAACATCCACTTGCAATCAAACTAAATGCCAGAAGTGAGCATTGACAACGCCAATTACTAACAAATTGCTTGGAAAGCAGTTGTTAGCAAGACGCGCTCTCAAAGAAGTTTATTCTAAATACAGAGTACTGAATGTGAGGAATAACAGCAATGGCAATGGATAAATAATGCAGAAGACTCCATCCCTGCAGAGCTGTGAACATTTGTTTTCTGTGGCACACTGCCCTCCCATCAAGCCATGGACTATAATTTGACTTGGCACATTTCCAGCTCAATGGACAAGCTAATCAGTCGAGAAGGAGTGCAAAAAAAAGTCGCTGATTTAAAAAAAATGCTACAAACGATAAAAGTTCCTTTTTGCCCATTTTACATTAATTAGCGCTCTAAGGAAAATGCTCTTACTTGACTTTGCCTGGTGAGATTTAGCCCCATGAGATTTAGCTCCAACAATGAGATTATTATGTTTGCCTCCAGAGCATCATGTTTGCGAGTGGCATAAACAGTGCATCTTGCTGTGCCGGCTTCTCTGCCTCAGGCGTGCAGCAGCAACCAATCTGCGCTGCCATGTAATCTCTGAGCTGCCATTCAGCAGCTAACAACCTCTGCAACTTGTGAACTCAACCACACACACACACACACACACACTGCACCAGAGCAGTGTGTCGCCAGTGTCCTGATGCCTGATGAGAAGCTGTACAGGCAGGAGCTCCCACTGCACCCTGAGCTGAGGACCATTATGTGGTTCAGCACCGCAGAGCTTGTCACACCAGGCAGAGCCACAGTGGTGCAGAAGGGTTATTTGGTTCTGTACTATAGAGCGATCTCGTGTGACGTCACAGTTTTAGCTGTCGGCCATGTTGGAGTACACACAAAGCCACTGGCATGCACGGCTGAGTCGCATAACCTATCGATCATGGTGAACTTTTGTGCTGTCTTTGGTTGTGGCAGCAGAGCTGATAGAGACAAGAAATCATTCTTTCGTTTGCCAGCGGTCATTACACATCAAGGAAATGACACGAAGGAGCTATCCAAGCGACGTCGCGAGAAATGGCTGTCACGCATCTCTCGAGATATAAAGGAATGGAATTTGGCGTACACTAGAGTATGTGCGGATCACTTTATAAGTGGTCAGTGATTTTATTTACAAATTCGTTTGTGAACAGTATTTAATGAAGGAAATATAAATTAATCCGATAAGACTACTTCGGTAAACTTGTATTTCAATGTTTATTACAAACTGTTTCAGGTAAACCCTCTACTCTCCAAGATGCCGATAATCCAGACTGGTCTCCGTCTCTAAAACTTGGACATGAGAAGGTTACCGAAGCTTCATCGGCCCGTGACAGCAGTCGGTGCCTCAGCGGGGCACGATCAACTTGGCTGAGAGAGAAAAACAAAACATTTAGCCAGACTCAACTTCTGCAAAAACTCAAAATGATATCTGTCTTTGCACTGCATCAACCAATGAAATCCACATTCCTAGCTTGCTTAACATGAACATGTTCATCATTTACCTTGTTTGCCGTCATCATCAATTAATTAAACCAACACTTCCAACGCAGCACTTCAGGCTCTTCGAGTACATTTAGTTTTCTTTTAAGTCGGAACAGGGCGTCTTACGAATCACAGAAGATGCCCGTAGGATTCTCAGGACGCCCTGTCCTCGAGGTAAATTGTCCATTAACATTTCACCTCATGTTTCAGTCATTTAGCCTTAATATTCTATGCTGTGCTGGGGACTCTCCTCATCCATCATACAAATTAGCTTATGTTTTTGACTTGTGCCTCAGAATGAATTATTCAATGAGCTATTCATTATCTTGACTGGACCTGTGCGTAGAGGACGATCCGCGGCTCAAGCGCCTCTCTCCTTTCTCTGAGGAGTTGGGAAAGCTCGCAGATTAATTGAATTGTGGTTTTAAGACAGTTGCCGTTTTCCTTCCATCTCACTGCTCACTGTATTAAGCACAAAGACAACCGCGCTCGTCTGCCACGATGCATTTGGAAACAACGCAGGTTGTCTTAGGTTTTCTGCCAAAAGCTGATCAGGACCACAGGATACGCGTTAGCTGCATGTACTTCTTAAATTAAAATAGGGGGGGGGGGGGGGGGACATATGACCTCGATTCTCCAGGACCCCAAACAGAACATTGAGGTTAAAAACTGAACAGTCCGATCAGTTTTTCATCCTCTCACACCACCGACCTCCACAAACTTAAGAATGAAATCCCACGACTCAATGTCAATCACTCTGTTACAGGACATTGGATCGCATTCAGTGGACCAGGACGATTTCGATAGGGACAGACAGATGGATGCACATACCATGCTGCTATTTGAGGTTATTCAGCAATATGGTAACACAATGTGTCCGGACAGAGAAAATAGAATGAAATCATCTCTACACTGTGTCTCATTCTGTTCCACGTTCCCTTCCCCTCCACCGCAGAAATGTCAGTCGGACAGAATGAAAATGGAAATCCTTTGCCACTCAAATTGGATTTGCACTGATGAAGGTCATTTCATTGGGAACGAAGAGCAGACTAATTCATAGAATAAGGATTGATTCCGCAGCTCATTTTCTTCTGCTCCACAGCCACCAAGCTGATGATATACTGTGTGTATACATGCGGACTGTATTTCTCAGAAGTCCCAAACTATATTTGACAATCATTCTACATGTTTGGGTGACAGCGTGTCACCCTGAAGGATCACGAGTAGATAGTCTGGCTTCAATTGGTGCTTGTTACATGCTCACTGTCTTTTCAAAATAAACTTCTTTCTTCAAAAGGAAACTACTGAGTTAGGTTTAGGAAAAGATCGTTGTTTGGGTTAAAATAACGTGGAAGTTAGTTGACCAATGACCAACAGTTGACCTCTTGTTTCACATCGGGAACGAACAGCCAACCATTGTTTGTTGGACCCATTCCTCCCGCCCGCGCTGTGTGGGCTTCAGCAGTCTTTATACTTCCTTGTTCATGATTACGTGGATAACCCAAAATATATATATACCTATATTACAGGATAATATTTTTTGTAGTTCACTTTTAAGAGACCAGACAGTTTAGTAAAATAGTGTAATATATCCAAAAATGTCCTTTTTACAGAATGACTTCCGACATCCAGCTGCCGTCATGATTGCAAATGGAGACGTTCGAGGTTTACTGTTAATTATAAAATGTCGGGGGACAGCCACAGGGACTCTTACAGCCATTTAACTGCCGGTGAGCGACTTGAGATTCACTTGTAAAGATATTTACTGTGGGGAAAGCAATCAAGGAGTCATTTAATAGCTTACGTTTTTTATCTAATTTGTGAATTTATAAAGAATTTCAAGAGGATGTTTGCTTTAGTTTACACTGAAGGATGGAGAATGTCAAATAATGCTAAAACCCTCTTTGGCAAATTTATCATTTTGACATACAGGATATGAACAAAGATTTACTTGAAATAAGTTTCATGTCTCAGTAAATTCAAGCTAATTTTAATTAAGTAAGTGTCAAATTACTCCAATGAGGCTGTTTGATTTCATAAAAAAGCTTTGTTTTCGGTATCTGGACACCTTTGCTCAGCGTCAATGACTGAAGCTGCAAGTTATTTCTTTAAACAAACATATTCCACTGCTCTGTTATAATCCCCTGGTTCCCTCCCGGGCTGAAGAGTCAAAGCTGCTTTTTTCCCCTCTCAAATGTCATTAAAAAAGGGCAGTTATGGGAGCATCCAGATGAATGGTACAGGCTGGTCTGCAGGGGATTTTAGAAAAGGCCTCACTTCCATCTCTGTCTCTCTGTCACGCTTCGGGATTTAGTTCACCCAACTCAGCGCTGGCACTGAATACACAGAACCGAACACAGCTGATACTGAGACAGCAATGAGAAATATTAGGGATCTGCTCAGGGCTTATAGCAGCCGCACCGTAGAGAGATATAGCGAAGCAGCATTAGACGTGTGGCTTTTAAACCTGGAATGGGCAAAAGGAGAGGAGCTTGGAGACGGGAGGCAGCCAAAATGAGATAAAAAGGGGTACGCCAAAATATAGCGAGAACACGAGGAGAGGGAAGAGAGTTGGTTTGTGTAAGTGTGATTGCTGGAGCGTGAAATGCAAAACTAATTCCTATGCATGCAAACAGTAAAGTGTTCTGTTCAAGAAGAAAAAAAAAGGTGTTTCTGGGAGTGTATCATTCCTGAGAGATCTCCTGGCCTGTGCACTCCACTCCACCCCAAACACATCCACTATCTGCACAAATAAAGACCAGGATTTGATTTTCTTATTGCTTCGCAGTCTTATCAGCTGGCACCAGCAGAAGATTTTTTCATGCCGATGGCGATGTAAACTACATCCGTGAAACAAATGTTGATTTATCAATATAGTGGACTGAGATCATCACACGAGGCAGTACTTTGCTAAAAATGTACACCCAAACTTCAAAAATAAAAAAAGTTGAGCAAAATAAATCGACAAGCATTAACATGCAAGCCAAGATGTCGTCCCTGAAGATGGGTGAAAGAGAAATATTTAGAGTATCCCTGCAAGCTTGTGGTCTCTGAATAAAAAGTTTGAACTCGACTTCGTTCAGTTTGCATAATTAAATCCCTTTTGTTTATCCATTTTCCAAATATAATTCCCTGCTAAAAGAGGCGTATATCCATGAAATATGCATGAAAAGCAGGAAGAGGCAGAAAAAGAACAGAGAAATAGTGAAAAACAGGCAGCAAGCCCTTCAGATTGTAACCTTGGAAATGAATTAAGGCAAGGCAAGTTTATTTGTACCGCACATTTCAACAACAAGGTAATTCAAAGTGCTTCACATAAAACCATTAAAAGCATCAAAACACAAGGCAAAAGAAAAGGAGATTTCAAAAACAATTAAAGAAACAGTGTAAGAAATAAAATACAGTAGTAAAATGCAGAAATGCAGGAAATGTATTAACATATTAATTGAATGTGGTTCAATTAAAGGCAGCAGCAAACTGAAAAGTCTTCAATCTTGATTTAAATGAGCTGAGGGTCTCAGCAGACCTGCAGCTTTCTGGGACTTTGTTCCAGATATGTGGAGCAGAAAAACTGAACGCTGCTTCTCCATGTTTAGTTCTGACTCTGGGAACAGAAAGTAGACCGGTCCCAGACGACCTGAGGGGTCGGGATGGTTCATAAGGTAGCAGCAGATCAGAGATGTATTTTGGCCCTAAACCATTCAGTGCTTTGTAAACCAACAGTAGGATTTTAAAGTCAATTCTTTTTTGGACAGGAAGCCAGTGCAAAGACATCAGAACTGGAGTGATGTGATCCACCCTCCTGGTCTTAGTGAGGACTCGAGCTGCAGCGTTCTGAATCAGCTGCAGCTTTCTGACGGACTTTTTACAGAGACCTGTAAACACACCGTTACAGTAGTCCAGTCTGCTGAAGATAAATGCGTGGACAAGTTTTTCCAAATCCTGTTGAGACATAAGTCCTCTAATCCTTGATATATTCTTCAGGTGATAGGAGGCTGATTTTGTAATTGTCTTGATATGGCTGTTCAGGTTGAGATCTGAATCCATAACTACACCTAGATTTCTGGCTTGGTTTGTGGGTTTCAACATCAGTGACTGAATTAAGTGGAATAAATGGTTGTATCTTTTTTTCAGACAACGGTCATATCCCTTCTTGAATCAAGCACATCACTTTTATTAACTTCCTTTAGATATAATCATCTTGTTTTCGCTCATTTGTTGTCTTGTTTTGAACAGAGCTCAGTGTAATGTTGCAGCACCACCCTCTGCTGGTTGTCAGTTTCCCTGAGCTGTTTCGTCAAATCCAGCAGTGGGATTTAGAGGGAGAGTGGGAGGGCTAAAATCTTGAGACTTGCTGTGTAAAATACACTCCACCTCCTAAAAATCAAGTCATTAAAAGGCTCTGTAAAATTAAATCACCAATAGAACTAGGGAGTTAGATGGACTGCCTTAAGCTGCCGTTACCTTTTGGGCCTTTTATTTGGAAAATACAACCTACTTGTGCGCCCCAGTAAGCTCATCTTTCCATCTTGGGGGCTTTTCTTTTTAAACCCCTGTTGCCTATTAGTTGTATACAACACTAAATAGCTCGATATATAATTGCCAAGTTGAAGGTTTTCAATATCAGCAGCAATCACAACAGAGATTTGCAGTAGTGCAGAGGAAACAATGTGAACATATTGAGTCCTTGCAGTGACCGAACTGATGCTGAAAGTCAGATTAAGGAGCTTTGTTCATCTGATCCATGAAAGAGCTGATATGATCAAACCTGGGCTTTGATGTGCCTCCCCAGCTGTTAGCATGCAAGCCACACACACACACAGACACACACACACACCTATAGAAGGTTTGCATTGACGTCACTGTTACGTGGAACAGCCCTCTCATCATCGACTGGCACATGTGATGAGATGCAGAAGGGTCTTGGACAAGCTGATACGATTGGGTAAAAGTATGATGATGGAAATTGAAGAAAATATATTGCAATGTAAAGGCCCTTGAGAATGATATTAATTTGTATCTGGTGACATGCAGTCAGTGGTCTGTGGATGTTTAATGTGGCCAGTTTCCTGACGCATACTTTATGTTAATGCTTCTAGTTCTACTCAACAGGAGTAATGTTGCATGAGGCTGTGCTCAAGCCTGAAAAGCATGTAAATGCCTGTGGGGCCTGTGTTACAGAGCGACATTACATCTTTGGCCTCCAAGGTTGGCTTGGATCTACTTTTGAGAATATTCATATGATTCTCGAACCCAATAAGGCGTACAAATAGCACAAAATCTTTGTCATTTGTCATTATTATGCACTTTAGGCTTTGCACGTGTCATTTAATGCCACACTGTTACAGTGATGTGGTCCAGATTATGTTTAGGAAACAAACCGGCTTCGGTAGGTTGAGGAATAACAAAGGCTCGGCTTAAAATAAGCATGGAAGTAAAATACGTATGCAAACAACGCTAGGAAAACACAAACAGCAGTCAGAAGCCAAACTAAAAAAAAACACCAACACTTCGGGACACCGGTCTGCTGTTTGCAAGTCATTTGTTTAACCTGCCCACCTTCCCACCGGAAGTGGTCTCAATTTCACATTTTATATTATGTCACTTGTTCAGAGCGCCGCAAAGGGCTTTCTTGCAAAATGACGTGTCCAAATTGTCGTGTCATTTATATGTCAACTGGTACGAATGGGCGGAACACCCACATTTAATTCAATAAAATTGATTTTGTACAGCCCAAAATCACAAATCAGGAATTTTCCTTGTTCTTTATTGGTCCCTGTAATCATTTTTCCCGCTCACAGTGGCCATGATGAGGCTCCTTCCGAACAATTCTCCGATGGAAGACATGGGGGACAAAATGCGCTTTCACTCTTGTACCGTCCTAACGTAGTCATGTTAGAATGAGTTCTGTCTCGCTCTCTTTGGACGAGATCAATCACACAAATAGAGATTATGGTGTGCACTTTTGGAAAGTCTCAAAAGGTGTTTTAGAATTTGCACGTAGTTGTAAGATGAAAGAGACGACCAGAGGCAGCAGTTTTCGCTCTTCGGTACACCTGTAAAATCGACCTGTTTAGTGAGCATGCTTGTCGATTGTCTGTTTTTGGAAGTCCCAACAGCTCGGAAGCCGAGCTCCAATTAAATTGTACATTTTCAAAGTCAGCCTCTTAAAGTAAAGAATGAGTTTTGCAATCAAAACATCCCCCTGATTCGTAAAAGGAAAAGGAGAGTGATGCGTTTCGGGCAGCCAGGTGTTAACCGTGTTACATCGGTTCAACGCTGATTCACCCCGTGCCATTCAGTGATGGAATAGAATGATAAGGGTGTGTGTGTGGGTGTGTGTGTGTGTGTGTCTCAGGCAGACAGACAGGTCTGAGAGGGAGATAATTACCGTTTGTAGATTCCCTTAAAACTCCTCAGAGAGACAGACTGAGATTAAGAGAAAGAGACATGGATTAATTGAAATAGATAAAATAATTCAAAATGAATGAAGTGAAGATGAAAACCGAGAAGAGCAGAAAGAGAGAGACATCAGTGTTAATTGCCGAGGTGGCGAGTTTCATTGCCCGTTATTATACGAGGCACATATTATCCAGGTCAGGGCAGCAGAGAGCTCCTTACGGCCCGGCTGAGAGTCCTCTGGGCCCTTTTAAATTTAAACGGGGTGCTCGCAGGTGGCAGGAGACTGAGAGGAAGAGGCATCAAAGGCAACGAGGGAGGGGGCATACGAGACTTCGATAGCTAATGACAGGAAACAAGGGAGGAGACCAATGGTCAAGAAAGAGAGGAGGACTGACGGCTGCTAATGCTGTTCGTTTGTGGGAAGGTGAGACGGTGTGAAATGGCAGAATGGCACATAAGTGGTGATGTAAAACAGACATTTACTGGAGAGGACAACAACGATTGAGGCCTACTTCATGGGTTAGATTTGGCAGTTTGGAGTGAACAGAAAGATACTGGTTCTCTCCTAGACTATAAGAAGTGGATGTAGTGACCGTGACATCACCCGTTGGTTTGTGGACTACGGTTCTAAAGCCTGGAGTTTGGCAATTGATGAATTGAAATGACCAAAATGTTACAATAAACTTTACTGAAATGACAACACACTGTGAAAGGGTTAAAGTTGTAAGACAAAAACACAGACAACTCCCAGACCGGACAACGCCGCGGCAGAGACCTGTCAATCACAAGGTAGCCCCGCCCTAAAGCATACCCTGCTTTATGGTGTGACTCTAAATGGACCATTATTTATTAAATGAACATCATGCTGTATTGAAGAAGACTTGAAACTAGAGATTGAGACCATAAACTGTTGGGTTTTCCAATATTCTTTTCATATAATTATAATGAAGAAGCCTTATAAAGGTCTATGCGGCCAGGACTTGTGTTACCAGAGGACCTCACATGCTGCCAGGGCTTTAGAGGTCAATAAACTAATGTGGCAGGCTGATGTATCGGTCTTACCCCAATGTTTCCACAAACACACACAGTGTAAAGGTGTTGTTCCATTAGCCAGAAATGATCTCCCTTTTCTCTGGAAAATAGCTGCTTTTAATGGCTCATTTTAGAGATAACGTCTTAATTTAAAAGATTTGTGGGAAAGAAAATTGTCCTTGAATAGAGAAAAGAAGCTGAATAAATGTTTATTGCAGCAGATTAGCTGTGCTTATTTATGGCCACGCAGCTGTAATCAGAGCATTGATTTATACCGCTGCTGGAGAGCAGAGGAAGGTAAATTATAAGATGGTGTGTTGGGGCTCATTTGGCTACAGTTGCGAGTACAAACGCTTAACATCCCACTGTCTTGGGAAGATGTTCTGGTGTGGAGGGTGGCATTAGGGCTGAGGGTTAGGTTTAGGGTTACACTAACCCCAGCTCAGTGTTTTTTGTAATAATATAGATGCAATTTGTTTACATCTGAACTTGTATTATGGTAACGGTTAATAAGTTGTGGCATTGTAGGAGCCAATGTGCTCAATGTTTGTCTTTGCCTCAGAGGCCCTTTTGCTTTCTCTTTTGTTTGTTGTTTTTGAGTTGGACCCTTTTTTCCAAAAGATCAATTAATGGTGAAATTGTATTTCTTTCAACCACAAATGAATAAAACTAGATGGCAGTGACACACACACAAAAGGTGCCTTCCTCAGGATTCACACTGACTTCAAAGTTAAATCAACCAAAAACATAAATTAAGAGAGAGAACTGAAATCAGACACTGTCTCACTTCACTCCCCAAAATGACCAACCAGCTCAAACGCACTGAAAGGTTTTATATAAACTAACAGCACCTGCAGGCAATGATGCCTAACGACCTGCTCTGCCTACCAGCAGACTGCAATCAATTGAAATGAACTGAGCTGCGTTAACGAAGATCCACATTCAAATATAAACTTACCCTCTTCAATTTACCACACTTTATTCTTTCAACGCATTGTCCCAGCTTGCCTTTCCAATGAAATTGTTTGTGGTTTATTTAAATACAATATGGTGTGAGTATTACACATATGTTTGCATCACTTCAATGTTCATGCACACATTTCTGCATTGAATGAAATTTGTATTTTTCAAAAGTGTTTTTTGAAAGTAAAAAGTATAATGTGCTGAACTTTACAGAAGTGGCTTCAACTCTAGTCCCTCACTCAAACTTTTAAGAGCAATATGAACTCAACAGTAAACTACATAAATCATTAAATGTCATCAAATCACATGCGCAAAATGAACGGACCACCTGCAGATATGAACCCACTCAAAGCTCCATATGTTTGCAAAATGAAATGGATTTAAGATTCAATCTGCTGCAGCGAGCTGCGAATTTATGCCAACATAATGTCTATATTTTAATATATTTTAATGTCCTGTGAGACAAAGGAAGCCTGGTGACCTCAGCCATGATCCTAACATTCAAAACAGCGTGAGTCGCTGTAATAAAGACCACCAAAGACAATGTCCATAGGTGGGTTTGGGGAAGCAAGCCACGTGTCATGGAGTCTCCACTCTCCAGGTTTTAAATCAAACCAATCACCGAAACAGATGGTTTCACTGATGAGTGCTTCTCTTCCATCTGGAGGAGTGCTAATCTGTGGGTTGAGTCTTTGTTTGGAATGAAAAAAAAATCTGCAGACTAGAGCAAGATAGCTGTGGGACTCTGGTCAGAGCACGATGCTTCGCTGGGGTTAGCCAGTCTGCGTTTGAGGTGGCGTGACTTATGTTGATAAAATGAGCTTATATACAGCTTTAATCAGCAATTAGCTCATATACAGCTTAATCAGCAGCTAGTTTATATGCAGCTTTAAGTAGCAACTAGCTTATATACAGTTTAACCAACAGCTAGCTTATATACAGCTTAATCAGCAACTAGCTTATATATACAGTTTAATTAATCACTAGTATATTTGTAGTTTTAATAACCAGTATCTTATGCAGCTCTATTAACCACTTATACAGTGCTCACAGCATACACAGGGCCTGAGAGAAGCAGGAGGAAGGTTACTGAGGTTAACTGCGTCACAAGGAACAGGCAGCCATCTTTAAATAGATAAGACACTCAGATTCAAGCGAGGGACAACGCCCCAGCTGAGCCCGGCTTCTTCCCACACTTCTTTCTCAGGTCTTGCAGCATGCATCATCTCACTCACACTGATGGAAACCAACGCCTATTGGGAGGGGCCAAAGGTGAATGGACATTCACGGCTTCCAACCAAGCGTAATACACGTAATAAACGTGCTACGTTTGCATCTTTGACTTTGACTAATGTGTATCAAGGGGGCGGACCCCTATATTAAGGTTCATGCTGATGTGTTCAAGCGTGTTCGAATGGTGGAACTCTGCGAGTGAAGCTATTAGTGACCCGTGCACGTATTACTGCAGGGCTGAATAACTCTGTTGATAAATAAATCTATTGCTTTGATACAACTATACGCCTCTGAGAGCTTTCTGTTTCATTCTTAAACCTGCTCTAAGTGTGAAAGACAGCTACACATTTTTTCACAACACTTAGCGGAGGGATCAATCAAACATTTGGGGTCACGTTATATTTACAGCGCTACATACTTACATATTCACAACATGCAGATACTACTTTTGACTGAGTACCGTTGTACTCCTACAGAAAATGTTGCGTTGACCACCAGGTTGCTGTGTCTTATGGAGTTGATCATCCTTAAATTGTTTTACTGGAGTTTCTGACAGCTCGGCATGTTTTGCTGCCAGAAAGAAAATGAATTCCTCTTGTGTAAAAAGGAGTCCGGCAGGTTTCCCGACAGGTTACACATTTTGTTGACCCATTGTTGACCCATCCCTCATGCCATGCAGGCATTGTTGCTCAATAATAACATCTTTTTATTCATTCTGCTCTCTGGGTGACTTTGAGTGACTCAGCCTTTGCGAAATGAAGGATCACAGCACAATGAAGAAAGAATTAGCTTGATTGCACGAAAGAATGTATTCATCACACTGCTGCCTGAATCCACAAAATATGATGTCAAGTAGACGTTAAGATCTTTCAGTTTGGGCCAACATTGCCATCCACAGAGCTATTCCACCAGCATGGCTCTCTCTGGAGGGTTTTTCACACAGCAGCAGAGAACACACAGCAGTGGGAATTTAACTCCCAAAAAAGCTATCGTAATCACTCAACGCTAATAACCAGGAAATGAAACTGGACACCACATTAACCCAGCGCTGCAGTGGAACGTTCGGGTGCTCTCTGTCAAATTGCCACATTAGTCCTAATGGTCGTGGAGCGTTCTGCTTGGACTCCACCCTCAAACTGTCCAGCTACAGGAGGTGGAGTCACTATCACAAACACCTGTCTGGTCTGATGCAATCCTGTTTTTAAATCTTGGAATTTTTTCTGTGGTTTTTTGGGAAATTAGAGGCAATGAAAATTGGATAAAATAAAAGATTTGGGTTGAATTTGTATCAGGCTGTAATTTATTGATTGTTTTAATTTGAGGGTTTTGGCATGTTTATATTTCCCGCTGTGCTTATAAACTGGCAACCCTGCTCACAATGATGAACAATTAAAAGGTGCTAAATTCAAAATTCAGACAATTAATATTGCAACAAAAAACTGTCATGCATTTCATTCTCTTTTTTTTATCTCAAAAGTTTTAATAGTCTGTCAACTTCCAAGCAGTTGAGAGGATTGCCAACACAAGACGGGAAGTGTTATTAGCTTTTACAGGACAGATTGGCTGGTGCCATTTTAATTCCTTGTGACATTGTCAGAATGTCAACGGGGATTAGAAATGAAGACAACAGCGAGAAAGACAGAAGTTGGCATTTAGTAAACAGAGGTTGTGTGCCAGCAGGCGGCCGCCCAGACCGAAGACAAACATGGAAGTAGATGTCATCCCTCAGGTTTGTGAAGTGTTTGTAAAGCTCGGATTTAGATTCATCAGAATCAGAATCGGCTTCATGGGCAAAGTATGTGTACACATACAAGGAATATGTCTCCTGTTTCAAGTGCTCTCTGTACACATAAGATATACAGTAGAAAGTTCAAATCCATGTCTTTGGGATATGAGGAAGTGCAGAGTGAAGGGCAACAAATGTCTCTAAGGTTTACACTAACTGTGCTAATGTAGCCTAAGTGAAACAGGAAAAGGTTGGGACTGAGATTGTGTTTGCTGTAGTTTTCCGACTTTAACTTGCTTACATGCTACAATATTAGCAATCATCACAACTCAGTGAATCACTTCTGTTCCCACATTTGTTCGAGAACAGGCTTTTTGTTGGATAATCAACCACATCACTCTCTCATAGGGGAGGGTTTCTCTCTAATCAGCAAACATGACCATCTGCGGTTGTCTCCATTATTTTGCATTGCATCGCCTCGCCTCAACTTTGCTAATCACCGCCATCACAAGCCTGCATGCTGAAGCAAAGTCATTCCACTCTGGGCACTTTTCTGCTCTGTTAATATTCACAGTGCAGCACAAACTCACTGATGGGATGAGTCCGGGTTTCAGCAATCACTGCAGCTTCATAATTTAACCCATCTGTCCCTGTTGTGACCCCAACAGGCAAACAGCTGCAGTCTGTGTTCGGACCCCAGGGAGGAAACCATCTCCAATAAAGTCCAAATTCTTCTTCTATTTTTCTCCTGAGGTATTTTATCGCTTTCTCTCCAGTGATGAAATTCAACATTTGGCTTTTATAAATGATTGACTGAGCTTCTTATTCTCACTGACTTTCACACTTTTCTCCCTAAACCTCCAGAACCGTAATCTAATTTATTTTTTTTTATTCTGCAGACGTAGCAGAGCTGTGTACACAAACACACAAAGGCTTCTTTTCTATTGTGTCTTCTGTTACGTATTTCTGAGCCAAATTGGTATAATTTAGGACATGTTGTGGGAAATAGCTTTGATATGCCACAAATTCCCACGAGGTGCTGGCATACACTTGGATGGCTTCTTACTATGCCACCGATACTATTCATCCCCCTCACTGACACTAAGGTGAAGCCTTGCATTACTGCTAGCCTGGCTAATGGATACCAAGTTGCCTCTTGAAGACCAGTCCATCGCCATTTGGGCTTTTTGGAGCAATCTCCCTGTAGAGTCAAAGCGCCAAAGACTCTGTCAAGACGTTATCATCACATATCATCTGTTAATAATAAAAAAATAAAAACATTTTCTTCCTCTAACTTGTCTCTGCTGATTGAAATATATTTGACTGTGCATGAAACTTCCAATTTAAAAGTGAGATATTCATGCGCATTAAATATGTGATGCCCTAGTTGTCGCCACAACCGACGGGAAGGTCAGGAGCAAAGTCAGAGCAGAGAGCCACAATGATGAGTTAGTGGACTGTTCAATCAATTCTAGTTTCCTAAATATTTACCCACAGTCACAAAACCCAGAGCCATCAGTCCCTCTCTTTCACATAAGTGTTAGTCAGGCAAAATGAGATTTTCTCAGGCTGAAGGATGAGAGCGAGAGAGAGAGCGAGAGAGAGAGAGAGAGAGAGAGAGTGTGTCAATTGTCAAGAAGAGTTGACCTCTCAGCGCTGCCTCGGTAACATGTCGACACATTCAAGGGAGAGAAGTCAGGCTATAAGAGCGCAAAGCATATATTCAACGTTGAAATGTAATCAAACAGAGAAAATGTATGAATAAATATAACGAAATGTTCTAATCAATTGTGTAACAAATGTTTAACTGCATAGAAATGATTTAAACAAATGTAATGAATGTTTCTGTGTGTTCTGTGGAGCTGAGATAGATGTATTGGGCAAGTGTTGGGCAAGAATGACATTGCTGTAATCAAGACCAGATGTTGGGTGTAGTCAAGAGAAAGATCTAGAAACTGATGCAATAGTTGAGTCATACCGGCAATGTTCGGCTTAACGCCCTTTCCAGAGGGAGGGGGGATGAGTAATGGACCAAACAGGTGGGGGCTGATCACAGCCCATATGAGGAATATAAGGACATGCTTGCAAAGAGCAAAGCTGGGATTTCATCGCGGATGCCGTACCAAGCGCATCGGAAGAAGATACTGAAGCCTGCAGCTGATGTATTGAGGGCTTCGTCTCGGTTCACGGAAAAGAGACCTCTGTTCGTGGACATTGAGATTAAAAGACGAAGGTTCTAACTCTCCCCACCGCTCGCCTCTTAACATCTGGACAACTGAGAAAGCCGCCGCTGCCTGAGAAAGACTTTGTACTGAGTTTTGAGAACAGCTGAACGGGCTCCGTTGCAGAGCAGGAGGACCGAGGGTCTGGCCAGACCTTCGCTCCTAACAACTCCAAAAGAACTCTTTTCATCGCACCATTGAAATCCAGCTCCAACCGAGCCGTCTCGGCGACCAAAACTAATGAGTATAATCGAAGAAGATAATTAAATTGACTAATCATGTGTAGTGACATTTTATGTGAGCTGTAGCTGTAACCCCTGCAAACTAACTAAATATAACCTGCAATAAATATCTAATCTGCATTTAAAGTGAAATCCTCAAGTGCATTAATTTGCCGAAGTAGTAATAAGTTCCTCGTGACAGTAAAAAGTTAAAGCTATTGTATGTCTAACAACTGAGTTCTGAAAGGTTATCCTAGAGACCGAATCCACTGAACAATCCCTTACGGTTTTAGCAAGAATTAATCCTAGCCGTTAAAACCTAACCTGGCATTTACCAAGAGCACGGATCCATAAGAGGGAAGCTGCCATAACCGACGCGACTGGTGTGAGCGCCCGGGGCCAGGACTGGTCTCTCGGCCGAGCGCGCTCTGACCGGAGGAAGCAGGGTAGACGTTGGGAGTAACGGCAGTTAGCGGAGCCAGGCGAGTTCCCTCGCCAGAACACCAGCTCGAGAATCTTTTAATAGAGAGCTGAGTCAGTAATTAGCCCCGTATCGGGCCAGAAGTACCCAGGATCTAACACAATGTTTAGGATTGGGTTCCCACTGACCCTGCCAGTCATGTGGGATGTCAGATAAAGCTCTGTCTTCCTAAAAACCCGGAATAAGATAATTGATTTTGTGGTTCCCTGAATGATTTAAAGTTGTTAAAAAAAAGCCTAGAAAGCACAGCACGGTTTCTGCCCATGCATATTTAGTTCATGTTGTAAACAGCAGATCTCTCAATGCCACCGGCTTAATGTTGCAATCCAATTTCAAATTCCTTTCTGAAGAACTGATCCAAGGACATGATGATGTCTGAGTTCTACTGCTTTGATGCGCTGCAAATTACCTTGATTTTCTTCTATTTGGCCGCTTTCAAATCCACACATGTGACAGGAGGAGTTATTAAGCGCAGGCCTGCCTGATCAACGTAAATCCCCACCACACTCAGATGGTGGGGGATCAACCACAGTTGCAGGGTTCATCCATAATTCATGCGAGTAGACGGCGAACAGATTGAATTGTCACAACTCGGGCTGGTACAGACGAGCAGAAGAAGGGAGGAATGAGCGGTTCTGACTGTCTCCCTCACATTTCAGTCAGGAATAGACTGCGCAGAGAAATGAGGGAGAACGATGCTAATACGTGTTCGGATCATGTTTGGGCAGCAGGGATACTCGAGTCTCTGCATCAGCAAGTATTCAGCCTGCTTAAGCTGGCAGGCCAGTGTTGTTGACCCTGACCTTTGGGGAAGAGATTAATTAAGCCTCATGGATATTTACAGTGTCAGTTTTGGTTATTTTTTCCCAATAAAATGAACAGTGAACGCTTTCTTGCTTGTTGATATTTCCAACCATGTGTCTTGTGATTTACAGTCTGATGGCATGCGTTTAGTTCAGAGGTCGGCAACCCTTTTGTTGTGAGTTGACATTTTTTAAGTTTCCTGTTAATCAATGTGCCATGTCAACTTTAGGATTAACATGAAGATTAATTACGACACCACATCAAAATTCAAATCGAATCTGTAATTCTTATTCCATTCATGTAAGCAGCATGAATTTTTAGAAAACATTTTTTTCCGAACGTACTTCTTTAAATAAAGGATTATTCATGACAGCACTATACATGAAGGCTGCCCTTATTGCGATTGTGCCTTTGGTTAAAATACTGCACAGTTGCCTTCCCCCGGATTTAGTTTATATGCAATCTTGTAAATTTGTAATATCAAGTTATGTAAATAAAATTGACTCAACTTGACAGTAAAAACGGTGAAGTGTATTTTTTAGTTGCTTGAAAACGATCCCATAACTCAAACGTCAGTGGCAGAGCAAACTATTTAAATCACAGATATGGCCCACCGCTGCCATCACCTTTAACATTATCAATTTGCATACGTGGATGCAGCGTCTGTCTGCATGACACAGTTGCCCTTTTCCAAAATGCCACGAAAGGTCAGAAAGCAATAAGTCAAAGTGTCGCCGTGCTCGGCGAGAGTGCCTGATTTTTCTCACTTTCTTATGCATCATCGGTGCGTTCAGCAGAAAAACAGAAGACGTAACACAGAAATCAATCTGGATTTAATCATTAAGTCATTTGGTGTTTCCTTGTCGCTGGTTTGATTTAAGAGCAGGGGACCAGCGCAGCGCGACATTTTAATGTACAGCACTCTGAGCTGCAAAGAGGTCGGAGGAGCTCACGCAGGTTTTCAGACAAATATTGATGCTCTCCGTTTTATTTTTTTTATATTCCAATCAATACAGGGCCAGTGTTTCTGTGTGAGCGATGGAGCCGGCGGGCAAGTCATGATCGCTTCCTGTTGAGGCACTACAACTCACACTGAAGGCCTTTGCTGCTGGAAAACATATCGGAAGATTGTTAAAATCCAATGAATAGTTGCCCCTGAACAACTTGAAAGTGTAAAAATGAATTATAAATGTGCTGCATTACCTGTGAATTGCATCAGATATGAATGGGTTTTGGTAGATTCCTCACAATTTAAGCAGTTGCAGCATATATTTGTGTGACAACAGTGCAGTAAGCATGTTTGATCATTTCAAGATCTCAGGACTTTAATCACGAAAATATCATGGACGTCGCATTAATGATGCAATAATGAATCCTAACCGACTCGGTTCCATCCATCTGCAACATCACGGCGGGTATTGCAGATGATGTCGTTCTCTAACATCCACTGTGAAAGGAAAGCACTGTCTTTTGAACCGCTAATGTGTAGTTTTCAAAATGAATTGTGACAGCTCAATGCCCGTCCTCACTGCCTGCAGTCTTACCTCGGAGTACATTTATTGTTTCTCAGTCTCTCCGTCTCTGTCTGTCTCCATCAGAGCAGATGTCTTTATCATTGCTTGAATAGCTGAGGTAATGGATTAGACCTGGAGAGCCAAGAAATGGTTACTTTCTGTAACGTCGGCAGTTTTTGTCTTTGCTTTTCATCCATCATGCTGATATTTCACTGCATGCTGCTTGCTTCATTGCAACCTTTGCTACATTCAATACAGAGTTAGCGCACAAAGGATGCTTATTATTATTGTTCTATTATTATCCCAAGGTCTTCTTTCTTTCTCTCGCTCTCTCTCTTTTTGTGTGTGACAGGTATGGTGTTTTCAATCAGCCACTAAGTAGAGAGAGACTCTGACCAAATCCTGTCGAAGGATAATGAAGGATAATTTTCAATAATGTAAAAGTTCATGTGTTTGTGATGATAAAACAGATTTTCCATGTCTATTGTTTCATGGGTCAAAGAGCTCCGCCAACGTGGCTCTTCAAGCCTGAATGCAGAGTCTGTCGGATTTAGCAGACCTGTGCTCCGAGCTAAAGCAGATTCAGAATTGTGTTGCAGTCTTCTTTTTTTTTCAAAGCCCATGTCATGGTGTTGAGACAGCTTATCAGATCCCCATCTAGAAATAGTCCCCCACATAAAGCGGACCTGTTTGTCCTTTCATGTTCCACGGAGTGTCAGAAAATGAGACAGTGGAAATTTTCCATTCCCCTCTGTGACAGGCAGGATAATTGGCTTTCAGTCACATTTACTCCGCTGGAGAAGCAGGTGCTTTTTTTTGGGGGGGGGGACTGAGGTTTTCACATCAGCTGCAGATGACGCAAAGCTGATTTGCAGTGTTTTTAGGGCTGAGGGAAGCTCAGTCATTAAACTGGTGGCCATCATGTATAAAGTAGATCACCTGGTTCACACAGCTAGACTACTGGTTCCCTGAGACAACTTTTCTTCAACAGTCACTTTCATGCAGGAAGGCACCTTTAATTAATTGTCTTTAAAGGTCACGACCTCCGAGTCGTAAGAGGGAAGCCAATGATGAAGTGTCTTAAACTTGCATTCTTTCTTCTGGCCATGAGAGGGCGATTCCTCTGGTTGCGCAACTAAATCTGATTGTATAAAAGTCTATGAAAAGATGACCCTACTTCTAACTTAATTTATTACTTCAGTAAATATGAGTTTGTGGTCTCAATCTCAAGTCTTCTTCACTACAGCATGATGTTCATTTTGTAAATTGTGGTCCTATTAAGAGACAAATAGACCATAAAGCAGGGTATGCTTTAGGGCGGGGCTACCTTGTGATTGACAGGCCGCTGCCACGGCATTGTTTGATCTGGAAGTTGTCCGTGTTTGCGTGTTACAACTTTAACCCCTTTCACAGTGTGTTTTCAGTTCATGAAAGTTAACTGTAACAATTTGGTTGCCTAAAAATGTCAGTTAGTCAGCATTCAGTTGTACTCAGCTCCACCCTCTCGTGTCACCTCTGGTTGCAAAAAACAACAAGATGGTCAAGGCCAAAGTCCAAGATGATTTCACAGCTGTAGTCCACAAACCAATATGGGACAATCGACAGAGAGCACTCTGCATTTAAAAGATACAACTGCTTCCCACGGCACAAAAAGAATCTGTGGCTGTTGCAGGACCGTAATAGATTGATTTTGTTTGGCCCAAATTAAATGATTGTGACTTTTGGAGCTGGTGCTGCTATAGCTACTTTCTTTGGAAAAGAGTTGGTAACACTGGGCTGGGTTTACACTCAGGGACAGGCTGCACATTCAAGCCATCATCGTTTCCTCCATGGGAACTTTGCCCGGCCCAGAGTCCTCTGATTTGCCTCTCCTGTCACCTCTGTTTTTTTTTTACTGTCTTTTTTCCCCCCATGACTTTAATCATCTCTGTGACTGATGGCGCTAAAACACACTTTTACTAAATGTTAATCTCATAATCATTTCATCTGACAACACGCACGCTGCGATAGCTTTTAGCCAGCAGTGATTTATTCATGGCTGGAGTAATATTGCTTTCCAGCGTGGCCCATTTCCTCGAGTCTCATGGGATGTCATATAACGCTCAACTTATCACACCAGCTCTGAGAGAGAGAGAGAGAAAGAGATAGAGAGAAAGAAAGAGAGAGAGAGAACTTTGAATACATTGAGAGACCACTTTACATGTTATTGCCTCTTAGAGGCATTTCCCCGATGATATAAACCTCTAAATTGCAAAGTGAAAAACCTGTTAATGTTTCGGCGCTCCATCCTCTGCCACTTTTAAAGTCAATCAGTTAGCACACAATCAGTATTCCCCTCCACTTATGAGCCATACATGGGTGAGGAGAGACACCGGGCTATCACGTTTACACAGTCTCCTGTCAAAGACACCCATTAAACAGTCTTTATTGAGCCCAGAACCATTACCAACAAAAAAGGTCATCCAATTGTCTCTACTCCTTTTTAGTATTTTTTTTGTTTTTATGGTGTCCTCTCTCTCCATCTCGTCCTCTCTGAGCTATTAGTTGAGCACGATGAGGCAGAGAGTTTGCACACGAGAGCAAATATCACATTCGACTGACAACAAACAAAGGGCATCATTAGTAAACGCGCGTAATACGGACGGCTTCACATTTAAGTGGGCTTTTAAAGCTTTCTCTCTCTGGCTGGATTTGCTGACTGGCTGCTTCCCCAAATGATCTCATAATGTGGCTCGTCCACTCTGCAATTACAGCCTCCACTCTGCTGGTTTCAGGCGACCCGACTGCAGGGATTCGCTCCCATTCGGCTACCACAGCATTAGTGAGGTTAGACGCTGGCGTTGGACGATGAAGGTCCGGCGTTCATCCCAAAGGGGTCAGATGGGGTTGAGGTCAAACCATTTCTTTATGGACCTGGTTTTGTTGACAGAAATAAGAACAGACCTCCCCCATAATGTCTAAATATAACTTTAGATGCTGCAGCATTACGATTCAGATTGAATGTTGTACTTTTTACTCACTTTGGCAGCTTAAGCTACATTTTTTTTACTCGTTTTTCATTCCCTTCCCGTCCAGTGAAAACCACAAGCTACTTTTGAATCTTTCTGATAAACTGAAGGATGAAATGTTCCTTTATGTGTTGAGACAACTCTACTACTTTTGAACTAAATCAATTATTTACAAAACCTCTTGGATCAGCAGGAAAAGGCATCGCCACGTAGCTGAAAACTGAGCTGTTTTTTTGAGCTCATGAAAAAACTTTTTTGAGATGCATGGCTCTCACAGGACAACAACGCTGCAAACATATGATTTTATAGAATATATGATGCAATGCTGTCGATTAAACCAGCCAAGATTTAAAATGAATACAACCATAAACATCTACAGCAGTGGGATGCATCATACACATCAATGCATTCGTGATTTTAGAACTAATTGACATAGCTAAAGCTTTGCAGATTATGTTTTCATAAAACACCTATGATGTGTTTAAAAAACACAACACAATGTTCAAATGTTCAATGGTCAAACTGCCCAACAGCATAGAAAGTACCACCAGCTACAACATTAAAATGTTGCATGATTTGATGAATTAGAAATAATAATCCAATGATGTTATGAATTGTATAACAATGTGACATTGGCAGAGTACTTTCTGCTGCATAATGATCAATTTTACCTTTCATAATAATACTTATGTACTTTTACTTACTCAAGTTAATTCTGATGCTATTACTGTTGTTTTACAAATATAACTTTGTTCACATGTACAAACTGTTATATCATGGTACTTACAATTAGGGGCACTCAACTGGTTTTACACATGAAGGTCTGTATACTTGTCATAAAGAGTACTGCATGTGTTAACAGTTGTATAAATTGTATAAAGTATAACACAGTAACCCTGATGTCGTCGTGTTTATCCTAAAGCTGGAGACTTGATGTATTTGACTGAAGACATGCATTTTAAACTGGGGATGTGAAGTCTGAAAGATGCGTGCATTTACTAGTCAGGGGAAGTTTAATGAAATACTATTTTGAAGTGCATTATGGTGAATTATATGCGTCTTGCAAGGCTCTAAACTTTATGGGAGAGCAATTCTAAATCGCATGAATGCTCCTTTAAATCATAGCTACAATACTTCCCAAAAATATTGAAAACAAAACAAACGTTTGACTGACAGGCTGCTGCATCGTGTCAATATACTATCATTTGTGGACCTCTGTCTCCACCGTGCGGTTGACGTTGGAATCACGTGCATGTTAAGTCCTGATCGATATCGAACGACAAGTTATCTCTTTGGAGCGGTGAACGACTAAGTGGTAGAAATACACATTTAGAATGTTTCTGTTGTATCACCAGTCTGGCCTCACTGCGCAGTTTTCGACGTTGTGAATGTGGATTCCACGTTCATACGTGCACATTTAGATCAGTTTATCACGCAGACAACATGTTGATATTGATTACAGTTTATTCATTTTTGAAAATCTGACGAAAAACGTGGCCGACCATGGCAGGTCTGCTCTGTATTTAAAAGCCCTTTCAAAACTGACTGCGACGCCACCTTTTAACTCTTGTTTTCGGAGTAGAAAAACATGACGCCGACTATTAACAGGAAGAACCGCGAAAAGACGGATGCCCCGTACAGCCAATGGGATATCAAACATTCCACGCTAAGTCCGCCTTCATTCAAAACTGACCAATCGCCGCCACGGACGGGAACTTCCGGCACGGTAGACGGAGCCTTGTCCATTGTACGAGCCGTTTCCCGAAAGAGTGCCGCGATTGTAGAGCTGCAGTCTGATGAATCTGTGGTTTCTTTTTTTCTTTTTTATAAGTTGTCTCGTTTACTGTAGCCGGTTGTCGCGTTTGACCTCGGAATATGTTGGGATATGTGAATCTTAGGGAGAAGTAGCGGGTTGTTTACGGGTTGAACCGCGGTGACGCTGGGCTCACCATAGGAATTTGTTCGTTAGCGGCACACAGCTCAACCACCTTGCGGTCCGAGCTAGCACTCGAGCTAGCTGGACGTTAATCACCGCTGTGGTGTGGTGTGGGTCTGACGGGGAGGGGATCTGTGGGGGAGAATATGTATTTAATTAGAAGGCATCGCCTTTAAAAGCAAGTCGCCAGTGTCTAAAACAAACAAGGGGACGGTTAGCTTGGCGAACTAGCCACTTAGCAGAGTTAGCTAATAGCTAACGCTACCGGGTTGTCTTTCACAAAAGGGCACAACAGATTTGGTAGCCAGATTCAAGCTGTTCTTTTCTGGGTTTTTTTATTTAATTTTTTTGCACTACAATAGTACAGAATGAATGGATTCAGCACCGAAGAAGAGAGCCACGATGGACCGCAGCCGCTGCCGTTTTACGGACAGAGTTGCTGTCTGATCGAGGACGGGGAGCGCTGCGGCCGGTCCGCTGGAAACGCCTCCTTCAGCAAGAGGATCCAGAAGAGCATCTCACAGAAGAAGCTCAAGCTCGACATCGACAAAAGCGTAAGTGGAATTTGTTGTGGCCACGTTATTCTGTTTTGAAACTTTTAAATTAGCGTGCATGAGTGAGTGTCAGACGATAGCTCAAAGTTAGCTATAGCTGTCAGCTGTCAGCTAATGCTAATTAGCCGGTCAGCGTCGAAAAAATAAACAAAAGATCACAATCGTATATGTCCTTTTTATCCTGGAAGTGGCGACGTGGTTGTGGTATTGTCTATATAGCTACATATGTTGTGACTTCGTCTAAATGTCAGGCTAACGTTAGCTTCGCTAGCTACCTGGACGACGTATAGGGCAGCAGACTCGCAGCTCATTGTAATAGTTTTCCTCTAAACACGCCTCCCCTGCTCTTCATAAAATGGCTGTTGCCAGGGAAGCCAGCTGTGTTGTTTAACCTTAGTCCCGTCAGAAGTAACCCGGACTCATTTCAAAGGGGCACAAACCAACCAGTCTTGGTTAAAAAACTGCTACATGCGCACACTTTAGCTGCAAGTTTCACTTAAAGTCACATTGGACCTCATCGTGGCAAGTTTGCTTCTGTCAGTAGTTTTGCTATTTTTTTCCCCACTGCTTTCCTATTGTATGTTGGTATCTTTTTAAATGACAAACGCCCTTTACGGCCTACCAAACGTCAACACGTGTGTTATTGGCCCGAACAAAGTGAGAGAGAAACATGCAAAGACACATAACCAAAGCTGGATCGTCAAACCCAGACCCTCCGGGGGCCCTCATTCATAAAACAGTGCGTAGGATCCACACTAACGTACGTGCATTTACGCACATACACCCAAAACAATATTCTGATTTATACTGATTGCGTACTAAGGCCAGTGAGCTATTTCCCTTTTTTTTTATAAATCTCAAGTATACATTCAACCATAAACGGTCAATGCAAAGCACCTTCTGAATATTGATGCTAAGAGCCACTGGGTCTCACGACGTTCACTCCCAAATGTTTCCATTACCGTAACTTGTCAGAGTCTCACCGTAGTATTTAGATGTTTACAGCAATCACGACTGATTGCGACAATCTGTGAATTTATAAGTTTGATAGGTGAACACAATTTATTGACTTATGTTTTCTTGATGATTATGGAGTGATTGTGCGGGAGCAGTCACTGGCTTTTATTTTCAAACACTTTGCTAATTTACACAATCCTTATGTGCAGGTGGAGACGATTTGCCAGGTGAGATGACTGGAGAAGGTGTGTGACAGTCACGATGGTGACTCCTCTGCTCCAGTGAGCTCTGATACTCGCACCGGATAGCTGTTTACAGTTTGTCTGTGTACAGTATGCTGTTTGTCACTTTGGAATAAACCATAAATTAATAAATAAAGTCATGTTCACACACAAAAAAAAAAAAAGAAATATGGAAACTAACTACAATTGAAATGTGCTCGCTAGCACAAATAACACCGGTGGTTTGACTGTTTATGAAAAAGAGAATATGTAAGTGTGCGAGAGGCGTCGTTATTTGTGTAATGGTGATTTCTACAATCTGGCTTCAATTCACCACCTCACCATCTGCGTCGCCAGTCTCCCCCGTGTCTCAAAGTGTTCGTACGCATGGCTCACAGTTTCCGCACATTCTCCCGTCAACTTATTTACTTTTTATAGATCGCGACGTTCGCGTAGGAAGTGGCGTATGAAAGATATCCCTCAGTGTCCTAGAGACTTCAAATGTCTTGTTTTGTTTGGCCGTACAGCTCTACAGTGATGTAACACAGACGCAGAGCATCACAGGCCAAGCTGCACCCGTCCAATGCTTTTTATTGTAATGTTCCAAATGATTCATTGATATTTTCCACTAGTCAACGAATCAGTTAGTGGACCAATGGTTTTCAGCAATGCAATATACACTGAGATTTTAATCTTAATTTAGTCTATAAACTTAGATTTGAAAATCGGTCGGTAGGGACGTCCAGCTCAATGGGGCCCCGGGGCCCTTCAGCACACAGCGGTGTCTGCTACGCATGCAGGGATGTCTAATGAATGTTGTTGTTTCTGCTTTGTTTAAGTATATCCAGGATCCCTTTTTATCCTAGAAAATGACTTTGTGCCTAAACTAGTATAACCGGAGGAAGAAGCTCCGTGTGTTCTTTTGTTTGTCCGGATGTTTTTACAGGCATGGTGGGATTCATGTCACAAATCGCGTGTTGTGGCCCCGAGGAATCAATGCACGTTAACAGGGGCCAGGATTGATGTTGCATTTTCAGCTGAGGCAGCACATAACGCATCAAAGCAAGCTTCTGTTGTTCAATAATTGGCATTACAACCAACCAATCATCAAAAACGGTCGAGTACAGAGTTCTTGTGTGCGTCTTTGATTAGTTACTTCCTGTTTTAAGCCACAGCTTTGACACTTTTGTACTAGTTCATCTTGGCAAAGCTCCTGCACGGCTGCCTGTGATGAGACGACATCAAACACTGCTGTTTGAATCTCAGTTTGGTTAAACATGCGTTTGATTAAAGTCGTAAAATATCTCAGAGGTGGGTATCAAGTATCGTTTTGATATCGGGACAGAAACACGGGTGTCACATTGAGATAATGATGCATTTTTGGCCTAGTCTGCTGGACACGCTGATGCTGTGTGGCTGCCAAATTACAAAGAGTTTTGGTACGTGGCAGACTACTCCTTTTCACTACTCACTGTTGTCGTTGTAGGTGAGACACCTCTATATCTGCGACTTCCATAAGAACTTCATCCAGAGCGTCCGCAACAAGAGGAAGAGGAAGACCAGCGACGACGGAGGAGAGTCCCCGGAGCATGACGTGGAGGTGCCTGAGGTAACGTGGGCTCAAATGTTACTCGACACAGACATCAGCTAGAAGTCCAGTAGAGAACGGGGAAAGAAGAAAACTCGATGACAGGGGAACCTTAAAAACACCCCACGTCGTGGTGGAATTGTGCTGCTTGCTGAACCAGCATTACTCTTTTTAAGAAACATTATTTTCATCCTTTACTTTTTTTAGTGTTTACTGCCGCAATGACCCTATTTCTCCACGGAGATCATTAAATAATCATCTCCACAGAAAGAGGCAGAAGTAAATCAACGAAAATGTGTGAGATGGAGGTGGCGCGAAACCTTACCGTGCCTCCATAATTCGCTGACTGGCCGCGTCCCGCTCGCTGCTGTGTTTTCAGGTCGACCTCTTCCAGCTGCAGGTGAACACGTTGAGACGCTACAAGCGACACTACAAGCTGCAGACCAGGCCCGGACTCAACAAGGCCCAGCTGGCAGAGGTAAAGGCACACACAAACCTCCATGCGCTACAACTCCTTCACAGCTCCATTCCCCTGGATGAGCGGCTTCAGTGTGAGTGAAGAAGACATAAAGCTCGCAATTTGTCCAAAGTCCAAAATAAGCTGCGGAGGAACAATACCGTAATAAGACATTTAGCGCAGTCCTGCTTTAAAGGTGGTCGGCTAGCTAACGTTGGCAGAGGATGCATCGAATAGTCGACTAAACTACATGCATAGTTAATCCATTAATAAGTTCTTTGGTCGACAGCCCTTATTGATATTATCTTGGTACACGAAATATGCTTCGAGTCGGCATCAGTTCTTTAAAGAAATGTAATTTCACAACTTTTTAAGTAGCACCTGGGGAGGAAGCTCGTCTTCCTTTGGAATAATCGGGCTCATATTGTGTACCGTTAAAGGCCGCTGAGCCGCCCTCATTACGCCTCTTTCGCCTCCACGTTACTCATTTGCCGTGATATACGTAGTGTGGCGGCTCCTATCCCGCAGTAATTGGTCACGGAGAAAGATTGGTTGCAGCTGGCTCGGCCCGCCTCTTTACAAGAACCTCCTGTGTGTAGCGCTCTCCGTCGTATGTGACTCCACAGTGGAAATGAATGAACGAACGAGGGCTGTAAGTTGAATGTTTCCCCAGGCTTGTAGTCGGGTTAGGCCCTCCTATTAATGAGCCTCCCGCTCCATTAATAAAGCAGCCGTCAACCAGTCACAGCTGCCCCCGATCACAGGAACCAGCGAGAGGATGTTTGTTTTCTTCTCTTTGAGGCAAACAACCGGTAATAAGTCTGCAGTTAGTCTACCTCTGGAAAATATTAACTTTTTTTTAGCATCTTCAAAGATTTCAGCAGTTCTCAGTTGATTATATTGGTGAGCAGTTGAGTGGAAGTAAATCAAAAGTCCAGCATACGACATTTGAAAACGTTTATAACGATTTCGGTAAGTATTTAGCATGAGATGTTCCCTCCGTGGTGTGAGCGTTTGATAAGTGGCCGGTAGATGAGACAGAGGGATACTCTCAATGCATTTACGGGAGGAGTTGTAGTTTTATGCAACCTTCAACAGAGAGGAGTGCAACTTGGTCACAGAAAACGTATTCTAGCAGAGCTCACAAGTAGGGCCGGGTATCGTTTAGAAACTGCTGACACCAATACCAGCAGTCTAAAGTGACACCCGCCATGTGAATGGAAGCATTCACTTGTGTAAAATGCCAGCACAGCCGCAGACCATATGGGTTGTAGCTGCAAAGGCAGTGGGCCAATCGCACGTCGAGTTAAATTGTAGAACGCTTGCAGTGAATGACTGCGAGCAAAAGCATACAAAGTCTTTTTTTTTTTCTAGATCTGGGTACGAAAAGGATTAAATGCAGGTTTGTTGTTTGACTGGAGACGCTTCGCTACACTTTTTTTTAAGCTATCGTGTATTGATACCCAGCGTTCGTAGCTAAACCTACGAAAAACAGATGCGCAGTCCTTCTGAAAGTCCAATTAAGTAGTTTTGTTGCCAAAATCTAAACTAGTTTCCTGTGAAGATGGAAGTTTATTTTGAAACAAGTGGAAATTGACACGTGTTGCTCTGAAATGAGGAATAGCGTTTGTTACGGTATCGTAAGAACCGTTTTGAGGCCAGGTGGAAGTTCTGCTTTGGGAAACGGCGTGTATATAAAATAAACCATCGTATGGGAAGCAGGAACCTAAAGACCGGACAATTACTGAGAATAAATTCTACGTCGATGAACATTTGAATCTCTTTTTTTGCTTTGTTTTCCTCCTTCCTCTGCAGACCGTGAGTCGTCACTTCAGGAATATTCCGGTGAACGAGAAGGAGACGCTGAGCTACTTTATTTACATGGTGAAGAGCAGCAAGAGCCGCTTGGACCAGAAAGGTGACGGCGGCGGCAAACCGCTGGACTAAACTTCGCAGCAACGAAAATCAACAATAATTCACAACTTCCCGCAAAAAGAACCCCCACCTGGACACCACTAACAGCGGCGTCAACAGCCCAAAATGCAGCTCCTCCTGCAGCCCTGTCCGCCGTCCCGCTCCTCTGTAAGACCAGAACACGAGCTCTCGTTGTCCTCAGAGGACGTTCAACGCAATCGGAGGAGAATTCAGGGTGGGATGAGTCATCTTTTTTCCCTCCTCGCATGTCGTCACAATGGTCACCTCCTTCCTCCGCAAAAGCCGGGTCTCTAAAGACCGCCGAGGACCAGGACTCACTCCGCAGGGGGCTTCACGTCGTCATGCTGTAGTGTAAACTGTCAATATGTACAAAAAGAACGGCGTGGGATCCTTCGTAAGTTGGTTGAATGCAATGTACGATATAGCTGCCTTAAGAGTGAAAAAGATCGTTTCGGTAATCGGGAGTGTTTTTTTTTTTTTTTTTGTCTGTCGACGCGTCCACAGAGAGGAATGCTTGTGCCGAACAGAAAAGCTTGTGCCGAATGATGAAGAGTGGGGATCTTCTTCTTGTGAATGAATGAATTGTTGGAAAGGGGCGCTGCCTTCGCTGAAGTTACGTTCAGAATATCAGGGCTCCAAGTCAATTTAAATGGCACCGAATTCACATGAAGAAAAAAGAAGTAAATAATGTTTAAAACAAAGTGAATTAAGAGCTGATCTCAGTCCTGATATGTAATCTCTTAGTCGCCCCTTTCCTCCTGGACGTGGTGCGTTGGAAGACCGATGGTGGTGAATGATGTAGCGTTCGGCTACGACCCGCTCTTCTCCTCCATAGCTGTTGCACGTATGTTTGAACACACACGTTCTAAATTCTTTTTTTCCCATTCGCTTTAGTTCAGCCTTAAGTTGTGAAAATATGATTTTAGGTTTATCCATCTTTTTTTACCTGAAGGTGTGTGAGTGAGAGAGAGGGGTGTGAGAGTAATTATTAGCATTTTAATATTTAAGAGCTGTTTCTAGTGGACGAACGGCTCAAGTCTTGATTTACTTCCGCACACATCTGGATGTGTTTCAAGAAGCTGTAAAGCAGAAACACAAGCTTTTTTGTTTTGTTTTTTTATCTTTTGAGGAATTTAAATAAACAAAGATGGATGCCTTTCCTCCATGTCTGCCTGCAGAGACAATGTCATCACAAGGAAGTTGGCTGATGAGTTCTTTAAAAAAGTGTTTTTACATTTTTATGCCCCGAAAGGAGTTCACGACCATCTCGACTTCTTCTATATTTGTATGTTAACATTGAAGCGCTCTGACTCTGCACTTTGGCGATTATTGTCTTCACGATTGAGTGGTCAAGTAACCGATCGAATTAGTTAGTGAAATGAATGAGAGAACAGAATTGGGGGAAGTAAATGTCATGTTTTTTTGGTTGGATTGGGTCTTATGTTTCCATGATTTTAAGCCCTGATGGGAAAGTAGCACTTTGGCCATTAGCCAATCAACAAAGCATTTAACATGACACCAACACGTTTATTTCACTTCTGAAAGCACTGCTGGAACCGCCAGGCAATGAACAACTCGCAGCTCTTCAACTCATATTAAAATGTTTTTCTTCGTTGTGGTGACGACATAGTTTGAGCTTTCTTTCTGCGTCGTATTTAAGTTTGTCCACCAGTCTGAGTTCTCTACTTTCAACAGGGTTCTCTCTCTTTTTGGGTTCTTTTTAAGTGTCTGTTATATTTTCAGTTTTGCTTGTAGGTTTGTTAGTGTCATGTCGACAACACCCAACGTTATTAACATATAGGCCACGCCACATTAATGTAATTGATGTATTAGAAGAAAAAAAACATATTTAAATATGGCTGCTTATTGCTCCTGATGATAATAAATGTATTGTACAGAAATAAGCAACAGTCATCTCTCTGTTCTTTCACAGATTGCTGATTTTACACTTTATATATGAACACGTGAATTAAACAAAAAATAAAGGAAAATGCAGCCAGGTTGCATGTTGTTTCATCAAGCTTGTGTTGTTTCAGGAACAGCCATCGGCCGCTAGGTGTCGCTGTAGTTCCTCAATAATCTGAGGGCAGCGATGCAGAGAGGCGGGTTTTAAAAACACGTTTACAGGACAAATGAGTCGACACAAAAACAGCTTCTTTTGAGCCAAACTTCTTTTCTTTTTTAAAGAGACATCACTAACTCTTGTGTGGCGGAGTCTTTCAGACGAGCACTTATGTAGATTTGTCCTTTCGAATATGTTGCACACATGACTAAGAGAAGGATTCGATAACGTATTATTTAAGATAGTTTTATTCTGAATTGTAGGCCACCCAGGTGAACCGGTCTAGAACAGTCCTGACTTCCTTTTGATATTCTAATTCAGTATCAGAAATGTGTGAAGAAAGTTAGACATTTAAAGCGTGTTCTCCGAATTCTATATAAAGTGGAGTAATGTGAGGAACCGACCGGTGTTCTGGGATTAAGTTACAAAAGAAAATAAATCTTGGAACACCGAAATTAAAAGAAAATTATTTGTAAATTATGTGGTGATTCTTGATTCTCTTTCCGGTGATTATAACTCACTTGCCCCAAAAACAGGTACAATAAAAAGAATGTATTTTTGATAAAACATGGTATCGTTTTAAATGAGAGGAAAAAAAACAACTTCACTCGAGCTGGAGTGACTTAAAATAATTCATTTATTTACGGAACTTAATATAACTTCACATCCAATGTACATTTCCATCAGCATTTCGCACAGAAATAACCCTTTATTTCCTTTGAATTAGTGTTTAACATGTCGGAGTGAAAGCTGTGCGTTTACGGAACATTCGGTGTCTCGGAACGGACAGTGACATCAATTTTGAGGTAGATTCAATAATTTCCTACAAAGAAACTTCAACAGCCGCTATAGTTAACAGTCAGGACTCCGTTTGAGTTTTTGTGTTACATATCTGACCGGGAATACTGGATTAATAATAGTTTAAATATTCTGACTTCACCAAATTCAGCGGGATGAAACAATGACCAAAAAAGAAAAGGTTTCCCCTCAAAAATGTGTTTCATCTGGACTCAGCTTCCCAATATGGACAGGAATTATATAGATTGTTTGTTGTATTTTATTTAATTTCATTTTCATGGCATCACATTACAAAGAAGTCTATCTGGGTTTTCATTGATTTAATTCATAAATATTTTTAAATGAATACATCACTTTTACATTTCTTACCATGTCATGCGGTTCCTCATCTGACGTCTGGTTTATATTTGTTTTGCAGCTAAAAATTAAGAAACATCAGACCATACCTGGCAATAAAATAATGACTATATATATATATATATATATATATATATATATATATATATATATATATATATATATATATATATATATATATATATATATATATATATATATATATATATATGAATGCAAAAAAACTTAAATAATTTCGTTTCCAAGTGGCACTAAACCAGCTGGCAACACATGGAAAACATGTAAGTGTGCCAGAACAGTTTTATTAAAGTGATAATTAAAATGAAAGTATTGTAAGATATGTGTGTCACAATGCTTTTCTGATTGGAAAACAATCTTTTATTATCCTGTTTCTGACTCACGCTGAGAAATCTATTTTTTAAATATTGTGCTGTGCAGCTCGTGTGATTTGTCATAAATTACAAAGAAACTAAAAAATAGCAAAGAATAAAATAAATATCATGTTTGCACTGACGGACACATACTGTGCATTTACACCACATGACATTTGTTATAATGTATTTATTTTCTGCGCCATCAGACGTGGAAAACATCACCACACCACTCCAGATAAAAACACATTTTTAGGGGAGACAGATGTTTTTTTTCATTTTTCTTTTGACACCGTGGCCACATCTGGTCTACAGCACTGGAAGGGTGGAAACATCAAAAAGCAGAAATACCACAAATAGCATAGTCAGGCGTGTGTGTGTGTGTCGAGTTAGACACTGCACAAGGAGGGATGAAGATCAACAAATTGTCCATCGTGTTGTTTTCCTCCGCCGCTCACCTTGTTTGCATGTTGTCCTTTAATTCTCTCTCCTTTTGCGCATCATTGCACGTGCACAGCGGTGTGGTTGTTTTCTTTACAATTTCAAGCCAGTCTGAGGAGGTTTTTTCTCAGGGGAGGAGGAGGAGGAAGAGGAGGAAGAGGGTCACTGGTTGAGCTCCAGAGCCCAGACCTGCTGCGGCCACCCGGTCCGGCCCTTCACCTTCTTCTCGGCTCCTAATGACTCCTGCAGGCCGTCAGTCTGTTACACCGAGAAACACCACATGATCATCAGCAGGGGAGGCGCAAACACAGGGACCCGTTTGATCAGTTCTGAGAATATTGCATTTCGTGCTGACTTATTCATATACGTTTACGCTCCTCCGAGAGTCTGATCTGGAAAGACTCTACAAAACGATGGCACATGCTGTTTTTCGTCACAATGTAATGATTTGGGGGCCTTTCGTGACGCAATCAGGGTCATGACATCACATGCAGGCGTTCATTAAATGAAAGTCAGTGAACTCTCGATCAAACCATGAGACTAAATTCCAGATGATTCAACAAATATGTAAAAAGAGTACCCTCGATCTCAAATGATATTTTAAATAATGATGCATAATTTAAAATGAAAGAGGATAATCGGAATTTTAGTTTTATGAACATACATATTAGTCGTTTATTCCAGCAAACACAAGCGTTATATCCACATTGTGAATAAATAGTTTCTTTAAAGGGTTAAATATATTATAACTGTTGGGCCAGTCGTCATATGGTGATCTGTAGCAGTAAATATTTCGTAATGCAGCAGTAATATTTGTACTGCAATATTACAGTCAAAATGTGACGGAGTGAACTCAGTATATGTGTATATCAGTGTGTGAAGATACAACGTTTCAAACGTATGTTAATGAGGTGAAGTGTTGACTGTTTTAGGCACACATCCACGAGTAGCCTCCAGTAGACATGCTTTGTTATTATGGGTCAGAGATATTTAGAAAATACCATTAA
Organism: Melanostigma gelatinosum; assembly: GCF_949748355.1. NCBI lineage: Eukaryota > Metazoa > Chordata > Actinopteri > Perciformes > Zoarcidae > Melanostigma > Melanostigma gelatinosum. Next base: position 4,969,212 of record NC_136647.1, read on the forward strand.
ATATGAAAGGATTCATTTTATACCACATACAATATATTGGCTAAGAATACAATTAAATAATATTTCAGTTGGAAATGATTATATAACTCCGATAATAAGCAGACTGAGAAAAGTAAAACTGTAAATCTTAAAACCATGTTTTATATTTAGGTTTTGTTGTTTAATTAACTTTGGGTTTACTTCAATCAGAGCGTATCGTTAAATTCCACCTTAAAATCGTATGTTTCCATTGTGAACCAGGCCTCCAGCTATTCTTTTTACAATGACTAAGAAAGTCGAACAACTGAACTGTTTCAGTTTGCAGTCATTTTGATCCACAGTCAAGTTTTGCAGGCTTCTACTTACCGGCTCCCGTTTCCTTTTCATATCCCGGTTTTCAAATTTCTTGATTTCGGCCTTAAAGCCATCCGTCTCCCCGGTGTCTTTGGCCAGGACGTCCATCAGGTAGGCGATGTAACTGGTCGCCAGGCGTAAAGTTTTAATTTTCGATAGTTTCGTGTCGGCCGGGACGTTGGGGATACACTCCCTGAGCTCGGAGAAAGCTGTGTTGATGCTCTCTGTCCGCCGGCGCTCCTTCTTCGGCCCCGACGTCCTCCTCTTCCCCATCCCCGCCTGGAGCCCCTCCAGACGGGCGTCGTGCGTGGCTCCGGGCGCTCCGTGCTCCGCGGCCGGGTACGGCGCCTGGATCTGGAAGTCCGGGGGCACCTCGCCGTGGTTCACCACCCAGCTCTGGAAGTACGGCGCATCCTGGTGACACCGCTGGACAAACGGGAAGGGTTCGTGCATCAGGTGGTGGTGATGCTGGTAGCCCCCGATGAGGTTCATGTCGAGCGGGATGAAAAATGTGCTCGTTGCGGTGTTTTCCTTCGCCCTCGGTCTCTCTCCGGTACTGCCCCAAAACGGTCTCTGCTCGGGGATCGGTAGCCAACAGAACTCATTCAATACATAACTATGTATTCCCTTAAATGCATTAATGAGTCAAACCAAACGTAGCCACCAACTTGTACATCGTCGTCATTCTGAAAGCGACTAGCCGAGGCGAAAGAGTCCGTGAAAAAAAGTGTATAATTCCAGAGGACAAATGTTGGCGATGTATCGTGCCCCGCTCCACTTTGTCTTTCTTTCTTGCGATGGTTTTCCGAAGAGGCTGCTGCTCTGATTTGTCCAGGAAATTTGACCCGGGTGTAGGTGTGAGGCCCCCAGGTTTATATGATTTGGATGTGAGCGTGAAATGGAGGCAGCCAATAGAGGATAGCGCCCAGGATGGGAGGAGAGTCTAGAGCCGTTTGCAATAACATGCGCCATAATCTCACGGCAATGCACAAGCAGCAAATATCTGCTTGTTGTTGGAGTTGGTTTCTGGCTACACAGACGTGCACATATGATGATGGGGGGGAAAAGTGGTTTAACTGTCTTCAAGTTTTGGAGAGAAAAAGGGAGTTTGTTGTCAGTTCGAGTGGTTGGAGAGGTTGGAGAGGTTTTACGCACATAATTTACGCACCCTATGTTTGGCTAAGCATGCTTATTGGGTGTGATTTTGGTCATTCAGTGGTGAAAATAATTCCTTTGTGTTCTTTTATTTGTCAGCTCGTGGTCGATCGTGCAGATAATTGAATATAGGGAATCTGGAATTCCGTTTGATTTTGTAGTTGTGCACATACAAATAAAAGGCCTAACTCTGCATTTTTAATTCACAGACTTGACATAAAATATCTTAGACTGAGATATCCCGCCTTTAGAAACTAAGATTTTCGATTGATGATGTTTTAATTGGATAACACGAATTCATTTTCGAGGAATGAACAGATAATGGAAACATTTTCTTCGCATTAAAATCATGACAATGCATCTAATAAATTATCCGTCCCTCTTCAGTGTACTGCTTCATGTCATAAATTGACTCAACTTTTTTAATGATTTGTCTCTTTCTGTTCCAGCTCCTTCAGCCGTATTTTTTAAATATTTTATATTTTCTTAAACGCGTAATGGCTGTTTTGTGCGTAATTTGGCTGGATTTCAACAGTATCTTTCTCTCATGTTCCAGCAATAACACAAGGTGTATGTCAGAGCGCTCTGGGAAGTGGAAATGAAACAGTTTGATGAGGTATTTGGTGCTTTGTTTTTGGACAGACAGTCTGCCGGCCTGTTGTCATCATGCCTCAGCAATAGCGGCTTTATCTGCGCATTAATTCCCCACAGCTCCTTACACACTAAACACATCATCCTGTCTCCATCGACAAAAAAACATTATCCCATTACATTACATGACCTTGGCGCTATTTGGAAACCATTTACGGGCCGCGTCTTATCTAAATACAGTCATAAATCAGGAGGTGTCACCGTGCAGCAGGGTTACATGTATTCCATAAAAGCTCCCCTGGCCTGCTCACTGTTTACATGCTGCACGGCAGTTTGCAGCATATTTCACCGTCCACCCGTGTTTCAATAAAGAGCCATCAGTCACAACGTTATGTCGCTTATTTTACACGGATGTACAGAATACTGCACGGAAACATTCAGATCATATCCCTAAATGCGCATATAGTACTTCACATCTGTTGGTGTTTTTTTTCCTATTGTATTCTTTTCTATTCTTAAAATACATCTACAATATTCCGATAGGTGCATATAGTCTTCATGGCCTCAGTATATGATCTTATAGTTGTTTTCGTTCAATATTATCATATAAATTTCAACCACTAAAATATTAAAATAATTAATCTCCTGCTATAATACCACATACTCTCTCTGATATGACCAGCATATTATAAATAAAGCATTCAAGTTTGCTCGATAGTTTTGAGACAGTGGAATTTAAGTTATTATATGTTGATCAAATTTACACTTTATTTTTATTTTTTATGGAGCTTCTGACTCTCCTCGGAGTTATGGGCTTTTTTTTGCAGGTCAAAACGTGTGACTAACTCATAAAATGCATTGCGGTAGTTAAATGCATGCTCTCACTTTTATGCATCATTAATTTAACACCATGCCCAAGAACCCTGATGTACACTGCATGACTTTTACTTTGTATTTGCAAGTTTCAAAATAAAGTGCTTCACAAGAGGAACAGACAAAAGAGAAGATCGAAATGATTGGAACAAGACAAAGAAAAGGACCAGTAAAGATGACCCGAATTCATGAAAAGTTAAAAGAGACAGTTAAGGAAACACGCAGAGGTTTTCCTCAAATTACTGAGAATCAAAATCTTGAAGAATAAACAACAGAGGATCTGAAATGGTATGGGCCACATACAGTATTTCTACAACACTGAATGGACGTGCTTTAATACCTTTGGGTTAATCAGACTAAAGTATGTCTGTATCTGGCCTAGTACCTAAAACCTCTGCAACACCACAGCTGTATTTAAATGCTTTCTTTTTTGGAACTCAGAAAATCACAATATAATCCAAACGCTTTTTAACGTGATTGCAACTTTTGACGTTTTGTTTTATTTCGTGAGGGAGGACATGCAGCATTATTATTATTATTATTCTTTAGTATGCAAGCTGGTGTTGCTTATGAGCAGAATGAAGGCACATCCTCTTCTCCGTCCTGTTCATCGCTCCGCTGTCAGCATGAAAAACACCATGCAGCCTCCTGAAAGAAAACCTGACAGTGTTGATTAAGACGTCCACTACGCAGAGATGAAATACAACCCTGGTCATACTCCCATCCCCCTCTTTACTCTTTCTCTGTATCACTTTCTCCTCCAACCTCTCCCTCCATTCTTCCTCTCGGTGCCTCTCTCTCCACCGAACCTCTAACCAGAACCTTTCCTCTTTTTGATCTCTCCCTTTACTTGCTATCGCAAGAGGTGCTGAAAGACCTGGGCAGCAGTAATAGTCTCTTCATATTTTGCTTTCAACCCCAATATACTCCAGTCATCTCTCTCTCTCTCTCTCTCTCTCTCTCCCTCTCTCTCCCTCCTTTGGGGAAACATCCAAAATAGGTCACAGGGAGCCATCTTGGCCGTGTTATGAATTCTCCTCATAATTGTTTGTGTCATCATGTAGATTTTTCAATAGACACTGCTTCCCCTCCTCTTCAGAGTGCTTACCCTCAACTCTACATGTCCAAACAAATATTCCCCCTGATTCAAAGCCGAGCACGGAAAACGCTGCGGAGCACGCTCGGCCCCCGAGTGTTTATCACACAGGGCTCGTACAGTATATATATCCACCTCTGGCGTGCACCGACGCCGACACGCAAAGATAATTAAGCCCACTGGGTACAATTGGACATGGCAGCTCCTCCTCGCCATCGCGGTCTGGGAGTCCCTCAGAGGCCGCAGTGCCTGCTGGGAGAAGAAACTCGTCGTCCTCCTCAAGTAGAGTAGGACAAAGTACTAAAAAAATGACCATTTATATTCATTCCATCTTGCTCTATTCTGATCCCGGTCATTCTGAGGTCAGAGCTCCTCTCATCAAGAGAACAGAACATGGTTTTGGAGAAAATCGAATCAAAAATTGGGATAACCAGATCAAATCCTCCGAAAAGCGACTGCTGGTTATTCTCATTCGATTTTGATTTCAAAACGTTTCGAGGTATACCTCACACATGTTCGGTGGAGTCTTCTTTTTAGAAATTAATTTAGGATTCAAGGCTCCGTTCACACAAATATCAACAAAAACAGTCACATTTGGCTGTCGTGGTGTCCAGCCATGCAAACACAGATTTGCTTTTATGATTTAAGATATCTGTCTCTTTCTTCAGGATTTATTTGCTGAATAATCTGTTGATTGTGCTCTGTAGGTTATTCCGATTAACGGGAGATTGTTTCTGGAAAGAAATGTTGCTAAAGAGTTTTTTTTAAATGTAATGTCTCAATGCTCTGAGTACTTATTGATCTACATTTATAGGTATTTCAATACCCGGTTAAATATAAGACTATGACTACTTTCTGTTACTTTGTATCTTACAAATGAAATAAACTTCAGAATATTCTTTTCTCACAGTTTTCCAGATGAATTGGACAGTTTTAAATGACGTCTTTGTCTTTTAGCTGTTGTATTTTTTTCATGTGACAGCAAACAAGAGCTTATTTTGCTCTCAGCGAATTTCTCCTCCATGAATCAGATCAATTAACCAACGTTGTCTCCGCGCTAATGACAAACTAACATCTTTGAGCTGCGTCTGCTTTTCACAGGTGGTTGTTTTGGTGAAATCTGAGCTCTCATCCAATTATCAGCTTAATTGACTGTTTATGTGCCCGACCCAACAGCACACGTAATATGATGCCAGTTATGAGTCACATGTATCGGTTTGTCAAAATAACAAGACTGAACAAAAACGTTTGTCATTTTATTGATAAAATTGTTGAGGTTGATGTCAATTACTTTGCGGAGGAGCTGGAATCATGTTTAATGTCAAAAAGTATCAAAATAATAAAATGTTTTCTTTTTGTAAACATATGAATCATGCTCTGAGCAGACTCCTCTCAACTCAAGTAGAAACTAAAGACGAGACAGTTTATTGTTTGTCATTTGGGAGCTTTACCAGACCGTTTACTTTTACTACGGCTATTTTCCCCCCAGTTATTCTCTCACTTCCCAGTCTCATTATCTGAACCTTCTCCACCCTATCAGGGGCGGCTTTCTTCTGTCCTCATATATATTTCATTCTCTCCTGTCATGTGGCCGTTGATAAGTGGTGGTCGTCTCTGGTCTCCGTGGACATCTGCGTCTCGAAGCTCCAGAAACTGTCCTCTTAACTGCTGTAATTCTGCCCGTGCTCAGCCAATAAAGATAAGAGCGGAACGGCTGGAATGTGGAGCAGAGAGGTGACAGTGACGGGATGAAGGGACGTAAACGGACGTAAACTCCTTCTGGATAGAATTGAACTTTTTTGTTGTTAAGTCATTGGGACACAATAGTCAACAGTGATGATCGGGGACTTTTTTTAATATTAATGAATGTCAGTTGTGCGAACTCAACCTGTGAGCAGTTCATGATGGTTTTTGGCACTGCAGCTGCAGCTCATAGGAAGTCAACATCCTTTGCCAATGCGCAAAGTGTTCTCCTCTTCAGCAGCATCAGTCATTTAGGGCTCTGATTATTTCAATCAGTTCAAACAAACGTCAGCACAGTTACACTGAAAGGCGATTTCAGTGCAACCTAAGAACAAAGAACTATCATTAATGAACACTTTAATGTTAAATTAATATGTTGCTATTTAGTTTTCAAAGCAGAGTAAATGATGCAAATCATCACATTATAGCCGCATTAAACCCGCAAATGTTTGAAGCTTTTGCCTCATAAAATGATAATTATTGATTGATTTAAAAAAGTGTATCAATCTACTAATAGTTTCATTAATACAAATATTGTTACAATGTCAAGATGATACACAGGGAACTACAATGAATATGATAATATACACATGATATAAACAAATATTGGATATCATTATTTTTGATAAATAACAATTAAGTAAATTTATCTTTTCATTTGTTACATTTTGTTTTTACACAGTTATAAAAGCAATTTTTAAGTAAAGCCTGATGTTACCTTACACATCCAATGATGATTCCAGTATTACAACGTATTAATTCAACACTGGTATTGGATAGTTCGTCTGATGCCCAAAGGCCCGGGGATCAGTATCAAGACTGAACAAGTCACATCAGTTTTCTGTCTGTGGAGCAGAGATTGCTTTCCATTTTAGGTCAACATAAGTCAGAAGTGCAAAGACAATGCATGTTAAGATTATTCCTCAATGCTTTTTTAGACAAATCAATGATTCATTTAATCTAGTTCTCATGTTAAAACACCAAAATAAATCTCGTTATTCTGTCTCAAAAGTGAGGATTTGCTTGCTTGTTTTTTTCTGTTTCAACGTTTCAAGTTCTTTTCTTTTTTTTGCAATCAAAGAAAAAAAAAATGCAACTCCGAACTTGAGGAAATAAAAACAAATGCTTTTCATGTTCCTCTTCAAGTCTTAAAGACATCATGAACGACAGTTAATGAAGAAAATAAGTTGCAGATCCAAGAACCATGAAGTAGTATCGAGTTGTACCACAAGAGCACTTATCCACGTTGATCCTCTCTTTATACTTACACTGGTCAGAAGCATCAAACCAAGCATCCCCCCCCCCCCCCCCCCCACACACACACACACACACACACACAGCCAGGTCCTGTGTTCTGGACTCGTGGACCACCGGCAGGTCGGGGCTCTAATGATTTCACAGCAGCAGCTTTAACAGAGGGTGGCTGCTCTGTGTCAGACGACCCCAGAGGGTTTAGAAAGGCTGACAGTCAAAACACGGACATAAAGGTTTGACCCTGAGAAACCTAGAGGTGGAGACGGTTCGGGACGACTTCTCTAAAAGCATTTTAACACCACAGAGGCCGCAGCACTCCACCGAATACTTTACAGAGTGAGTAATACGTGTTATAAAAGGGACAACGTCAGCCAACATTCATAAGTCAGTGAGTTGCCGGTAATGTAGTTTTGATGAGCTCATACAGGCTGTGATGCACATTTGTTTATCGTTACAAATGAACACGGTTTCTTCCCTAAAGTACCATTTATCATTCCTAATCTTTCTGGTGTATTTGTTTTGCAAAATGTTAGTATTTTAGTTTCTCATTTTTTGATATTCAGTTCAGTTGATCCTGAACGAACCCTGTTATTACATTTTCCCAGAGCATTCATCTCGTGTTATCTCATCTATCTTTGTTTCTTCTTTTAAACACAGATAAACAAAAGTGGAACGTGCCAACCGTACACGAAAAGACAGAAATTAAAATAAACAACACGGGAAGTATCCATCTCTTAAATAAACAAACAAAACCTACATATACACAGGTGCATAAAAACATACCCGCACATTTATATCAAACCATAATAATTGTTCTGCACTTATTACTAGTTTATAAAACCAGGCTTTAAACTTGACATGTGGGTGAGTCATTTTGACAAATCTTTATCAAAAGGTATCATTTTGAGTTCTTTAAATATGATTCCATTGTGTATTTGTTGTGAACCAAGTCAATCCACTCGTTGGTCTTTCTGTAAGTCCTGTTCATGTCAGAGCCTTTTTGGATGCCTCGAGCAACACCTTCAATATTCATCTCCCACTGCACAGTGAAGCTCCTCTGGATCACAAAGGTAAACAATTTTAAAATCAAAATACATTTTCATTCTAAAAAAGTACCTCAAGGACACCGTGGAGACCCAGACGGACGATCCCAGAAAACATGTTATCGTCGAGCATCTTATCTTGAACTGTCTCATCTGATCTTATCTTATATTTGAAGGACAAAGCATGTTTATGAGATTTCTAATATTTTCTGGATGAATGTCTCCATCAAGTGACATGTTTTTCATCCATTCATATGAAATATGTTGTGAAAGGCTGAATAAGCATTGCTAATTTACAGCTACATGTTAATACAATGTAGCAGCGCTCTTGTTTAGCTGGGGTTTACTATGTTATACAGGTTGACTGGTGGATGTATTGTATCAACATTCGACTGTGAACTAAGCGGACAAAGAGGAGCAGTGCCGTTGAAAAGTTTGAAAGTTAACCGCTAACAACTGTTGAATTTGGGCGGTTTTGTTCTAAGTGTATAATTTAGAATCTCCTTTTTATTTCTCTCATCTGGCTTTTTTGAGAAAATAAATCAAATCAAAAGGAATCTCAAGAGGTCAGCATTCTTGCAGGTATTTAAGTATGTATGTTGGATAACTTATTTATCTTTCATTGTATAATATATATATAAAGAAGTGCATCAGATGGAGCTGTGTGGAAGCTGTTGTGTATAGCAACACTTTGAAACGGTGTTGAGGTCATTGTGCTTGGTAACATAATTGCCCTACAGGCTCTTAATGGCGGAGGCAGCTAGTTAAAGTCCCTGCTTGTCCATTCATGCTCAGCTCTCTCCACCTCTCTCTCCCGCTCATTAAAACCGGTGAATGGGCCACAGATGTGGAGTCGGCCATTAGTTTTACCTGGAAGGAGCACTGGGAGGGGTGAAGCGAGGAAGCAAAGTCAAACACCAGGGTGAGGGGCTTCATTTCGTCGGGGGCCACCCAGGCTTCACCCAAAGTGCTGCGAGGAGACGCGTCCGGTCCACCGACAGATGTTACCTGCCGCAGGTTCATCAACGGCGAGCTCGAAGACGTCCTCAGAAGACGGGCTTCGGGGTATTTTACGACACACCGAGGTAATCTGGAGGATGTGCTCGTTCTGTTTCCAAAGTCCTGCATCAATCTTTGGCCGACAAGCAGATCCTCTACACCTGGTTCTGCTTACGGGATCAATATGTAGAGCATCGTCTCGACTCTTAATCTTCAGCGGAGGTCATTCAGTGTTTGAACAGGTTTTGAAGAAGAACCACACATCATTAAAGATAGTAATTGTTGGATGACGGTAAAGTAATTTGGTCCCCAAGGTTTCTACACTTTATGGGCAGAGGTAGGTGGTCCAGCGTACACAAGCCTTGTTTGGTCTGGGTCGCTGTTTCATGGTTTGAGCCCCTTCAGCTCATGCTACATAATGCAATGTTATTGTAGACAATAGTATGCTTGTGTTTGGCCGTTTCCTGTTTCAACACGACAATGCCCTCGTGCACATACAGGTGAAGAAATGTGTTGATCCCAGTGTGGAGTGGAAGAACTTCACTGGCTGCAACAGATTGATGCCCATGGTATAACAATCACAACTCGTCAACTGCTGGACTCTTGTTCAGTCGTCCTCGGCTTCAAACTATGATGCTCTATGTACCCCAATAGTTTTGGGGCGTGGCAGTTTTCTGGTCATTACAGGTATGGTGTATTTTCAAAATAAACCCCCATCCTCACAGGAGGTTAGGTTGAAGCAGGTTTACTTGCCTGACTAATGACTCACCTGACTAACGATGCTGAGGACTCACTTACCAACAGCGGCATCCTGGATAAAAGTCCTGTGTTTGTCCTGGCTCTGGATCGGAGCCATTCACATTTTCACATTGTGGCTTGGCACACGGGGGAAGTTTCAGTTGGTTGCAATCTGCAATCTCATCACTAGATGCCACCAAATCGTACACACTCCACCTTTATGTTCCCAACAACACCCTAAATCCCCAAATATGCTTCAGCCTCACTGTTAAACGTTTCTTTTAACATTCTTATCCGTCTAAATAGCCAAATATTTTTCTCAGAAGTGGGTGGAGACCAAACCAGAGCTAAAAGTAATGTGAATATTGGAGTTGCAGTCATCAGGTGGACACAAACATGACTTCAAACTAATGCTCATGTTGTTCTGTGATGGTCACATTTTGCATCCCTTTTCAGTGTTGCTTAAAGTAGGCTGAGCATTTTAAAAACATCCAAAGTGTCACACACACACACACACACACATTTAGTTTCATGTGAAAAGATGTTCCTGGTTGTGTCCACATTCCCCAAAAGTGCACGTCATTGGGTAAACGCCTGTTCCTCTTCGAGTATGAAAATGGTGTAAGATTAGGTAAGAATGTTGTGTTTCAAAGCATCAACAGAGGAGACTATTAATCATTGACGAATGACTGGAGTGTATCTATAACAACAACTTGTTGAACTATAAGAAAGCATTCGTTCAGAAGAAACACGTGTAGAAAGAGTGAATTGGGGGAGGAGGAAGCGTCAAGCTATTTGCAAGCATTTGCAGTCAAAGTTGTTTTCTGAATTAGGAACAATAAGCCATTTGCTAACTTTAACCTGCATCGTGTGTCAGTTTAGTGACGTGAACTTGAGTTTTAACATGCAATGAAAAGACGTTTTGTGTTAGCATCACCTGCTTAAACGGCTCCGTTTTGACCAGAAAATCAACGAGTGTTCAGGTAACACGTTTCGAGTGCAGCAGCGGTTTGTCTCAGCTGTGTTGAAATTCCCTCCTATCTGTAGAGACCTTAAAATAGCCTCGCAGCTCTGTGTCCCAGCCGGCATCAGGCCTCATGATAGTGTCAGATCAGCTTGAGGAATGCAGCGACAAGCTCTCAGACTCAGATTGGATGCTTATCACGGCAGCGTGAGCTCTGATTGGATGCTTATCGTAACCATATCCTGTTGCCGGCTGATGGAGTGACCTTTACAGTATCAGCATGGGATGCCATCGCAGGGCGAGGCGGCAGCGGCTGGACTTTCCCTGATGGTTTTTTTCACACCTCTTAGCTCCTTCTTCAAACCTCTGTGCCAGAAATAAGTATTCATAGTGAGTTACAAGGGGCTTTGCAGCTGCACCGTATCATGGCGGCTGAAAGAGGAACTGCATGAAAATGAGGCAAAAATCGTCTAAATGATAAATGCGGATGTTATTTTACAGGTGTGACAGAGAAAACGCCTTTATTTAGCATAGCACCTCCGGGCTACTGCATGGGCATGTCAGGGATCGAGGGGTGTTGGGATAGGCCGGCTTTATGAGACAGCACCTACAGGAGGTGCACAGATTTCATGTTCATGGTCACAGCAAATTTGTAATTTCTGAAAGTTGGTTCTGACCATTAGAGGAGCTGCAGCTCCAGACACTTGAGCAGTACCTTTAATATTCAGCTAAACGAGAACCCGTTTTCCATGAACCAATCACATATGGTCATGGAGGTGTGTGTCATAGTGTCTAGTTCCAGCTGATCTACTTTCTTTTTATTTCTAAAATGCTTTTGCTGATTTTTTCAAAGACCTTCTGGCCTCTTGGTGTTGAGAGAAACATCGAAACTGAATGTTTTATTCTGGTGTGATTGCAATTGATTTAAATGTTGAAAGATAATGACTATTTTCAAATTACACCTCGGACTGAGATGACTGGAGAATTGCAGGGTTTAATTCTGAGGCCGGGACATAAATCTGACCATGAGTGTTTTGTGGCTACCCAGGTCAGTCCTCCTCTGGGAAAAGAGAGATGAGAGGCTCGGGGTCAATCTGGGCTAAGCCCTGCTGGTGCCAGTGGACCCCCTGGTTCCCCTGACAGACCCTGAGACAGTGTTGACATCAGACCCAGGTCAAATACTCTGGAAGTAAGGTGTTTGTCTCTTGCCTGCTTGGAGTAACACAAGAGGCAACGATGTCAGGTAATCGTGCAAACTCTTCGATTGTCTATCAGGTAATTCTTGAGGGGCAAACCAAACCCAAGAGCTCCACAGAGGGCGGAAACAATGAATTTGAATATTGTCAGACGAGAAGTAGAAAACTAAAGGCTTGAAAATAAAGCCTGGTGAGCATCTGCACCTCAGAAAACTACAGAGTAGAACAATAAAACCTGTCGTTCTTTACCGTAAATAGGGAATTCACAATATTTTACACGTCAGAAAGACAATTCCTTGCTTTTGTTTTTAATGACACAAACATGCTGAACACACACGCGGTATATCAATGTCGTCGATACGACCTCACTCAAAAATATCAGCTGGTTTATCTTTTAAAACAAATTGGCCAATGATGTAAAACTGTCTTTTTTCATGTTTGATGGATAGCAGTCTTTTGAATCTCATGTGGAATGTAATAACTTACAAATAAAAACTAACGAACCAATATTTCAGAGATTATCAAAGCTGCCATTTAAAAAAAAGCCAAACAGACATTGATTACAGCATCTCTGCTTTAAGAATATTTGAATTATGTGATCGCTAACTCAATATTTTTGGGTTTTAAACTGTTGTTGGACCAAAAAAAGCAATATAAAGACACTTAAGGCAATTGTGATGTATTTTTTTCCACTAGTTTCTGACGATTAATCAGGAGAAATTGTTGGAAGGTTGATCAATGAGGGAAATAATCGTTGCAGCCCTACACCATTATGTGCACAGGAACTGGAAATAGATGAGAATTCAATGTGGCCATGGGGAGTTTTTTACTCCAGTGTGTGATTTCGTACATTTCCCAGAACGACCTTTGATCTGTTCAATCCTGCAGTTTGTCTGCCGAAGCAAAGTTTCATTACATTTAGTCGCAACACATCACTTCATCTCAATCAAGCTTAATTGACTTTAAATTAGTCGTGTGTTTACTTTCTTTTTGGACCACTGACCACTTCATGTGGCGACCACTTGACAGATTTTTGAGAGAGAATTGAGAGCTCATGCTCTATTCATGAAATCCCCCCCCATCAAAAAAAGAAACCCTGTTACAACGCTAGAGCTGAACACAACTGATAGGAATAGAACTTAACTTAACAGAGCCGAGTCTAGTAAAACCGAGTGCATGGTTTTGGAGCTCAGCCGCGATCACGCCGCCGTCTGCATTATTTTCCCATTCCCCGGCTTTTCCACGTCGACTTCGCTCTGCAGCTTCGTTCCTGAGAAAGAACAGACGCCTCCTCTGCTGCCGCCCTCCCCCTCCTCCCCCCCCATTCTCCGCCTAGCCGGCTTTCTTCCCCCCCTTTGCCCCTTGGGCCTTTTTTTTTTTATGGCGGGGCTTCTAACACATGACCTCTGCCATGCATTAGATGGCATGCACACGTCCATCGACAACAAAATGAAACAATGATGTAAATTAGTGTGAGAATGAGTTTTAGAACGTGCATATTGTTGCTTAAGTCTCTCTGTGGGGTGAGTCCAGCTCCCCAAGTCCTCGTCTCTGCTGGTTTTCAGCAGCGACAGCAGCATTTTTGATTTATCCCCTGCAAAACACATTTGTACTGTAATCCAATGAAACAGCAGCCTCTGAGAGTAAGACATCATCTTTGCCTCGTGGAGATTTATATTCCGCTCTTTTCTTATTCCGCCCGTGCTGCCTCGTCTGTCCCACCGCTTCTGCGAACCGTCCGGCACGTCGCTGCGTTATGAAGGATGACATTCTGTAATTTGGTGTACACATTTACCTCATTTGCATGAGAAGCATTTGTGCTGCCTGCCACCGAGCTGAACGGATTACGCCGGCGGTTATTCTCAGTCTAAATAACGGAGGCTAAATTATGGGCGATGCTGGGAAGTGAGTGAGTCGCTCATTACAACAGAGCAGCTTTTTGTTAAGTTATGGCCTCCGCTGTCCCTCTGCCCATGACTTGGAGATGAGTGACGTCAGTGTTCTGTTGACTTCTGAAGAGTCCCATCATCACGACCACTGACAAGCAACTTTGAACGAGAACAAGTTTCACCCAACTGTGAGAAAGATTGAAGTCCCGAGAGGTAGCGATGCTTCCCTTTGACTTCAAACATCATCCGCAGAAAAACCCAAAAAAAGAATTCCAACAAACGGCGATCTGTCAGCCAGGAGACCGCCGTTCGTTCCCTGTGTGGAACGAGAAGTCAATGTTGATTTATTTGTCATGCAACTTGCGTAATGCAGCTACAGCACTTCTAAGTATTTCACGATCGTTTCCTAAACCGAACCAAGTAGCTTTGTTGCCTAAACTTCCCTCAGTAGTTTCCTGTAAAGAAAGAAGTTTCTTTTGAAAAGGCCGTATGCGTGTAACTAGCGGACTCTAGGTTGTCCTCTTTCCCCGTCTTTCTTTACATTAGCAGTAGAGCCGCTTGTCAACAAGATCCAAAGGTTACAGGTGTCCATACATCAATACAAAGTTAGTTTCTTCACAGATGATCTTTTGATTTGTCTCACAAACTGGCAAGAACCAAAACTGCCTTTGCTTTTTTCTTTTGTTGTCAGAATAATAAGTGGATTCAGGACATAAAATGACGACAAGGAAAGAGCGACAGAGGAGGGATCCCACTGACATACAGTAGATGGAACTAAAAAGGTTCAAGATGTCTTCCAAAAGTAAGATCCTGTTACGTTTATGAAGTGTTGCTGCTAAGTTCCACAGACAGAAGTCTGGCAATAGTTTTGTTTAAAAAGAAACGGAAACAGTACTTCTGGTTGTCTTTTTGTCGGATGCATAAAAACTTTTCTGAGGCATAATTTTATTGTTTGAAATTCTATAACGATGGCTCCGGCTCGGTTCTAAGCTAATTTTGCACTTGAATTTCTCCAGACCTCCGTGAGGCTGACAAGACAGAGGACTGCACACGAGATGGCATGTCTAGAAATGAAACCCTTCCTCCGTCCGGACATGTCACAACATATACAGGTCGTTTATTTGACACTCAGTTAGTGCAGTGTGTTTTGAATGTGGGCATCTTCTGCCACTAACTGAACGTCGAGTACAGCTCGGAGTCATGGCGGCACCGAGACAACAGTATATATGCTACTGCTGAGACATTTAAGAGATTCTGGCTGCTCCTGCATTGTTTTTATCATACTTTTCATTTCTAAAGACTGAAAACGTGGGGCCAAAAAATAAAAAATCCACTTCAATAATGATATGTTCTGTGTTGTTTTGTAAAAACAAAAACATAAAATGCATAGTTTTTGGGGAGACACCCATCATTGGGGTCTAGAACCAAGGACCTCCCATGTCAGGGTGAAGATCTGGATGTGGATCATGGATAGTGTCGTCTGTCAGAGGGCACACACGAAAAGCAGCGATATGATGAATGCTCACGTCTTGACATTTTTGAACCTCAAACATGCATGTGCCTGGTGCGCACTTTAAAATACAAACTCAACTTTGCCCCCGTCAGTTTTTCTAGTTCAGCCATTTGTTTCAATCCATCCCTCGTCTCGGCCAGTTTCGCTTTAATAAGCAAAACCTGATTTATTATAATTTTGCTATTTTCAAGTTGTAATCGTCATCATACATCCATACACCGACAGTTAACTGTTTGTTGAATTGTATTAAATATGTTTGACTTAACAGTATAAGTGCAAAACTAACGCTGCTGTTGAGGACACAGCGGTGATGTCCTCCTGTCATGTAATATTTCTCGAAATTTCGGGGGTTTAATGACCCGAAGAGGAGTTTACATTCCATGATTACACTTGTTGTTTAAGGTTTAATCTCATATATCTTTACACTTAAAATTGGACTGCTTGTAGGCAAAACAAAAACAAAATATATGAAATAAAAGGGTCTCCTCCATCAGACCTACCTGGCAGTGTAGAGAATGCTTTGAAACCATATTTAGACAAAAAGCTTTGTTTATACTCGCACCAGGCACCGTGGCGTGAGCCTCCACAGATGGCGTGCTAGCCATGAGCGTGCACAAAGGCGTTTATGCTCAACCCGCCGTTCGTTGCAGTATTTTACAAAAAGCCAGAGGGCGTTCAAACAAAATGTGAAGAAGCAAGAAGTCATCGAGTGTAACCGGTAAAATGCCCGGAAGCAACCTACAGTGAACTCTTTCGGAGCCTTCGAGCTCGGTGCGCACACCTGGCGCAGGAGTCACTCCTGCAGGTAGTGATAGTGCACATACAATCAATGAACAAATTGTGATTTTATTTGCATTTTAGTTGCATTCATTTCTTCGGTGGGTGGGGGAGATTTTAACTCCTGAGTCGTGCCTTGCTGCTCAGTTACAGTGAGTGAATCACACAAAGAGCTCTAATCTCTAAATGTCACACATTCGCGTGAGAATATATTTCACGATTTGAATGAAAAGTTGTGGATGTTCTTCCTCCGTGACTCCGTGACCCAATCTGCTACAAACGAATATCCCAACGTTCCAGACATCTCTTAGTTTTTTCCAAATCTGACGTTTAATCAGTTGACATGTTAGAATAGAAAAACGATTCAAGACTCACTCCTTAAATGTAGAAGAAGCCCAACGTTAGCGTTGGGTTGTTTGGTTTAGGATTAAGGTTAAGCCACTGTTTCTTAAACATTCTTAAATATCTGTGATCCGTGCACGACTTCTGCTCGTGTGCTTCTCTTCCGTCCGTCCGACAGAATCTTGTTCCTTGTTCTATATCATGTCTCACAGGCCATCTCTAAATTTGACATCAGTTATTTTCTTCCAGCATTGGTTAACTCCATTCCTGTGACTCTTCTTCTTCTCTCCTACTTTTCATTTCTCGTGCTTTTAAACGCGATTAACTGTGATTGCAGAATGCTGATGGATGTGAAAGCGGGAAGCTGCGCTGCTTCCTCGCATCATGCCTTCAATATCTCTCCTCGTGCTTTCACAAGGGCCTTGTTTCCCTCCGGATTAGGATTTGGTCTCTCGGCTAACAGGTAGTGTGTTTTTTGTTTTTTTGTGGCTCAGATTTAGTGCAGGGCCCTCTTCTCCTGCCTCTTCTTCTGCACTTTCTGAGATATGTGCATGCTTGTGTGTGCAGACGTGGAAGCGAGTGTATGCTTACCTGCCTGCATGTGAAAGTGTCTCCTCCCTAAGCCCCCTCGTGAGAGTCGTACGTTACATATCGTTTATTTGTGAAGAGGATTACAGCATTCTGGAGCCTATGATCCATTCTCAGTTTTAAACACGCCTCCTCCTCCTCCTCCTCAAATCTATGGCCTGTCGCCAAGTCCCGAACTCTGAACCTGCGGTCTTCCCTTAGCTTGTGAGAACTAACCAACAATCCAACCCCTCCCCAAAACAACTCGACCGCCCCCGCCAGGCTGCGGTGGAGATGGGGCGCGTTGTTTTACGGCACGATCTGTCTTGTACGTCTCAGGCCAAATCCTATTTTTACAGCTTGCTTATGCATTCCTGGTGCAAATGGTTTACATACCGAGTCAGGGAGCCGTCCTAAATCAGCTGGCAGCTCCATGCAGCTGGGACAAGGTGGAAACCTTGTCATCAGCCCGCTTCACCGGCGATTAATGAACCTCAAATTAAGATAATAACATCTTGGTCTGACCCGGGCCAGCGGATTACATCACTTCCACGGAAATTCAATTTTGACTCTTGTCGCTTTCAGTCAACTGCTGGGACCAGAGGTGTTTACCCACCTTGTTTTTTGAGGAGGGGGGGCGATGCCCATTCATGAAATTGGTGGCTTGTTTTCTCATTCTCGTAGGGTCCTTCAGTGCTGTTCAAACACTGCTGAGTGAAGGTGGAGAGGCTGTATCATGAGCGGAGGAGTTAGAGGGTGATGACTCTGCCATTCAGAGCCTGAGCACAATCTGCGCTAGTGTTCCAGGCGGAGGCCCTCGAGTGCAGCCACACAAATCCTCTGTTTTAAAACCTTCTTTCATTTATGTTAGCAGCTCATAAATGGCCGCCCACCGCCTCAGCAAAAACAAGCAGAGGCCCTTCAGCTTTATTGGATGCAATCTGCTGCGGGCCCTAATCACCCCTCTGGATTTTTTTATTTCGCTTTATTTTTTTAACAGTGGAGGCTTTGATTTGATAAGAAGTGATGCTGAGGTGCAATTATTTATTCATTTAATATCAAAGCTTGAGGAGAAAGCAACAGAGAGCTCCAGCAAGAAAGTTGAACCTGCCGCAAGGAAGCGTCGTCTGGCAAGGCGTCGTGTCGGCCAATCAAATGCATGCAAGCGCACATTCCTGTTTACCTCGTGATCGTCATGACGAAAGATGAAATAAATACCCTCTGTGATTAGCTTACTACAAACCTTTTTGGTGCCTGATAAGCCTTCAAACTCATGTGTTGCACCAACTGGATTTCTGGCAAGAGAGCAACAATTAGCTGCACATCAAAACACTGTAACTTGTAAATTAGGAGACAAATTAACAATAAATTGTCTTTAAACAGATGCAGAAGTTGAACCACAATGTAAGGCTGTCAAAGAAATATGAGCATCTAAATATTATATTGGTTTTTGTGTGTATATCCTTGTATCCTCATACAACAGTTCGTATGATATGTTACAAAAAAGTTACTCATTTGTTGTGCGTATTCCCTCGAAGGTACAGCAACGTGTGTGAATTTCCAATCGTTACATGCATGTCGTGTTTTCAGAATGAACTTCCATCTTCACAGGAAATAACTTAGTTAGGTTTAGGCAACAAAAATACTTGGTTAGGTTGAGGACAAGATGGTGGTTTGGGTTGAAAATAACTACAGAAGTCACTTAAGTATAAGTTACGTAACAAATGAATCAACCTTGAATTCTCGTTTCACACGGTGCACGGACAGCAGTCTCTTGGGTGAAAGACTTGATTTTGTTTGAACATATTCATATGTTTTTTATTTCAGGATTTGAAAATCCATCAAAGACGTAAAACATGCTTGTGTTGTCTCTGTAAAGAAGACTGTAATCTCTGATTGCACTTGATAAAATGAAACACATTCTGCAAGTTTGTCTAGAAAGGTACGAATATAATCATTTAGAAGTTTTTCCCACAAACTGCAAAGATCAAAACTGCAAATCATAAGGCGTAGTAGATCACATTGTACTGTTTATGTTGCTGTTAAAGTATTACACCGTTTTTTCGTCCTCCCACTCACTCCCTTCTGCAGCCGCTGAAAAATAAGTCAAATTTTACATTTGCGTCCTCGTTTTTTGTCCTCCCTCCCCTTGCTCTTTCCCGTCTGCATCCTCGCCTTGCTTCCAGAGGATTTAATTTTTCTTGCATGTAGGAGAAAAAAAAAAAGTTCTTAAAAGTCTTATGAGAGAAAAGGATGTTACCTCATTAAAGAAGAGGCCATAAATCTGTCTCCCTCCTCAGCAGCACCGCTCCACATCTGGCCGTTTGCGCCAGCCACTCACTGCTGCTCATTCTCGCTGAGCCCCGGATGGGATTTATGGCTCATTCTGCTCGTGTCACGTGTTCTTTAGTCCTGGTTCCCTATCAGCGATCTCATGCCGGTACCATCCCCGTCTGATCTTTGGGACTTTTGCCGAAGTGTAATGCTCTCTGCATCGAGATCGTCTGAGTCGCTTGTGAAGTGTGCTTACTGTGGCTCTGTGGCTGACGGTGTTAACCGCTGCTGTCTGGGATGATGCTCCCCTCGAGACAACCAGGAAGCAACCCGGATGAATAATGTTCAAAAGAAAGAGAGCGCTTGACTTCTCTTTCAAGACAACATGTATTTATGCAAGACTGATGCCAAATACAATGTTGTGCACATTGTCTCTGTAATAATACAACTCCAGTGTTTGTCTTGTTAATACTCTGTGTGTTGATGCATCATTACATTCTTATGGTCATTATTTCTGGTTTGCACACGTATGAAAACACCAACCCAGTCGCCAGAACATATTATTGTCTATGTACATTTCTGCA
This sequence comes from Melanostigma gelatinosum, assembly GCF_949748355.1. NCBI lineage: Eukaryota > Metazoa > Chordata > Actinopteri > Perciformes > Zoarcidae > Melanostigma > Melanostigma gelatinosum. The sequence goes on from NC_136647.1 coordinate 4,989,143, forward strand.
AACCCTGGATAAGTTGAATCTAGACAATTGTGAAGCAAAAATAGATTTCATATCAACATTTATGCATACGTGGAGCAAAGCAACAATGTTACAGTTTTTTAATGATTTGTGGCGCTTTTGCCGTTTTGAACCTGCATTCTCAATCACGTTATGGCAACAAAACTACTTGGTGAGGTGGAGTAAAGGGATCATGAAATAAGGACGTAACTTATCGTTTTACGCAGGACATCAACCCCATCTTCCTCCTCCTCCTCCTCCTCCTCAGCATGATGTTCATTTCGTAAATGATTGTCCCATTTAGAGTGAGACAGACCATAAAGCAGGGGATGCTTTAGGGCGTGGCTACTTTGTGATTGACAGGTCTCTACACTCTTTGTCAACTTTCAAAGTCTGTTTTCAGTTCACGAAAGTTAATTCGAACATTTGTGGTCACTGAAAAATGTCTCATTCAGCGTTTGATCGTACATAACTCCACGCTCCCGTGTCACATAAAAACAAGATGGCGACGACCAAAAACGAAGAAAAAAAGAGGCGTGTTTTCAAAAGTGCAATCAATAAAACCAATGGGTGACGTCCTCTTCTCATACCCAGTCTATGGTTTTCATATAATAAAACAGATGATGATTTTGTAGGCACAGACAAATGACGTCGTCCTGCCGCTGGAGCCTTCAAATCAGAAAATGCTTCTTTGTGTCGTTCTGGAGGTCAATTACAAACAACATATTTGAGGCAGTATCAGGCCCCAGGTCACACAAATAAGAACACTTTGTTAAATCTACACAAACCACAGCAGCTGTGTTTCTTCTGGTTTTGTTTGACTCCTGAATCGACGCAGTTACCTCTTTTGTTTTTCTCTCTCTCTCTCTTTTTCTACTTCATAATCAAATGTGGATGAGGCTTCTGGGCAGACAGGCATCCACTGCCTTCTCCCACGGTCTCTCACAGCCAATAGATCAGTGTAAAAGCAAAACCTGTGACGTCGGGTCATGATATACTGTGACTTGACTTTAAGTGTGTGTACCGGTCGGAATCTCTCTGTACGTGAAGACAGAAGCACTGAGGTTGTAGGCTGACACACAACGCCAGACGCTTCCAATTACATCTCCGTATCTGTCGGGGGGGGCCTCCGAGCTTTGCCCTTTATGAAAACAACGAGCGGCACAAGAGCACGCGAGGCCGCTGCGGTCGGGACGGCGCTGATCCACTCGGCCGTTTGCAGCTTTTTTTCACGCTCGTCCAAGGAGCTGATTATGTCTCAGCTTCTCTTGTGGAGCAGGAAATGTTTGAAAAGTTCTTTTGTGATTTGTGTGTTTGCTTTAGTCTGTCCCTATCCACACAGGATAGTGTTCACATAATTAATGCATGAACCCAACAATCTTTTTTGTTGAAAAAGATTTGTACTCAGGGCTAAAGAGATTTCCTTTTTACAAGCTACGGCACTGGTTTTACTGATATCAGTATCTCAAAACCCAAATTAAACATTGAGACAAAAGCTATACCCAACCGAAAAAACGAAATGTTCTCGCTTACAACTCAAATACCAACGCTTCTTTTGTGGCCCATGTCTCCATGTGACTGGGAAATACGGTTAATATCTGTGAAAAACAAAGCCAGCATGGACCTTGAGTTGAAGTTGTTTTGTCAAACTACAGATCAAGAATGAACTTTTTACAATTTATTTTTCGATTGATTTGTCTAATATCTACCTGCTGATTGTTTTAAGAATGTTAGGCATGCAGAGTTAAAAGTAAGAACAAAAAAAAACACTTTGACTTCATGTATTTATTATATTTGGATGACGTGTCGGCCCTCAGGCCTTCTTCGAGATCAACGGTAATAAGACACAGGCACTGATTTGTTAAATAGGTCACACAGCTGATGGTGATTAGACAATAAGGGGGAATTAATCAAGAGGCCTTTGGTGAATAAAAATCAAACAATGACTGGAGATGCAGCCAAACAATTTATTTAAAATGAAAAAAATGACCATAGCCACTACATCTCATTTCAATTGTACAGCCATCTGTGTGGTTTTATATGAAAAAATATGAAAAATAGAGATCGATATTTGATATGTTTCTGAAGCGCTTTGTTGTCTCTGCAGACAGAAAACAGGTCCCAATTTGACCAAATGGATGTTTTTGTTTTTTCAGATTAAAATTGTCCTTTAATCGAGTTGAACATTCTGTTTGATTTAATGCATTTAAATGCAGGCAGGACACAATTACAGTTTATAATCCCATCAAGGTTGTTTGTTTTTAACTGAAGCCCATTTTATGAAGCAGGTGTTTTCCGTCAGATGCATTCTGGTCACTTTATCGGCTCACTTTCTACGGATATCATTTGGTTGACATGAGTTTTGGTTTTTCATATTAATTCACTTTTTTTAGGATACAGAAGAGCGTGACCAGATACGTGGGGATATAGAGAAGGGGAGGTTGTGACCATGTGGCTGGAGTGTTTATTGATCCGGACGGAACCAGTTGCAGGATGTCCGGATGCTGCGACCTGCTTTCATTGGAAGCATTTCAGTCACTGCGAGGTGCAGCGAGTCAATCCACATTGATTCCAGAAGTTATGAGTTTGTTGCAAAAACGTGTCGGCCATACTCGTCGGGCAAATTTCATTTTCTTTGTTATTTATTCATATATTTGCACCACCAGTGGCAAAGATGTAACACCAGCAAAGATCTCAATTTTACATCCATCCAACAATTGTTTTCTGATAACGTCTCGTTAGTAAATCAGTAAAAACATGCATGACCTCTGACGTGACCCTTTATCACTCGTCATAGAGCCCCTGTACTCCACAATAAGCTCGTTTCTGGGACGCAGCTGTAATTGCATCACAGAGCGAGCAGCGCCTCCAGTTCAAACGGCCCACGCTCGTCCTGTCAGCTGCAGAGCTCTGACATCAGCTGAGCCTCGGCGAGCCTGCGACACGCACCGCCAACTTCAAAGCTGCTGCTCGTCTGGCTCACGCCAAAACCAGTTACGGTGGTGGAGAGCAGATCACCGCCACACAAAGGAAGCTTTGCTTTAATGTTATCAGAGGCTGATCCACGTCTGTACGGAGCTGTAATGATGCTGTGTTTCCCTGCCTGCCTGACAATGGCCTTATGGCTTTTATAAACGGGCCTTAATACCACTATACACCATTAGAGAGCCACTTTTATTACGTTTCCAGCCCTGGAGAAGCCCATTCATCTCCTGCGAGATGGATCGCTCTTGTTTTTTTGTGATCATCAAGACGGATGGGTTTATGTTCCTCTCTGGCGCTGGAGGGCGGCGGGGGGATAGATATGGTGCCTGCATGTATCTCTGAGCAGAATCACAAAATACAGACTATATTTGATCTATTTGTTTCCAAAAAGAATTCCAAAAGGGTGCTTGATTTGTATCTGTTTTTGTTTCTGGTTATTTCTGACGCTGAAGTTTCTTTGCTGCTGTTTCAGCTCCAGTTTCTGACTGTATATCAGATTAATATGGCCTTTGGTTCCAACCCCGTCCCCTGCAATATTACGTTGCCGTTCAACTCAACTGTATTCAAAATTACATTTAAAGGGAAACGCATCTACTGCCGGATTACAGTCGCAGTTTGCAACAGTTTTAAGCCGTTTTAAACCGTTTTAAAACACTTGGTAAACGTTGTGAATTGAAAAAGAAATCAACAAAATTACTTTATGTTTTGGTAAAAAAAAAAACATTGTGGTTTGGCCTAAAATAACGAGATATCGAAACAAAACAATATAAAAAGGCAACAAAAGTGCTTGGTTCACACAGACACAAACAGCGGTTTCCTGGGTGAAAGTTGTTTGACCCATCCACCAACCCGACCTCCTCCCTACGCCGACTTTCGCCCACTCATTTGAAACTCATTTGTGATTCATCAAAAGCAAATGTAATCCTCGATGTTTTATGGAAACGTCGTTGTTACGAGAGAGGGCTGCTGGTTCCTGCTATGTTACTGAAAGAGGCTGAACAGGGTGAAGCGTACGCACATCAAGAAAACTTCAACAGGTGCCGCATCGAAAATATTACAGCACACTGTCGTTAAACCTCCCAGCTATTTTAATTGTGCAACGTTTCCATGTAACAGAGATGTTTGTCAGCCAACCTCACAAAGCACAACACGCTTTTGATACATTGTATGCACCTTTTGTTTGATTCTTGATACTTTAAAAAGCTCTCAATATAAGGAAATGTGCCAAAACATGAACAAGGAAGTACGTCACAAGTTAATAAATGTATAAGTTTGTGACTATTACATGCAAATTTAACATTTGGTCATGTAAACCTCACTGAAGACAGCAGCTGTGTAATCATGTTATCTGCCAGTACAAAAAGGGTCTTGTGATATATAAATAAGTTGTACTATGGACCTCTTAAGCACCAATATTTTCTACCCATTCACCTCAAAGTAATAAAAAAAAATAATCGTACAAACACTGGCTGCACGATTACATCAAATGGAAACATTTTGAGGTCTTTTTAATGAAACTTGACATTTGTCTGGAAAACAAACGTCCTTATACTTTCAGGAGATAACCAATAAAGACAACGCATCCTCATCGTCGGCCCGTGCTTTGATAGCGAAAGTGTTTCCAGTCTGTGTAACGCTGCCTCTGACGTGTGAGGACACACTGACAGTTGTGGCATTGGGCTCTTTATCCACGGCAGTGAGCAGCAGCTCCGGCCATAAACTCTTTTATCAGGAGCCGCTTTGGACATTCCTCTTTTTCTGTCCCTGTGTTTGTCGGCCGTGTGTTGTTTATTTGAAACGGAGTTGTAAAAGACGTTCCGAAACCGTCCTGGTGCAGGGTCAGACTGCTGCCGGGGCTTTGATGAGCCACCGTAACTGCAGAGCACCCCTGCACCCCCCCGTCCGTGCACCCCCCTCAACCAGGCAGAATCTAAATGGGGGGCTTTTGATGTGCCTGTTGTTATTGTTTGTATCAGGGCTTATCACTGCCGACCCTCCCTCCTCTCCACCTTACCCCCATCCTGATTCCTGACCACAACCACACACACATACTCACTCTTGGTGCATCATAACTGCCGTAAAAGTTTGAGGCGTCACTTTATGTTTTGCTCTTATTTTGCGGGTTATTTCATCTAAAATGACTGCCTTTGCTTTTAATTTCCAACGCTGATCTTTTCTTCTTATTTTCTTCTTCTTCTTGCTCTCCTGTCCTCAGTTCAGCCAGACTCTCCCTGATAAGGATGATGGATGGGGCAGAACTCTGGCTCCAGCCAAGCCCGGCAGCTTCCTGGGAGCTGAGAGATACTGAGGGGGCAGCAGTGTGTGTTGGGGTGTGGAGGGAGGGGTGGAGGAGGGGGGGGGGGGGGGGGGGTTCTTTTCCTGTGCTGCCCATAGGCCTGCCAAATAAAATAATACTAAACAGGCCGTGTCGCTCCACTTGCTCCACATCATTGCTGTAGGTGAGGAAAAAAGCGACCAGGAGGATTAACCTTAATTTCCAGTTTTTGATCCGGAGGGTTTTTATAAACCGGCAGCAGGATTTTCTCAACCCACAGAGGAATCTTTTTTTAAGAAGTTGTAGAAATAAGAAAAAGCCCAATGGTTTCACACAACAAATGCAACGCTCTTGAAATATATTAAATGTGCGTATAGACAGTCAAAAATATGATTTTATTCTGCTTAAAACGTTACGTTTTAAAAAGGGTTTCTGAGGTTTGGTGAATGAACTTTCTGTTTTCTGTTTCTTACTTCCTGACCGCCAACTCTTAGTCTCAAGAATTCCGCATTTTTTTGTCTGACGCAGAACTGTCTTCCCTAAATCTCTGTGTAAAAAATAAGGACGCTTTGTTGACTGTGACCTGCAGAAGCACCACCAGGTCACACCACTCGTTTGTGTGGAAACTGCGGCGGAGCTCTGTCTCTTACTGTAACTGTGGCGTGTAACCTCTCGGCCACACAGTGCCGTCCTGCTGGAAAACCGCGATTACATTAATGATTTGTTTGGGTTTCAGGAAGACGGAGGGGGGGGGAGTCGAGCAAATATACAGTTATATGAAAAGCCTAATCCGTGTTTACATGCCGAGCAGAGACAGGCGTTTGGTGTCATTATGAATCCGACACGATAATGTTTCCCACAGAGTGCTTTAAAAAAAAATTGAATAATGTCAACCAATTATCTGTGCCGCCAGGATTAAGGGTGCAATGTCTGAAGGACGAAAGATGCGTTAACCTGCTGTCATATCACGCCACGATCAGAAACATTGAAGGGGATGGCGGCCAGGAAACTGGCAACTGCAACCTTAAACAAAAGTAAGTCTTAATCCCAGGACTTAAGTTCCCCCCCCATACACACCTCAGCTCGGCCACACTTCTGATTCCCCCAGAGATACAGCCAGGGGACAACTTTTATTTCCCAGAATTCCTCTATTCCCCCATAAGGTGTGCGC
>NC_136647.1:5000570-5003070 GCF_949748355.1 Melanostigma gelatinosum
ACAGGTCCTTCATGATCCTAGACATGAACGGGGTCCCTTGGTCGGTGAGAATCTCCTCCGGTATTCCGACCCTGGAAAACAACATCACAAGCTCCCTGGCTATGCCCTTGGTGGCCATGGAGCGTAGGGGGATGGCTTCGGGATACCGGGTGGCGTAATCAACAATAACCAGGATGTACCTGTGTCCCCTGTTGGTCTTGGGTAGGGGCCCCACTAGGTCCATCCCGATCCTGCTGAAGGGGACGGTGATGATCGGCAGGGGCACCAGCGGGTTTCTGTGATGGGGTTGTGGGGCCACTTGTTGACATTCGGGGCAGCTCCGGCAGTAATCTTCGACGGCCTTTTTTATTCCGGGCCAGTGGAACCTGGCCCTCACCCTTTCCAGGGTTTTCTCCACTCCTAGATGGGCACCTAGGAGATGGGAGTGGGCTAACTGTAGGACAGAGGGTATAAAAGGACGTGGCACCAGTAACAACCTGAGGGGGGCCCCGTCCCTCATTACTACCTGGTATAGGAGCCCGTTATATATGGCGAAATGTGTGGGAGGGAGGTCTCTTACCCCGTCCAGTGGTCGTCCGTCTACGGCGGCCACCTGCCGAAGGGCGTTGGCTAGGTTGGGGTCCTCCAACTGGGCCGTCCCAAACCTCCCTGTGAGGGGCCCGGGTAAGATGGGCTCCTCCGGGTCCTGGGGAAACAGCCCGGCCAGCTCCTCTTCGTCGAGGGAGGGGGTATCTGCTTCCTCGGGGATGGGCGGCGCCTCTCCTTCGGGCTCACTGGGGCTGGAGGGTCCGTCGTTCTCGATGGCTGTGGCATAGACGTCATCGGGGTTGGGATGGGTGGCCTCCACCAACGCCCGGGCCACGGCACTGGCGACTCCTTCCGATAGGGGAGAGGTGGAGATCTCCTCCCCCAGCCCACAGATGGCTTTCTTTTTGTACTTTCGGGGAGGGGTCGTACCTTGTTTCACCACCAGGCTGCGCCAAAGCTCCTGGAACACGGGCAGGTCTCGGCCGACGAGCACCTCTACGGGGAGTCCTTCCACGACTCCTGCAGTGCCGATGTATCTACCCCTCGTCGTGTAGATCTCTAGGGCGGTGGTGGGGTATTCGCGGGTCTCCCCATGGATGCACGTGACCGCTCGGGTGCCTGTTAGGAGCGGGTACTGAGCATACGTGGGTCTCACCAATGTAATGGCGCTCCCGGAGTCCACCATCGCTGAGGCGTCGCGGCCGTTGACTTTGACAGGGGTGAGGGGCATGTGGTCCTCGTGAGTGGCCCAGCATCCTGTAATCAAGCCGCATGGGCGACTCCCCTCACTGGCCGTGGGCATGGGCGCGTCCTGGCGGTGAGGGCATTCCCAGGCGATGTGCCCGATCTCGCCGCAGTGGTAGCACCTCCTCTCTTCCTGTCCAAACGCCGGCCGACGTCGGGGAAAGCCTGGGGGGAAGGAGGGAGACACATATTTATTTTCCTCCGTTTTAATTTTTTCTTTGCGGGTGTGCCCCTCTAATGTCTGGTTTCTTCCCCCACGCACTAAAGCTTGTGCGGCTTGGTAACCCTCCATTATTTCCACCAGGTCCTCGATGTTTCGGGGGTTTCTCTGGCCTGCCAATTTTTTTGCCTCATACGGGAGTGATCTGATGTATTTGTCCATGACCACGCGATCGGTGGGCGACACCTCGGTTGGCTCTGTGTGTAGCCAGGCCGTCGTAATCCTTTTGATCTCATGCATCTGGGCTCGCGGAGAAAGTGAGGCGTCATATGACCAGTCATGAAATCGTTGGGCCTTTAAGAACAGCGTGACCCCGCATCGCTGTAACGCTTCCGCTTTCAAAACCCGGAAGTCAACTTTTCCAGCGCGCTCTAAGTCCTGATACGTTACTTGCGTTTCATTGATCAAAAAGGGGGCTATTAACTCTGCCCAGTGATCTTCTGGCCATTTCTCGCGGAGTGCCGTTGTCTGGAATATTTGGAAAAAAACTTCAACATCGTCCGCTGCCGTTTGTTTGAGCAGGAAGCGCGCTGGATTGGCTTTCTCCACGGTATGTTGCTCCTGTTGGTTTTGTAACATACCCTTGATTTCGCTTTGCATGGCCTCCGCGCGTTCTGTTTGCAATTCCATATATTTCTCCATTTGGCTTTGCTGTTGGTATTGTTGTTGCTGCTGGGATTGGAGGATTTGCATTTGTATTTGCATGGCTTGTTCGTGGCGCTTTTGGGTTTCTTGGTTGCTAGCGATTAGCCCCGCTAGCAGCTCTTGAAATGGCACCGGGGTGGCCATGCTTACTGGGTCGGTTGGTCTATCGGTCAGCGTTGCCAGAACCGGGTTGTGCCCACATTCTCCACCAAGTTGTGACAGCCCCCGGGGTGGACAGGGGGTTTCACGACAACACTGACCAATAAACACAACCAGTCGGCAGATAAACGGTTCAAGTGAGGTTTTTACTGAAGGTAGAGAGGGGAAAGAGGTAGGATAGACACTCAAGAACACAATGTCCGC
>NC_136647.1:5008070-5073070 GCF_949748355.1 Melanostigma gelatinosum
TCAATGACTTTGCCGTCATGGCTCCCAGCCATTTTCCACCAGTGTTGTTCTGCTGCAGAGTTATCTCTCTCCAAAGCTTTTTCTTGACTTGCCGTTTTTCTCATTCTTTCACAACGCTTTCTTTTCTGACATCTCACTCCTTTATTTCTAATCGTGTCCTATAAACAAGTACACGCTCTCATCGTGGATCCAAGATGACGATATAATGTGGGGAAATCGGGAGCAGCTAAGCTCAGTAACAGTGCAAAATGAATAAAAACACCCAAGGATGGGGAAGACACCAAATAATGCAGTTAAAATTAACTGTTTTAGTTCCAAAAACTTTTTTTTTAAAAGACAGTTAGTGGGAAATATGGCGTGCAGAACAGGGAGGCATGGAGAGAGTCTCGCGATGAGGTCGCAGTGGCAGCTTATGTAATGACTGGTTGGACCCAGGTGCTCCCACTGAGCATTGGACCAGGTGATCCCAGTCTGTTTTTTTGAGTGGTATTATTGTCTGTGCCGCTGTCCCAAAGACACTTTCCTTTTACCTCACGGCTACCAACAACACGGGACGCAATCGTTTCCAAACAAAATGGCGGAACGGAGAAAGGTGACAACATAAAATCCGTTCACCAATTTTCATATGAACAAGAAGATCGAGATACTCGTTCATATGTCGTTGGCAAAACGGCTACTGGCTAATTTTGATCTACAAACCCCGTTCTGTGTTAAATAGTGAAACAGTATTGAAGTATAGGCAGGTTTTGTTACTTACTGGTCTAGTTTATTTTATCACTCTCCCTCTGTGCCTTCTTTGCCAGGTAGAGTTTACACATTTAACATCAATCCGGTTGTTCCACCGCCTGCCATTTCCCCTACCTGGGCATCGCTACTGGAGGCTATTTTGTTGCCTCTTAGCAAAATGCTCTTTGGAGATCAGTGATTTAAGCCTATGTCGAGGGCTTTTATTGTGAAAGGTAAGAACGGAAAGAAGTATAGCTGTAATGCTTTGCCGTTGACCATGTGCGAGGCAATAAAGAGTTTGCCGTCCTGGTTCAGACTACAGGACCTCTGTGTTACTACATTTGTAAGTTTAGACGCGATCCTCTTCATCTTAAATCAAGCCTTTATTTCAGGAGGGAGCAGAAGGGAAGAGGCATGAGATATTGTTATTGTACTTCCCCGTGGTCACCTGTAGAGGCTCACAGGTCACAGATGTATGGTAAAGTTCCTCTCCCTCTTTCATCGCTCTTCCTCTCTCACTGCCTCTCATCTCTTTCCCACGACTCTCTTACCTCATCTTCTCTCCTCTCCTTTGCCCCCTCCTCCTCCTCCTCCTCCTCACTCCAGCTCTTGTCATCTCTCCGTCTCAAATCACCTCTTCTAACCCTCATCCCATTCAGCCTCTGCACCGTCTCTGCTTGCTCATTGTCTTTGATTTAACTACTTTTCCCATAACCAAGAGGAACTTATTCATGTATTTATTTACCTTGTTGTACTGATGGGAGGGCAACACGGCAATCGAGAGATAATGGCCTGAATGAATGTGTGTATGTATGTTTTGGGTTGATTTCCTTGCCGTTTTGTGTCCGATCATCCTCTCACCAGAAAAAAAACATATATAAAAACTCTATCTCAAGTTCTTTAAACTGTTGTCTGTCGCTCTTTCAGATGCTGTAGCCTACGGATTGCAAAAACACATGAATTTTGTGGGAGTGTCTTTGGAGCGAGGCCTGAAGGGACGGGCTGTCAGTGTTGCCGACTAGATTTAGCAACTTTTGGATCTAGTCCTGCTGTCTTTGGAACAGGGTTGGCAACACCGGGCTGGGTTTTTTGGTTGGATGATTTTAAAATGTAACGTTTCTCAACATTACCAACCTTCAGGTTCCTTAGTGGAGTCGTAGTACGTGGACTTCAACACGAGGCCACATTCAACCTACAATAAAGCGGTGTGTCGACAGTCGCCGTGTCAGAAGGTGGCCGGGCATCAGAAGAGGAGAAATAAAAAGGTGAGAAACCCTGTGACAAGTGTGTTTAAAAGAGAAACACACACACACACACACACACACACACACACACACTCCTCTACCTCTATCTATCCCTCTCCCCCCTTCCTCCCCCCTCATGGTTCTCTAACGTCACTCCTGCAGTGCAGATAAGACCGAGCCGGGCTGTCAGCGGACGCCATGTCTGTCACCGTTGACACACACACACACACACACACACACACAGAAAACCTGGCACTGACAGTCAGTTGAGGGTTGGAGTAATATGTCAGTTCATCAATTATGGGTCCGCTCTTGTCCTTTTGATTCGAGTGTAATCCGATATATATCTGAGCAGTCCGGCTGACTATACCCTCAGGATGCACTTAGAAAGGACTGTAGTCTGATTGTCTGAACCACTCTTAACCAAATCAGCTGCAAACCGGAAATGTAATGTGTCTCCAGTACATCCAACTTGGAGGCAGAGTCAGCAGGCAGCTCTTATGTCTTTTCCAGCATATTTTACATGGTAGTAGATATATGAAACTGTTTGGAAATGATGACTTAATGCGACTAATTATCGTTGCCAAACACACTTTGAGGGAAACATTATGTCACCTGGATTCTGTTCAGTAGCAACAACATCGGTTTAGGTGACAAAAGCAGAAAATGATCCACTTTTTATGTGGATGTACAAGCAGTGTTGATGGTTAATGTAGTCGATTGAAGCAATACATTCCTCAGAGCGTGCTATATTGACCCATAAAGAATTTATCCAACCAGAGTATACAGGCGAATTAATGCAGCCGAGAGAGGCCGAGGAAAGAGGCCAGCAGGGACCCTCCAGGCGCCAGAAGCTTGCACGCAATGCATCCTGGTACATGTAGGCACTGCCGGCATTTCCCTGCAAGCAGGAGAACCTCGGCTTTCTCAGTCAATTCAGCACTCATTGAGAAATGTATCGCTTTCATAGACTAAATGTACAACACTGATTGGACAGCAACTTAAAATGTGCTGAATTTTCCGTTTAGAGTGGGGAAAGATCATGGTTTCTTTTAAATGTTTAGACTAAAGACACACATTCACATGCATTAAGTTCATTTTGCTTCTGCAAAACAGAGCCATTTATTTCCATTGATCATACGAGGTCGTTTAAGATCGGCCTATGTTCTTTAATATTGCCTTGCTTTTGCTGCTTTGTAAACTCTGTTTTTAAAGGTGCTTCACAAATAAAGTTATTGTTATTAGTCTTATGTACAGATTGGAGTTTGTGGTTGGTAAATTGTACGCACACAAGTTATTGTATGCATTCCACCAGGACACACACACACAAACACTGGAGTAGAGGAGACATTATACCATTAAGGCGCTCACCAATCATGCCCAACATTTTCCTCCACATGTCTTCATGTGTCTCAACGAAACCCCCCCATTAGTGGGTCACACACACACACACACACACACACACACACACACACACACACACACACACACACACACACACACACACACACACACACACACACACACACACACACACACACACACACACACACACACACACACACACAGCCTTCAAGCATAGCAGCTCTGGACAGTTTAAACTCCTGCTGACTGTGAAAGGTAATTCACAGTCACTCTTACCGTTCTCAGCTGTCTGCAAACATTGCCGTTGCTTTGGGATGTCACGTGTCCACAGAATCTCTTGGGATGTTTCAAAGTCTCGGGTTCGGGTCGACCGACTCGACTTTTGATTTGCATCGTGTTACTTTGCTTTAAACAGAGCAAGGACATCGAGGGCATCTGAGGAGGACGGATGCTACACGCTAAGATCAAGCACTTCTAACGTCATCCTAAATAATGTGGATTTTCTATAGTTATAGTTATAGTTGGCTATAGTTGGTCTAATCATAAATCTGAAAATGTGTATCCAGGACATTTTTTCATCTATTTCTCCCTCTAAAACATTTGCAAGTGTTGACCTTGTCTCATCGTCATCATCTTAATACAACATTCTGACGTATTCGGACCATTTTTACTGTCATATTGAATGAAAGTGTCAGAATAAGAAGGTTTTAGGCTGTCGGGGGTAAAGAAATGTGTACAAGACGATTCAAATGTAAACATTTCAATCCCTTGTGCTGTTTTGATGACTCATCAAAGACTCAGATGAGGAGATTTCAGATTTAAAGACAAAAATATAATCACGAGTTCATTCATCTTTAAATTAAAACATTTGAGTGCTTGAACATCAAAAACAACTGCTGTTAGTTGTTCACAAATGTTTTTTATGGTTTCTTTTTAGGCCACTTCATGTCTGTAAGGTCGCTGTCCGACACAACAGAGGACCGACGACATCCACTCAAGAGTTATCGATCTTATTCACCCTTTCAATGAACCTTGAGATGCACTCAGGGGTTGTTTCCAGCAGCCGTATATCAAGGCTAACAACGGTGGAGATCCTCCTCACAGGAAGCCTGGCATGAGTTTAACCCCCAGTGCTGCCCACTAGTGGAAGAGGAGTTTGGTGTAGCTACACGACGCCTCGCATGGCTCCACCTAAATATACCTAAATATATATAATATGCATGTAGTTTAGGCTTCATTTGACAGTTTCGTTGGTTAATTCATTAATTGTTTAGCCCATAAAATTGCAGAAAAAAATCTTGTTTTCTCAAACTAACAGTCCAAAATCTAAAGATATTAAATTTTAATGATATAAAACAGCAGAAAATCCTCACACTTTTGCAAAGATAAATAAATAGATCAATCGACTGTCAAAATTCTTCTTTATCAACTCGATTTTTTATCATCTTTATGTCGCCCTAAACGTTCTAAGGAGACTGAAACATTACAGTGAGTCAACAACAAAGTAATTGAACGTTGTGACCGGCTTCAGCAGACTTAGGAGACTGTGACATTGCTGAGTTCGCCAAGTGTTCGAGCCCTCTGCTATCTGAATGACAAGGTTCAGCAATCAAAGAATTTGTTGACCCTGCCTCCCCTCCGCTCACCTCTCCTCTGCTGCTACACCTCCCATCCCTCTCCTCCCTCATTTGTCTGCATGTGTCACAGCACGTATAACTGCATAATGCACCACGTCCACAGAGATGCAAATACAATTTTACAAATGAATAACAGTTATGGGGATATGTGAGTCAGACAAGCTTTGTGTTGAATGCCGTGTTTATGTTTTTTAACTGGTTATTCCCTAAAATGTCTCTCTCCTCACCTGTGCAGGGATTTGACTCTGATCTGTCTCTCAAACATATGTCATTACAGTTACACACCCTTGCACATCTTTTCTCTATTATTATACACATGACACTTTAATAATATACTTGTTTTAAATCATGTTTTGTGTTTGCTTGTTTACCATAATATATTGCAAATTTTCATATTTTTCCATTTTTTGATTGACTATTGCATTGTGTTTAATGTTATGCACCATTCATTTAGCCAAATGTATGTGTAACATACTTGGAAATTAACAGTAAACAAACACCCCCACCCTATTTTGGGCTATTTTGCTTTCACTAGTGGAAGGAAAACATCCAATATACACATTCACTGTTTATTTTTTACTACTTTGTCCATTTGTTCTTTAGGTTTCTCTTAAGTTCACCAAAACAGTGCATTAGATACTGCCTCATTTGCATATTGTAACATAAAATCTCAGAGAACTTGTGTTGATATAAGTAACTGGGGAAGTTTGATGGTGATATCTATTAGTTGTTATTTTTACCCCATTCAATAGTTTCTTCAAAATGAATGAAATTAAACAACAAATAGCTTGAACGGCCGTTTTGTTATCCGCTTTAGTAGCACTTACATACTTTTCCAGTCTCAGTCTTATCTATATTCTGAAGGTTATTAAAGAGAGATTTGTTCATATATTAATTAATCAAAGCCTGATTTATTCAACAGTCTTTTCCTAAAAACATGGCAACATTATTTTTTTTGATACATGATCATCTCAGCAGTTCCTACATGTTGCTAAATAAGTGATAAGTTTGGATTGTGCTGGCGAACTCCACAAAGTCATAAATCTAGAGGAATCAGGATGTTCTTCGTGGAACAAGATGTTGCTGTTTGTAGTTTTTCTAATGCAGTTCTCATTCCCATGGTGAGACTATATATATATTTTTTGTAGTTTGAGTAAACTGGCCCTTTAAACGTTTTTATACTTTTTCAACATTTCGATGCAGATGACACACTTTTAGAACAGGGGTGTGAGTTTGTATGACAAACTGTGACGATGTCAAAGACCTGGCTGCTTACGTGGATGTCAGCTCCCCCCACAGGAACCTCAAGGGACACAAAACGTCTCCAATGACTGAAACCAGGGCTGAAATCATTTTCAGTTTTACATCACTTAAAGACTCACAAAGCGTAAAATAAATCACACACACACACACATCACGGAGGGATCAGATAATTCTTGCCCTGCATGCCCTTTTGCCCCAGCCCTCTGCCTCCCCTACACACACACACACACACACACACACACACACGCTGCAACATCACCGACCTCCACCTATCCGTCTCCCGCTATCAGCTGCTCCCTGCTGCCGTTGTTTTGAGAGGTCAGAGCTGTTTGTTTGCCCGGAGGCCTTGCCGTTCTGATAGTGTGTGTGTGTGTCGGACTACGCCTCCCTCCTCAACTTAACCTGAGCTGTTATCAGCCGACTCCCCGGCAACTCCAACCGTGTCTTTTTAAAAGGAACACTTCCCCCTGGAAATTATGGACAGATAGACGGTGTCTCCATCTGTCATGGTGGAAACCTCAGGACAGACAGGATGACACTCGGGCAGATTCCACGTACACCAGGTTCAAATCCATCTCATGACCTCTGATTTACATCTCATAGGATTCACTCGTTAAGATAATCAAGGCTCATCTGCACTTTTTACAATTTCTATGGAAAAATTAGGGCTGGGCGATAAATCGATTTAATCGATTAATTCGAATGTGTGCTTTAAGGCGATGTGTTTTATTGAAAATCGAGAAAATCGCCCCCACCCCTCCCCCCCGTTCGGTTCCCGTAGTAGAGTGCGCGCGCATTGTTTACAAACTAAAACAATGGCTGGCCGCCGCCGCCACCTCACAACAACAACCCAGCATTTTGGAGACATTCACCAACTGTACTCCGCATGCGAAGAAGAGTGCCCGGTGGAAAGCCATCACGGATGCAGTCGCGATGTATATCGCAAAAGATATGGTCCCCATATACACCGTGGAAAAGCCGGGGTTTATTCACCGTCTCAAAGCTTTGGACCCCAGGTACGTGCTACCAAGCCGTAAACATTTTTCTGACGTTGCCTTGCCTCGGCTGTACAATAGTACACGCCAAAGGATCTCTGCGGAGCTGGAGGGGATGTCATTCTACTCCGCAACAACTGACCTGTGGTCCAGCAGGTTGACCCAGACACCGATCCACTTGACTGGTGGAAGCGTCACCAACTTAACTTTCCAAGGCTAAGTACTTTAGCAAAGAAATACCTCTCTGTGCCAGCTACAAGTGCCCCCTCTGAGAGGCTTTTCAGTGTGTGGGGGGGGCATTGTTACATGCCACTGTGCATGCCTGAAGCCAGAGGTAGTAGACAGGCTTGTCTTCCTGGCAAAAAAATTTAGAAAAAACATGCACTACTGTTTAATACTGTTGGTTATGTTGTGAATGCACTTGATTTTGTTTACATGCACTTATTTACTGTGCAAAATATGTTATGTTGATGTTAGATCAGATGTTGCACTTTTGAAAATGTGAATGTTAAAGGGTCACATACATTTTATTTCATGCTGTGTTTGTATCAGTGTATTCAGTTAGAAAAGCTTACTGTAAAAAGTTACATTTGCACAGTTGTTTACAATGGAAGGCTACTATTTAATGCCATTTAATGTTATGTTTAATTTAATTTTATATTTAAATGATTCAGGCAAACAAAAGAGTGACCAAATACTTTTTGTATACTACAGGCACCTTTCTACAATGTTCAGGTTTTGTTTGCACTTTATTTTTATCAACCTACTTGGGAAAATCATCACAAAATAAAAGAAAATTGTTTTCAACAGCTTCTGTCATCTGCAAAAAATTTTGGGGGAAAAAAATCGATTTAAATCGTGAATCGGATTTTTTGTAAAAAAATCGGAGATTTTTTTTTTAGGCCATATCGCCCAGCCCTAGGAAAAAATACATCGATTGTTTCTGAAAGGAGCAGGTTTAAGATGATTGAGTGGACATTTTGCACCCCCGCTTCCTCCACGACCCTGATGAAAGCGAAACGTGATGGTCTACACAATAAAGTTGTTCTCTACACTACAAGTGTCGCTGGAGTTTTGACCTCTTCCCACTCTTTCCCTGCACCCTGGAGGTATACACTTATTTTTCCCCAAACATCTAAAGGTTGCTGTGTTTCCTGCGGACACACTGAGTGGAGTTCATATGGGAGGTCTTGTGGCGAGAACAGATCTGGAAAATCTCTCCTCAATAGAAAACTAGGAGAAAAATAATGAGAAAACCCAAATGAGCTGCAGACATTGAACCTGAATCCCTCTGCTGCGAGTAAACAAGACATGCCAGCGACTCTGTGACGCTCTTCCATATTAGATGATGTGTGTTCTGTGCCGGAGTGCACTTGCGTCATCATCTATGGGACATTTGTGCCAAGTTGTCGCTTAACTTACCCTCATGCAACGGTTTGTATGGTATCTTACGAAACGTTACTCCTCATAATGAATGCGTTTTCCTAAGAATATGTGTATACAGTCTTTTCGACAACTTTGTTCGGTTTAGGCAACAAACTACTTCGTAATGTTTAAGATTGTGGCTTTGGTTAAAATAAGTCATCTCCTGTACAAAAGTCCAAATGATGGGGGGAGTGCCAGCCACCTGATCAAGCAACATGGAGGAAATGAGAGAAGCAAAGGGGTCCATTTTCTTCAGGAGATGGAAGGAAAACCTGAGAAGAAAGAATGGGAGGAGATGACCAAGGAGGGGGGACGGGTTGTAGGTGGGATAAGCGTTGCACATATGTGTGTGTGGGGGGTGTTGGAGGGTGTGCGGGGTTAAAGTCACAGATTTTAAATCAGTTCTTTGGCCTTTAACGGGCGCAACAGAAGCCCACTATGAGAGAGCAGAACAAAGAAGGGCAGCAGTGGCCTCGACCAATTAACATTCCTGCAGCCTTTATGAGCCGCCTGGACCCGCCCCTTCACTCACACCTCCTAAAAGTCACAAACATCAATTCTTGCAAACCATAACTGTCATTATAATCCCATTTAAAAACAACCCACTGAGCAATTTACAGTGAACACCAGGGCCAAGTGTGCCAGCAGAGGGGAGGGATCGCCTCCACCCGAACGCAAGCTGGACTAATGGGGAAGTTTATTGGGAGTAATTTGACAAACTATGACATGATAGTGACTCCATAAGTTCACAGCGCAAACTGAACACAAACTGAGCTCTAATCTCTTATTCGCCGTCCTCTGTGCAAACAGCTGACCACACAGTATTGATGTCATTTAAAGCTGCAGCTGTCAGGTTTTGGCCACTAGGGGGCAGAAATACACTAAATACACAAAAACATAGCCACTACTTTTATAATTGCATATGCAAGTACAATATTTGCTCTCCACGAAGTTCTGATAAAAATGTCTGTCTCTTTAGCGGCTTAATTCCAACTACTCGCTCACTTTGTCTGTTTTTTTCTGCTGGAAACAGATGGCTATAAAAGTTAGGTGTCTGAAACTCTCATGCTGATTTTAAAACAAAACCAAAAAGAGTTGTGAGATTATTCTGTGTGATTTCAGCACAAATGCATATCGTAATATCAGCATGCAACTAAGTAGCATACACCTGAGGCATGCCAACTGGAGTCAGTGTTTCTACTTCATGTATTTTGTTTTCCTTGAGAAAATGAGCTGAGTTAAGTCTGAAGAATATTATAATTGCCACCATACAGAGGGTGGACAAAATAACAGAAACAATCTAATTGAACAGCCCTGTAGCGAAGTTGAAGTCATATCCTGTTGTTTTTGGTTGAGACCTGATTGAGACACGATTCAACTCGTTCCTCAACACTCAACCTGTGATTTAAAAGGGGTGGACAAAATAATAATGGCATCAAAACAATAAAAATGTGGAAGTGAATGAACTGGTAGTGCATTATTTTACATGTGCTGTTATTTTAATGTGAACTATGTCATTTGTTACCAATTCTAGAGGAAACAGGAATTTCCCAAAGAAAAATACGTATCCGTTATTTATTAATTACTGGAAATTGTCCTTCATGTAGATATGGAATTACCGGCCTGTCCACACATTTGAATTTCTTTCTACGCTAGCAAATAATCGTAAGTCACTTCTTCTCTATTTTCCCTTAATAGGAAACTGTGTCACCACTAAATCATAATACAAAGGAAGCTGCTGAGTGCCACTTAGCAGTGTGTGTCAGCTTTAACAGGTCCGAGGGTCCCTCATCGTCATGACGAGGGATTTCAAAGCAGCGCGTGAGCTGAAAACTTACAGAGGCAGAAAGACGACAGATATTCGGCGTCAGTGCTGCTGGAGCGTCAGTCTCTAACACACACACACACACACACACACACACACACACACACACACACACACACACACACACACACACACACACACACACACACACACACACACACACACACACACACACACACACACACACACACACACACACACACACACACACACACACACACACACACACACATTTTGTGATGCAGAGTGCAGAAAAGCTTCATTCGCTGTAAGGTGTTGTTATTTTGTCCTCCTGCCTGGTTGACAGGGCCAGTGAGGTGAGCTGTGACTTAAGATGCTGCACATCACTGGTCTGATGCACTGTGACCCCACATGGCCTCAACCAGCTGATTGTGAAGTGTGTGGCTCCCTCTAGCTGTGTGATGCTTTACATTAGTATTTAAAGTGAACTGAAGGTAATTCAAGTTAAAGGTGGTTTTCTGTACATTTTCCCTGCAGTAATGCCCTTTGTGTGTTATACATTTGTAAATGTATACATATAAACATACACACTTATTTTTACCGTCTCCAAATAAAGGGCTGCGGATATACAAAAAAAACACATTTTATCAATCACTTATTTAAAATGAATCAATAATTAATGAAACTCAACTTGTTAAATGGTGACATGAACAAATTTGCCAAAAAACAGAAAAATATTTAAAAAGTAAACGTTTAAATTGAGATTTATTTCAAATTGCACTTTTGATACATTGTAGCATTGCCAGTTACCAATATTAATGATGGAATAAAGCAATACAAGCTTTTACAACATCTATAAAGCGGGCTGCCTGATAATAAAACAATGCTGTGAAAATGAAACAAAGCACGAGAAAATTGCTTTTGAAACTATCAAAACAGACTTTTATACTGAATCCATGAGAATGCATCAGTTCATCAATGTTCTTCAAGAACCGTTGACTACAAGTCAGAGGACAGTTATAGGATTTTCCTGAATGTAAGAGCTTTATTCTGGAGGTGGAAAAATAAAAACACAAGGGAAAGACTTCAAAAAACTAACACATCTCTTGCAGTTATTTCATGATGCTGGGAGTTATAGCTTAACCTAAGCCAACCTCAATAGATTTGCATTACAGCGCGCACATTTATGGCTAGAGTGTTTCAGTCTTTTTGCGCTTTATTATTGTCTCTCAAAGGTCTTCAGTCTAGAGTGTAGTTATAACATGTTTCAGATAAAGCAGGTTGCGGTGAAACATGCGACAGCCCTGGTTGTGACGACGAGAGGAGAGAGGTCATGTGGTCTTGGCGCTGATTAGAACGATGGGGATTTTTCTTCTGCGCATCTCTCTGGACATCTGACACCAGCTGCAGGACGAACAGCAGGTGGCGTACAAGCAGTCCTTCCACATGGTGTCCTGCAGGAAGAATACAATGAGGTCTGGTGAACAAGTGCATAATCTGATCTACAAGGGGAATTATACACAGCCTGTTGCGTGGGGGAGGGGGGGATGCGTGATGAACCACTGGTTTAAATAAAAAAATTCTCCTTCTGTTCAGTAATTCAGGAATTACAGATGGGGATGGGCTCGAACCCTTCTGCCAACAACAACAACAACGACACAGAGTTGTGGCCTTACTTTGATGCCGTAGCGGTGCCGCATGGAGACCCTCATGGACATGGTGATGGGAGGGATGAGCCCGAACATGTCCAGCAGGGGGAGACAGGTGCACTGGCCGTATTTCTTGGTGGTTTTACAAGCGAAGCAGGGACAGCACCAGAAAGCGAAACAACCTGAACCAGGAGAGACATGAACAGAGAGCCAATCAATAAACGACGAACACGTTGTTTTGAGATACAGATCAAGATATGAGGACGTGAACGGATCACCTGATCGTACTCGTCTTATGTCTTTCCAACACTAATGAGTCATTCTCTCACATCAGATTTGTTGTTATAATCATAAACATGGATTTGAGTCTGTATCATTTTGGAGTTTCTTTCGTGTTCAAATTAACAAAGTAGTTACAGAATGGAATTGGTGAAGAAACCAGTAAATATAATACCATGTGTTTAATATGATAAAATAAGATAAAGTTAACGAAATAAAGATACAAACTTACACTCGGGCACGTCTTGACAGCAGTCACATATCCCAGATCCCCACTCATCAGATCCTTGGGCGTCCATCATAGGCTGAGGCTGCCTGATGACCATCTTGGAAGTCATGATGGCTTCTAAAGGAGGAAACCAGGAGGTAGAGTTCACTTTTACACGTGTTTACTAATCCCACTGGTGTGTGATTTCATGGGAGCTGAATGTCAACTGTGTGTTTGTAGTTTCAGTGCGAAAACCTCTGGAAGTTTTGAGATTTGTTTGTGTTGTGTCGCTTTCCGATGTAGAGGGTCTAACATGAAGACCGAGACAGTCCACACAAGGTGGGAGGCTCACACTAACACAAGACTCTAGTCCAAGAGACCGCTGTTTGGGTCTCATGAAAAACTAAAAGTTAGGCTAAATAGCACACATTAGACTGCCCTATGGACATACGAATAAAAAAAAATCCAAATTCTAATCATATTTCACAGTAAATTGCTTTCAAGCGAATTTCACGAAGTGCTCTACAAAAAATACAAACATAAAATCATTGCATGAAAAAAAAGAATTTGACACAAATATGGACAGGTGTCTGTGTAATATAATGGAGGTGTGCTCCTAAAAAGCACAGGTAATGTCTCACCTGTGTATTTGTGCGCTGAGAAAGCTCCGAGTTTGATGTCTTGTCACAGCTGATATCTGCACTGTTATGCTGTCATTTCCCAGTCTCTTCTCAAATACCTGCAGACAAACTGAACACCTGAGAGAACAAACTGGACGGACCGGTCCGTCCTGTGCTCTTCCAACTTTTCTGTTATTTATTCCAACAAGCAGAGGGTGGGGCCATGACACCAGCGCCGCCCAAACACACGTCATGGCATTGTTTTCCTGCAGCAGAAAGTTCATGATGTGAACTTCTTGTGATTACAGGTCAACATGCAATCGAAGACAACCGGTGAGCAGGGTTTCAGCATATTTTCATTGCTGAGGTTTGTAAGAGGGCCGAGTACGCCCAAAGCCCCACCCTGACCTGCTAAGAGATTATACACCGGTATAAAACCTTCACATGTCTTTTGTATTTTATCTGGCAGGAACAGGCTCTTAAACTCAAAGCTTCGTGGTGAACTTTGGTTTATAAACACGGGGTTGGGGAGCAGCTACATTTATTTTTTATTTCATGATCATCTGAATAATTGAACAGGTGGAAGTGATGCAACTTGTGGTTTTGGAACCTGTTTGTTCTCCATCAGGAAGTCTAGGCAGGAATCACGAACTCAAGAAACCTCTCCCATCCTTTAACAATTAGCGTTAAAAAAAATAAACTTTTAATGACGCACAACAGCAACTGCGAACCACAAACCACAGTAAAAGGCTGTGGCTTTACAAAACCCTCGGGAAGATACAGGCTGTGGTGAACTGAACAAAAGCAGCAACACAAAGATGATGAGAAGTATAGAAGGGCATTCCAGAGCCTGGAAAGATTTAAGAATGTTGCCTCAATACTTCCTGGAAAATGGAATGTCCAACAAACAAAAAGGTAGAGATTCGAATTCACATCAGTTGTCAAAAACAAAAGGTCCTCTCTGTCGACACACGCCCTACCCTGCATTCCTGTTCAGCTGACAAAGAGAGCCGAATGCCTAAGTGATGACCTGCGCAAAATCATTTAAAGTAGAGTGACACATTTAGTGTTTCTCACTGGAGCATTCTGGCAATAGAAATAAAATAGGCGTGGAACCGATATTCCAATAAAAACCAAAGTAGCAGGATGGTCGGAGCGGCGGCCATTTTAATGTGAATTGTATGAGAGGGTTGACTTCCTAAATCGACGTGCAGCAAGTCACGTACTCACTGAGGTTAGGTTTTTGCGGTGACGACTAAAAACAAACTACTTTAACCACACACTCTTGGCACAGCTTGGGAAAGATCAATGCTGTTGCCAAACTGTGTTCAGTAACCAGTGTAGCATTAAAGCGTGGTGGAATTAGCTAGCTAGCTTGTTGGTGACTGTGACAACTTTTTCAAATCACTTGTAGTCGAGAGAGAATGTCTTTGCACAAAGGGTTCAAGCATGAGATCCAATGTGTATTGAACCACACAGAGGCGATGACCCGCTGAAACCTGCTCCTCTGTTGCAAAGAATGCTTGTTGAGTATGTGGTCACTCAATGGAAACGCACACCTTATTAAAGCTCGTTGGCCGTCGGCTAGTTAGTCAATTCCACCGCGCTCCAACGCTACTCTGGTAACAGAACAATCGTGCTGCTGGTCAGCGGCAGCGTTGGGTCTAACGGTCCCTCTAACCTGCCTTGTTAGATTTGTTCTTTTCCAAGGGATTTGTTGACAATAAGACTGTGTGTTCAGCGGCTTTCCCATTACCTTTGACCCAGATCGATGACTACTGTGAGCCAGCATAAACTGAGTGAACTGTACTATGACATGACTTTCACTTGTTCCCTCTGTCGACTTTTTTATTTGAAGAGGTCTATTAATGGAGGGGGAGCCGAGTCAATATGTGAACAGTATCTTTTTTGGTGAAATCCTTAAATAGTTGGAATAAAATAATAATGCCACACATTCAAACATATAGACTAAAGAATATAGCTGAAAAAAAACAAATGGGTGTCTCAGGAAGGAGAGAGGGACCAACTGAGACTAAAGAGGGTTTTTAACAGAGTGCACTGGCACACAGGGTCCATGTGTTTCCAGTGTTGCTGATGAGCTCAGGTGTTTCCACTCTGC
This sequence comes from Melanostigma gelatinosum, assembly GCF_949748355.1. Classification (NCBI taxonomy): domain Eukaryota; kingdom Metazoa; phylum Chordata; class Actinopteri; order Perciformes; family Zoarcidae; genus Melanostigma; species Melanostigma gelatinosum. Next base: position 5,023,387 of record NC_136647.1, read on the forward strand.
TGATGACCCTCTGCCACGCCCACCTCCAACACCTGCAGGGAAAGCAGCCACACCAACGGAGCAACAAGCAGACAGGGTCATCACATAATAATGCTAAAAATAATAACAATAATTAAATCAAATTTAATTTAATTGAATAAATACATTCTCAGCTGTCGTTTAAAAATGTTCACACACAAATGTTCAGCCCGTATATCTGTTATAACTCGGGAAGTATTCCATAATACATTTTTTTTTTTAAGCTGTGTGGCCTGCGTATATAAATGTTGAACCCAAAAACCCCATAAGAGTAAAAAGAAGAACTTAATGCTGCGGAGCTTGAAGTCCTGCAATTGGAAAATGATAATATAGGTGTCCGCTGTGTCATAGAGGGGCCTGACCACGAGGGACTTGTTTGACGTGGAGTTAGATGCCAAAACAAAATGGTCCACGACTAAAATGGGAGACTATCAAGATTGTTTTTCATGTCTAAGGGGAACTTTTAAACACAAGAAAATTGGTGAATGTGACAACTCCTCTCAAATCACTTGTAGTTAAGAGATAATCTCTCTGTACAAGCGTTCCAGCATGGAGTCCATTGTGGACATTGAACACATACAGGCAATGATTTCTGCTTGATGAATATGTGGTCCCTCTAGAGACACGCACACCTTAAACCTTGGTGTCCAACGGTCCCCCTGCTTTGTCCACAGCAGATGAACCAGCTGAACTCAGGAGGTGAAGACCAAAGAGCGAATGTTTGAACAGTGCAAACAGACAGCAGAGCAGCAGCCCCGAAGACTGAGGTCACTGTCCATCCACAGTCAATATAATCTTAATCTTTTGTCCAAAATCCAGGGTTGGCCAAGTTCAGCAATAAACCAGACGAGTGCAGATAAAACAGGAAGATTGCACGATTTTTTTAATTAAAAGCTGCATGTTCAGCAAGCCTGTCTTCTAAGTGTTCTGCTTATTAACAACTAATTTACAACAAATATATTTTAAAGAAACGCAATGGCGCTCTAAATAATATCGGGAACGTTTTCACTGACATTTGTTTTCCCATAATATCCTGTCATGCCAACTTAAGCATTATTCACATTTTGTTTCATGTTTCTGTAGAAGCAACTCAAAGCGCTGAGTTAGTTAAAGGTCTTAACTGAAGATTGAAAATGTCAACATTTACATTTTCAGTATTTTCACTTAAGCCTGCATGTTCGTTTGCCACTAGGGGGCAGTGCAACATGTAAACACTGATCTAGTGGCGAAAATGTTAGCAAACAGTCTTAATTAACCATCAAGTAGCAACATTCATTTAAAATGATGTTTCTGGCCACTTGATGGAGTCTAATGTTAACTATCTTTTAAGCTCTGTTTTGGTCTCCACCAACTCCTGAGAAAAAAAACCATCTGGCTCTTTAGCTGCTGCTCAATGTGAAATACAAAATGTATACAGTATGACATGCATAAAAACAAACACAAATGAAGTAATTTACTGTGGCACTACTACTGTTACACATTTATAGTTGTGCATAAGCCAGTTTCTCTTTATTTCATGTCATTACCGATATCCACCAAAAGGTCAACAATATTTCGAACTGAACTTTGCACCAGTAAAGCTCACTTAAATGGGGAGAGATGGGGGAGAAAGAGAGGGAGGGAGAGAGAGAGAGAGAGAGAGAAGAGAAAGGGCGGGTCAGACAGGGAGCAGTGGTGACTCAGTCAGTCCCGAGAGGAAAGAAGAGACGGCAGAAATGAGGATCTCCCACGGAAATCTGGTATTACCTGAATCTACAGTTGTGTGCCAATTTCTATGAATATTTATATGTCAAAAAAAGAAACTCTAGATGCAGAGACACTGGGGCTGTTTGCATGGTTGCTCCATGCTTTTAGAGAAATCTTTACATCTGCAGATAAGATATCTGCTGACGGTGCACCTCTGAAGCTGGTGTGAGCACATATGTAGCTTAGTTGAAGATTTACACGGGTGATTATTACTTACATGAAGTCAAATATAATGGTTACCACCTCTTTGACTCCTGGAATGTCCTGTTGTGTAATGTGCTTGGCTGAGGTTGTTGGTTTAGCTTTTAGCAACTTTTTGATGCTGCTGAGTCTCAACAATCTCATCAATCCCTCCTGATTACAACAGAGAGGATGAATGAAATTAATCTTTTAGCAATCCTGTTTTTATTTCTCTTTAAGTCGCTTAAAGGCCGGAACAATCTTCTCCACTGTCTGAAAACCTTATTGCAGCGCTTCGCTGAAGCATTTATGATGTTTTCACTGAGTGAACTTGAACTCAAGACTTTTTATTTTAATGGTTGCCCCATTCCATCAAATGGAAATTATTTATTGTGCATAATTTTTTCCCCAAATTGCAGGCTGATAAGATTGGGTATAGTTTGGAAACCTTTGGATCTCAACTATAATTGAAATATTCATCTTCCAGCACCTCTGCAGCCCAGAGCCAGCTAGCACATCCGGCACTTCCTCAGTCTGGTCTCCACAACTGAAGGATTGGACAAATTTGACTCTTGTCCAAACTTCTGCATCAACCGCTTCAGCATCAACAGGTCAGTTTAGCTCGTTTGGTTCATTTACACACTGCAACACGACTAGACACGGATGAAAAGGAGAAAAAGATCTTTCTAGGACTTGGTGCTCTGACACTGACCGCATTGGTTTCTCTTGGAACACTATTTCATGGGACCTCTGCCTCCTCCTAGTGGAGAGCTGATGACAACACAGGGACTGTCTCAGCTGCAACCCTCACCTTGCCTTCTTTTTCTTTTCCTTTTAATCTAAAAATAGCCTCAGGCTCCTACGAGGGTTTTTTAAGAGATGTTACATTTTAATTATTTTGGAGAATTTGGAAAAACATATAATATAATCAACTTTTTGTACCAGAATTGCATTTGTGATCCGTTGCGGGCATTTCGACCCCCATTGAACCAATAGTCGAATCTCATTTAACATTATGTAATCTAATCTAATGTGTTTATGTGATTTGCAGGTGCTTTAGTACCTGCAGGCGTTCCTGAGACTCGGGACATCAGGGGGATGGAGGGCTGCAGTAAGCCAGAGCCTGTGCCTCCTGGCCCGGGTGGGACGTCGGCCATGTCTGGGCCTCTACTCTCAGGCGCCCTGGAGAAGCTGCACCACCAGACGGACTCCGTCCTCACTGCGGCTCGGCTTGTCCGCAGAGGATGGACGGAGGAGGGGAAGAAGACAGGGTGGCAAGTTTCCTATTTCAACTCCTCACGTCAACCCGCTGTCTCCGGGTCAGGTGGAAATCAGGGTGCAAAACGTGCTGAGATATTCCTGAAGGAACCCAGGAGCAGGCGGGTTCCCGTCGTGAACAGTGGGAAGACGGCTGAGGACAGATGGACGGGCTCTGACAAACCGACAGATGAAGCAAAACAGACTGAAGGTTCATTCTCAGCGAACAGACAGACGGGCCTTCGTATCGTGCTGTCTGGCTGTCACACCACATTCAGACAGTCCAGGAGGTTTAAGGCCCCGCTACTACCAGTCATTGCTGAGATGTAGACAAAGGGTGGCCTTTGTTTCTTTCTTGGTTATGATAAGAGTAGAATCTGTGGACTTCATTTAAACTTTGTGTTAAATGAAGGGCTTTGTTAAACATGCAAATATGTACAAATGTAACTGTGGGCTGGTGCTTGATCACAAACCCAATATATACCAAATGTATCCCCTATGCATGTGACACATGCCTCCATTAGGAAATCATACGGCAATAAAGACACATATTCTAATGTTCAGTCATTTAGTGAAGACTATAAAGCTCAGGAACAACCCTCTTAAAACCAAAAGTTTGTCCAGAAGATGGGAGACCTTTTAAAAGTATGCAAAATAAAATTAAAAGTGTCAAACAATCACTTCTATGTGGTCTGTGCTTTGTCAGGAGGTGTAAAAGTAAAGAAATTGGCTTGATCTTGACTTCCTTAATACATTTCTCCTTGCCCGGCTCAGAGACTGCAACAAACTGGGGAGACAAACAAGCAGATAGCAGATATCTGCTCACCTTATTCTTTTCCAGTGGTACCTGAACGCATTAGAACACTGAGTTTCCGTAGTGTAGTGGTTATCACGTTCGCCTCACACGCGAAAGGTCCCCGGTTCGAGACCGGGCGGAAACACTTATTGCTTTTCATTACTAGCTCCGTGTTGAACATATCGGTATTTTAATGCGCTTTATTGAAATAGATGCATATACTATAGACTAAAGGAATAAAAAATAACTTGGAATCACTGATGCGACCGATCTCAGTGACATAGCTCATTTAGGGCGCTTCAATATGCCGGACTCTGTTGAACTCTAATCCCGCCTGTTGAGAAATTATGACATCGCAGATTTCAGTTCCCCAACTCAGCCCTTTTAAAATATATTGAGGTTTAAAGTTCAGCCTAATAACATTAGCATCCACCAGTAGCGAGGAACACAGCGCCACTAAGTTACATTATTCTCTGTAATAAAATAAAATAATCCTTCATTATTACTACCACCTCCAAAGAAGTTGCTCCTTCTCGATTTAAATGTCGCTCATTTTGCAGAAACGTGTCTGAAGATCTGTGTACAGGAAGAATTGGAGCTTTACTGATGGCTTATCTGTCTTTAGTTTTACAGAGAAGAGTCTCTGTCACATGATCAGCTTCTTCTGTCCACCATGTTTCCAGTGTGACCAGTGGATCAGACACTTCTTCACTCTGGTGTCTTGTTCTCACTTTGGTCTAACACCAATCTGTTGAGTTATTGACCTGTACAGCATGTGGGCTCATGGAAGTAGTATAGAACCATACAACTATAGATCTATAGAGCTAGACCAATAGAGATATAGGAAAGAGTTACATTCTCTTGATAGTTGTTTTAAATCGTCTGTGTTTGTTTGAGTCTTATTATAGTAGTTTCTTATTTTCTTGTAGTCGTTTCACATGTTTGTGGGTTTCTCTAACTTTCATGGCAGTTTGAGTCTCTCTGTAGTTGCATTATGTCTCTCTGTAGTCATTTTGTTATCATGAGTCCTTCATGAAGCTGCAGGATGTGTTCAGCTCTGAACCCATTGGTCCATCTGACTGTCAATCAACCGATCAATATCTCTGTGAGCACATCCAGCACCTTCCTGTGTGTTGCTCTGTTGATCTTACATCATGTGTCGTCAGTTTGTTTCTCCTTCACTGAACAGTTTCTAGTGATTTATTACTTCTGATGATTTAGTGGAGTCCTGATTCAAACTGACTCTGTTGTTGCTCTTTATCAAGTTTCTCCTGAGAGAGATGGAAGAAGTACTCACATATTTTACTGCAGTAAAAGTACTAATATGACAGTGTAGAAATACTTTTCATATTCAGAGTACGTGGATGAACTGATGAGGCTCGTACTTGAGGGGTTTGAGGACCCGACTCCATTTGTTGAGTTGAAGACGATCCCCGTCCCCAAGGACCTGTGGTCTACACAATAGCAACAATTCTACTTCAAATAAGATGGTGAGATCATATTGTTGACGGTAAACGTAATTGTAAAATGCAGCTCCATTTTAGCAGAACGGTTACAGTTAAGACATTTGATATTACCGGTGTTGTTACTGTATACAACACAAAGCCGTACTCTCTAAATCTGTGTACTCTACATAACATGACCAAAGTCACGAATAACACACTTAAGGTTGAACAGGGAACATGTGTTAGTAGATAACTGAGTATTTCTCTACTGAGGCAGCGCGAGTGTAACTCTGAGCTGCCGTTACTCAGATGAAGATGACTTGTGTTCTTCACCACAGCTTCTGTTGTGTAAAACTGATTCTATCTGATTTCACAAGAAGCTGCTGACTGATTGCAGATTAATGGACCGTTTCCGTGACAGGCTGAGCTGTTCCTATCAGATGAATGCGGTCAGATATTAGAAGTAGTAATACTACAGCATCCTGCATTCAAAGAACATATATACATAAGTATACAAGTAAAAGTACTCATTATACAGGATGGCCCGTTATTTCATGAATTATATGTCATTACATGTTAAATATTTTAAAAAGGCATTAAAATAGACAGACTGACTTAATTTTGTAGTTTTCTTTATTAAATCAAAATATCATTTCTCAGGATTATGACGTTTAGTTTATGTACATGCATACTGAACATATTCCTTCTTTCAATGTATTTTTCGAAAAGTGGCCATCGACGGAGGCAAAGAAAGAAATATTGTGTAGAGATTATTTAACACATTTAAAACCAACTTCTTCCATATCCATATTCCATTATCAGGATTCAAAAAGTCTTTCCTCACCAACAAAGTTTCTGCAACACTTCACAGACACGTGGAGAATATTGTATTTTTAAATAACAATACTTTGAGAGCATCAGAGGCCTCCCAATAAACGTCAGATTCTTTCCCATCATGGATTTAGTGTCAAAAAGAATGTAAACAAACAGCTGAATAATTGAAATTATGATTTTATTAAATTCAACATTACTGGCAGCAGCTTCTTTCTAGTGTTTACAGGTGAAGCCATTTCTTTTGTACACTTTCCCTCTGCAACAAGTGATGAACGACAAAGATGAGCACAAGAGTGAGGGCTTCATATTTCACCGTTTTCTGCATTTATTTTTGTAAGAAATCATTGCACATTACTTGTTTTATCCGACCTAAAGTCAAAAATCTGAAAGGAATTCAAATTATAGAATTGTGTAAAGCAAAAGAAAAGCAGCAATTTCTTGTATTTGAGGAGCATGAAACCAGAGACGGGTTTATATGTTTTGCTTGATAAATCCCTTAAAATGGTTCATGGGATTATATAATGGGGATCTGGGGCTCTGCAGCAAACAACCAGGATTGTCATTGTTCTACATTCAGAAAATCTGCCAAAAATCTTTTTTCACCAGAAATGAACACTGAATATAAGACAACTGTATTAACAGGAGAGTTTTAAGACGGCGTACTCGGGCCATTGGAGAAAAATTAAAACAATAATTAAAGAGGCGGGGGAGGGGGTTCAAAACAAATCATTTCCCAGATTTAAATGGTAAATTTAGGAGAAAAACATTGCAAAGTGAAGCAATGTAGTTCTTTGTTGGTTTCTTCTTCCTTTAAATTTGAGACTTTTTATTACAAATCACTGACTCTATAATCTCAGAGAATATTCAAGTTTTTATTTTCTTTAATTTGATGACATTTCTTTCCATCATAAATGTATCACTTTGTTTTCTTATTAATCTATAACTTAATTGTCAAAATATTTTCTTGTCTTTTTTCATGATATATTACCCCCCCCCCCCCGGTAATTACTTTGTCTTCTTTTTTTATTTACCTACAATGGCTGTAATACGCCGTCATAGAATTCAGTTCAGCCAAAACATGTGATGGGTTAGCAAGACATCTGTACGTCGTCATCATCATCATCAGGAAACAGTTCACCACTCATATAAAGGTAAATAAAGCCAATGTGGTTAGTACAGTTCATCAAGAAAAAGTCTGTGTTTTATTTTCAGCCTGCGTGTTACGCTCATATTTGTGTTAAAGAAAACATTAAGGTGGGAAATGCAGACCTACTAAAGCTTACCAAATGAACTTCATTTTACAAAAATCATTCCAAACGCTCGTCCTGAGAGTCAAACAGAAAGTAAACGCTGGAATGAGTTCTCTGTGCAGAAATCTACTTTCAGAGGAAACTAACTTTAGGTGTGACTCAAAGATGAGCGTTTTAAATGTTCTCTGGAAAGACATAAACACACATTAAATCTGCCCTCTGGCTCCAGAACCTCAAGATACTTCAGCTAATTTAGAGTGAAACTACTTCCTGAGATAATTCATTTCAATGTGAGCCGAGCCAAACCTCGAATGAAAGGAATGTGTACAACCTGCGACACGTCAGCGGCGATGTTATCAAAGTGTACGACAGAACTGTGGATTATCTCGCAGCCAAAGCTCATCTGCTCCTCCTTCAGTCAGCCGACTACTCCTAACCTCCAGGACACATACTCGTCTGTGGAATTGGTCCAAGTTCTTGATTCTCCACAAAAATCTACGTTTTGACTGATGAAACTCAAACAACACGACAGCTCTACATCAGAATGCAGCATATTTAGCCGTTAGTGCCACAAGATTAACGGAGATGAATGGAACTCAGTGAGGGTTGTGAAAGTCCAAACGTACTAGAATACATACAGAAGATTGGCCCCTAATAAGGAGGCAACAGGCGTCAAAATTACAAACCAACATTAAGGCATCGACCATTTTCTCCCCGTCTAGTTCGCTCTTGACGTCTCTAGTCCGCCTTTTTGTCTTTGCCCTCCTCCTCGTCGTCGGTGTACTCTGTGGGCTCGTCCCCTGGATTCAGCAGCTTGCCGATGTAGTCGTACTTAACTGGAAGACAGGAAAAATTAAAAGAATGAATAACTGCCGACAAATTACCGGAAAGAGATAACTGTATTGTGTTTTGAAGCTTGTTCATTAAACACCATTTATTTTCCCCTGAGTCATGAAGTAAAATATCTCATTGGTTGCCTGATGTTTTAAAGGAAAAAAAGTCCCGAATGTTGTAAAAATGTAATTTATTGGAATTATATAAAAGTAATTATTCTCCTAGTAAACAACAAAGAGCACAGTCCATCACAAAAACTCTCCCTTAAAAATATGCATATATTTTAACAATTTACACTGCAGAGACATCAGAGCATGTATGAAAACGTGTTAAATAAAAGACATTAAAACGTGCAAGAAATGCACAAAAGAAATGTCAATGTGTGCGTCTGTGTTTCCATCTTCTACTGTTGTGCAACCAATGCAGAAGAAGAGGACACGAGATTACGTTATTCTAGTCAAATCTCCTTTGGTGGGAAACCGTAGAAAAGAAATGTGATGCATTGCAGTGAAAAGTATCGTTTCTCGAGATACTTCTCTGCTTCGATAACTGTGGCGTTTAAACGGTCACATCTCGTACTCACCGGTGAACTGAGTCTCCCACTCGGCGAGGCTCTCCTGCTGCATGGCGTTCAGGTCGGACAGGTCGTCGTGTTCGTCTTTCAGGGCCTCCTTCTCCAGGCAGAACGTAGCCAGACCTCTGGACGCATCTCTGCCCGCAAACACTCCATACGGCCCCTCTGTGAGACGTGATACAAACAGTGAGGTGAATGCAGAAGACACAACCAAGAACTGCTGAAAAGTGACCATTTTAAGCTTGTTTTACAAGAGATTTTATCTCTAGCAGCCGGATGTTGAGCTAGATATACATGTATACTCAGACAGAAAGATCTTTGAAATGGAGAGACGGTCATTTGATATATATGCCTGGTGATATTCTGTGTTTCCCATGAAAAGATCATAACCAACAACAATATATTTGTGAGGTGTGTTCAGTTGGAAACAGTGGGCTTAAAGCTGAAGCAGATGTTTGTTTTTGGTCCAAAACTATCAAGCAACACACGGCCCTTGGTGTTTAACATCCTGCAACAGCTGTGAGCGTTATCAAAGTGTCCTTGAGCACCAAGCACTCTCTGTCCACCTACACACTTTAAATCAGCCAAATTCCTTAAATAACAAGGCACAGCAGGACTCCAGGCTGCAGGGCGCGGTGTGCAGCGGACTGAAAAAGGTTTGCATGACTGTGAGATAGCTTGTTGTTGGTCAGAGGTTACAAGCAACAGAGGTTACAATATGAGATTTTAAAAAAAAGTAGGAGGTCTAACTCTGCTTCCGTTTCCAGGCCACAAAAACCACAAGCATGACGGGGCATATTCTAATTTCAGAGAACACGTGGTTTAACTCTGGTAACATCGGTTTAACCTCACTCCTGCAAAGAACAACAGATCTGAGGCCTGCTCTTACACCGATGAATTCATAACATTTATTTATGTCTGTCTTCAATTGAAGACGTTTGTTTTTCTTCTGATAAATCTTCCATCGATTTAGTTTTGGGATACACGTGTGGAAACCTAATTACACAAGGTTTCCACACTATGTAATAACTCAGCATTAAACCAAACATTACAATAGAAAGAAAGGCCCACTGCACTTTGGAAACATGGCGGAGCCCTTTGGAAACATGGCGGCGCCCGGTTTGTTTATGCATTTTCTTTTTATACCAAGGAGTAACGCAACGTCTCCAATAGACGATCTGTGGTTCCAAGGTGTTGTGAAACGGGATCTTCGTATTATTTGCCTGCTCGATAAAGGGGGTGTGACGTTAGCTGCCAGTTAAAAAACTCAATTGAAACTTGTATTTGGTAATAATGTCAGAGAATTGCTATCAAGTGTGCATCAATAAAATGTTACCTCAGCGCCATAGACTGTAGCTCAGCCAGCGGCTAACACACGCGAGCGTCTGTGAGTGGCGTAATGTTCTAAACGTTCGAAACACGAGACGGACGGAAAAGAAAACAGGTTATACCAACTTAATGGAGAGGGGTTAGAGTAATTGTTACCTGGCCCGTAAAACTTCTTCCCTCTGGTCACGTCGAACACTTTCCCGTTGACTGCCATGAGGATCCTCGGGTCCTGAAGTCCATCGTAGGGCTTCAACTCTGCGAAGGTGAAGTCTCTTTTTTTCAGTTTGGGCAGTGGTATTTCCACCTCGCCGAGCTCCGGTGGTTTGTCCCCGCGGAAGATTTTGTACAGGAGGAACAGACAGAGGCTGAGCAGGGTCAGGTTCAGCGGGGAGGTGAAGATCTCCTGAAAAATGCCACCAGAAGTTACCTCGCTTCCTTCTTCTTCGGCCATGTTGGGTCCTCTCTCTGTCCGTGTGTGTGTGTTGGGTGGGAGCCCACGGATTAGCCAATCACAGTGCAGCCTGAGAGGCGTCGGTTAACGGTTTAAACCAATTGGGTTATTCTAACTGTGTGCCATAAAAACCGATCGATAGATAAATGGATATTACATTATATATTCTGAACTGTAGGCTATCACAATGTACTTATATTTCTATAAAAAGTCAATAAATACCAGTAACTGAAAAAGCTTAAACAATTAATCAATCGTCAAAATGGTTGTTCATCAACTAATCCATATCATTATTTAATATCTATATTATTTGTAGGCTATAACAACAAACATAATTAAAAAAGTTTAATTTGATCATTTGTTTGAATTATGTTTTGAACTTTTGATGTTATGGAGAATACATTTGGTGACCACAAAGAGACACAAAACTACAAAGGGATGCAAAACATCAACAAAGGGATGGAAAACAACCACACAGGGACACAAAACATCTCAAAAAAAGTTGGCCTACTGAAATGTACTTTTTGTTCCATTGTCCATTATATAATAATCTTGGATACAGGCTTTTCCTTGAAATGTCCGCAGTTTGTTTTGTTTGTTCTGTCTGAAGTATAGACTTCAGTACCTGTTTACAGTTTCATAGCTCAGCATCTGATAAATGCTCACCAACAGTGCAGCATGGCACTTTATCTTTGACGCGTCGTTAACGGTGCAGTCTGTGCTCCAGATGTGCCAAAGTTATGTTTTATAGCTGCAATGTCTAGGGAGATGGATAGTGTTCATATTTGATTTGACATGGATGGAGGTGTATCATATTTGCTCTTTCACTCTCATGTTATTGCTCCAGTTTATGTTTGCAGCGTCCTGTCAGCTAATGTGGGACACATTTTGGTGCATGATGCTTTGAAAAAGGCCAGTTTATTTATATAGCAAATGTCAGCAACAAGGGAAAGAGCTTTATATAAAACGTCAAAAGACAAAGTGCAAAAAATACATTATTAGCATTGTACTGCTATGGGATTAAAGACGTGTTTATGTTTAGGGTTGCTAAACATATACCGGGATACTTTCTGAGATGGTTATCGTTACAACCCTAGTTGTAAAGATAATGCTGAAAAAATGTGTGGCAAAAGTTGGCAAGTCAGCTAACTACAATCAGAATTAGTATGTATTGTTCATGCTTTTATTTCTTTCTTATCTTCTGCAGTTGTTAGTTTGAATTTGTATTATGCTATTTCAATTTGTGAAATTGTGCATGTGCAACTGTTCAATAATACAAATTAAAAAACACATCAACACATTCGGTAATTGTCTCACGCAATTCGGGCACTTCCGGTTCATGGAAACCACCGCCTCTTTGGTTCCCACCCAAACAAAAAAGCTCCGATGGAGATTTCTACCCTCAGAAACAGCTCTGTCTCCGGCCAGCTAATCAACGTCAGTTAGCTGTGATTGTTATTAAAAAAAAATCGAGCTTCTATTAGCTCGGCTACTATCGCTTTCTGTGACGTCACTGCAACTAACTTGGCTGCCTTGTAATTTCACCCCATTGCGCAACAGTCAGTAACTAGCTATAGCTGCTGCTTTTCAGTCTCCAAACAGCAGCTCTGGAGAGATGACAAGCGGTTTGTCGGTCACCGGCGGCTCTACTTCCAAACAGGTCTGACAGCCCTGGCTCGGATCGGATCGGTTCGGCTTGGCATGTCACGGAGGATTTGTTGAGTCACGCTAGCTACCAGGTGAGTGTTTGTGTGTGAGGCTAGCTTGGTTAGCTAAAGGTTGAGGCTGGTGTTCTGGCTGTGTCTTGTTTGTCTCTATGAGGACAAGTGGTGGAAGAAGTACTCTGATCCTTTACTAAAGTAAAAGTACTTATACCACAGAGTAGAAGCTCTGTTACAAGTAATAGTCCTGCATTGTGATTACAATATTTAACTCGTAATTATCAATGTATTCAGTGTTATTTTGTAATTTGACAAGTAGAAAGCTCAGAGAATGTTATGAAAACGTACTTGAGGTACTTTTACTGAATTTGAATTCATTTTCTGGTTTAAACTACTTTATATATTCTATAAGTTTAAAGATTATAAACAAAACATGATCCGTTCATAAGATATATTATCGTACAGTACATATAGTAAAATGTGCTGTTGCTGTAACGTTAAAATGCTGCTTACGTACTAAAGCATCAGTCATAAAGTTCCAATAATATGATTTATAATGATATAACTTCTGTCCAACAAATACATTAACTTTGAGACTGAAAGTACATTTTGCTGGTAATACCTTCGTACTCTTGTTACTCTTATTTGTAACAAGTGTTTTTACTGAGTGCTACAAGAGTACCTTTTCCACCGATTATCTTTATAAAGTGAATATTTTGGGTTGGTGGAAGAAACTAGAGGTTTAAGACTGGACTCGTTACAAGCATGTGCTCATGTGGTTTTGACATTCTTTAGTGGTAGTCCCACTTCACAATTTGGAGGGCGAGACAAAGTTGTGGCAATTACAGTTTGGTTTCACTTTCATGTTCTCAGCACCATATCTTAATAACTATACATAGAAATACATCAGACACAACAGATGACACGGATAATCAGAAGAACGCAAAATATATGGCAGTAATCCCAGAAAAGTTTTGAATGTGGTTATTCTGGAGTTTTATGACAAATTTGAAATGCATGCAAATAGTTTCTATGATTTAATTAGTATTGCCACTCATTTATTGTCTGTCTTGTCATCACACAGCACACTGAGCATCCTTGTACACTAACCCCTCCCCCTTCCTGTTTCCTCTGCTGCGGTCTCATCCTGGGCTTTTCCTCCACACTCCAGTTACCATGAGTGCGATGCGTGTGGACGCCAAAGTGGTGATGCTGGGAAAGGAGAGCGTGGGGAAGACCAGCCTCGTGGAGCGATACGTTCACCATCGCTTCTTGGTCGGCCCGTACCAGAATGTGAGTGTCTGCTGCTTCGCTTCAATTTCCATGCCCACGATGAAAGACATTATTTTTATATATTTAGCCCCGGGGAGGTTGTGGTAATCAGGCTCAAGTCTGTGATCATCTCAAAGCATAGAAGCACTCACATTAACCGATGCTGCATTAGACAAGCGTATTAAATGTTGGCGCTATGCAGACATGCCTCTCTCGTGTCCTGTTTTTATAACTTCAGTTGCTTGAAGCAACACAGCAGCTTTGGGAGTATTTAGACGAGTGTAACGATACACCAAAGGCACGGTTTGGTGGGAATTCGGAACAGCTATAAAAAAAAAAAAAAAATGCATCAGGATCCGTTTCTATTCTTTCATTATGAACAGACAGTAGTGCAAGTGTCAAAGACGGACATAGTCGTCTTGCTGAGGACTGAAGGAGAATTTTGATCACTGGCAACTTTGGTGAACTATTTAGATTTTTAAAATAAGGGAAATTTTTACACGAAACAAACACTTTCCCAAAAGGCAACAGGCCACAATAGGCTATAAAACCGAAAAGCATCTCTAATGCTATGAAACTGAAATAAAAAATGAATAGAATAAAACATTTCAGTTAGTTCCACCGTCGCAATATACATACCTTCAAAGTAAACAGTTATGTATTGCACTGTATTAATACAGTTATGTGTTGCACTGTATTAATACAGTTATGTGTTGCACTGTATTCAGCAGTACATTGTGAACTAACAGTCCGTCCTCGTCTTACACACAACTCTGTTGCTGTTGCAGCTGACCTTGCACCCACAAGCTGGTATTCCAGCGCCGCTGGTTTTTTGTGTTCGTCATATTGTGACTGATCCGCTTGTTGTGCTAATTTTAGCAGATGTGCTAACTGCATATGGCTTAAAGACTCGCGCTTATGAACTTTGGTTCCGCCTTATGTGTGTCATTCTATATCCCGTGTGTTCTGCATGCACTGAACCGTAACGGCACGATTACACAAACTAACAGCACTCGGACTTCTTCCCTTTTTGCATTATATATTTAATATATAAAGGATTGAATGTTATTGTTTTTGACTGTCAATCTACACGCAATAAGTCGGAATGACAAAAACTAAAATTTCTCAATTACGTAAAACACTCAGCAACCAGGTTAACCCGCACTTCCACCATACAGAAAATGTAAATGTCTTTATTGCAGGATTATGAGCAGAAGCTCCATGTTATCGTTCAGAGTTTCCACAGTCTACAGGAAGTCCAAACATTTCCATCCATGAGTGTCTGATCCCTATTTTCTCTTCCTGACAGACTATCGGTGCTGCTTTCATTGCCAAACCAATCCAGGTGGGAGAGAAAGTGATCACTCTGGGAATATGGGTGAGTTAGAGGCTACGGGATATGAATGTTCGTCTGTTTTCTGCATCAGTCCCACAATTTGGCAACAGATTCAGCGTTGTACTCATAACGTTGTCTGACTCAAGGTGGACGGTTAAAACTAAAAAAGGATCAAAATAAATACAGCAGAACCAGATTTATTGTCTTTGTTTTATACATAATTTCCCCATCAAAACCTGGCGCCTACATTACCCACAATGCAACTCAACCACAGACCGTTTATTTTGAATCCATGGTCTTTTTGTTTATCTCAGTTTTCCAATAAGATGAATGGTATAAATTCAGCATTAGTATTAAAAGTTACTTAATATTTTCAGAGGAAATGTGGCTTTGAGACTTTATGAAAGTAAAAATAAACATGATAAACTTGTAGACTCTTTGAAGAAGTAGTGAAGGTACCTTTTATCATACATATGATGATGAAGAGTAATTCTTCTTCTGTGTTGGATAAATGATAAATGCATGACTTGCATATTACAGTACCTTATCTGTAGATTGATTAGACTTAATAAGCAATTGTCAGTTTTATTAAATAATAACCAAAAGAAACCGTTGAGGTTTAAGTTTTCCCTTTAATTTATTGTCTTATTGTTATTTATTTACATTGTTTTATTTCTAAATGCATTATTTTGTGGAAACTTGTTAATAATGACCGAAATAAATGACTCCTAGGTGATTCCAGAACTTTCAGAGCATTTAGGGTAAATGAGCTTGTAGCTCGTCACACTGGGGCTTACGAGGCATTCATGGGGGTTCTAGGAGACTTACCAGTTATCAGATCTCAGGTGTGAGGGCCGAGACATTACTGGAAGATGGATCTCAGGATTTTTCTTTCTCCGTCTGTCTCACTCAGGACACGGCTGGATCAGAGCGCTACGAAGCCATGAGCAGAATCTACTACAGAGGAGCCCGGGCTGCCATAGTCTGCTACGGTAAACCTGCACTCATCCTCATCATCTTAACGACAGCACTCGGGTGTCAGAACTCTGGGAGCTCTTTTAGTGTTTGGGCCACAGCTGAATGCATTTGTAAATGAACATACAGAACTGAATGCACATGGTTCTTTTATATGTAAATAGATCAGCGTTTACCATCCAGTTGTTTGTGTTAAACCTTTACTTCAGCCTTGAAATTCCTTTTTTACGCGACTCTTCATTGAGAGGAATCAATAGCTGGTGGATGAGTCTTGGCTCCGAGTTGTGGCTTTGCTGTCCTTGTGCGCTTTATGCACGTTTGTGTTTACATACATATCTTACTTCGGACTTTTAGATATGACCGACACCAGCAGCTTCCAGCGAGCTCGGTTCTGGGTGAAGGAGCTGCAGAACTGCGAGGAAGTAAGAGAGCTTTTCTCGTCTAAAGTTAAATGTAACGGAGCTCAACTGTAACTCTGTAACATTATGTTTTGACTGTGTTGTTTCCTCCAGCACTGTAAGATCTACCTGTGTGGCACGAAGAGCGACCTGATTGAGGGAGATCGAAGCCTGCGGCAAATCGACTACCACGATGCTCAGGACTTTGCCGACGGTAAATACCGTGTCCCGGTTATAAACTGGTCACTATACTGGTGCTCTAATCTGTACAGAGCAGTGTGTGATTGATGATGTACAGTACTGTCATGGAGCCTTCATTTAGATGTCTGACCAGCAGAACACAACAGATCGATGTTATTTTAGCTTCATATTTGTACGTGTGCACTAACACGTTGTTTATATATTAGGCATTATAACTTCAACTGTATATTTTGTATCTGATTGCCGGCTTTCAGTAGCGAGGAAGCTCATCGTCTCAGAATATTCAAAATCTGAAATCAACCAGTTTTATTTGGTAAATGCATTTTCTGCCACTTATCTGGGTCCAGGTTGCTTCGATTGCATTAATAATATTCTGAATTTTTTTAATATACTGCTAAGAAGTACTGACTTCTGGGGCCTAATTCTTCCATCATGCTTTCAGACTTCGGCCGGTAAAACTGTGAAAAACAGGTTTTTCTTTTTACCTGGATATTTGAGATTATGTTACTGACCAAACTTGGGAATGAATAGATCACTAAAAGGCTTCTAAACGTCCTGAACGTGGTTAAAGGATATTTAAAAAATGGTTAACCTCTCTTTCAAACGTTTGTGCAGCAGCCCGGCTGACGTTTAACCTCCCTGCTTTGGTTTGCTTCACAGAGATCGGTGCGCTGCTCTTTGAGACCTCCAGTAAAACAGGAAACAACGTGGGTGAGTCACACCTGCAGAACGTATTTAACACGGGCGGTTGGCTGTGATCACAGCTGTATTTATTCACGGTCTGTCAATTGAGGAAGTGAGTTCCCCTCAGAACTCTTAATGTTGACAAATGTTGGCAACTTTTCAAGCACATAAACTCACTTGATTGACGTAACACAACACCCATCCACACAGACAGGAAAAGTCTTTCCTGACTATCTGCTGTTTGGAACATTTCAACTAGAAAGTCTCCATGAAGCAAACTAGTTTTACAATCTGTCAAGATTCTTCAGCACCTCACGGTGAGAGGGAGAAACAGGTTTTTAACCCCTCTTACAACCTCAATAACAACATTACTGCTTCTTCCGTACACTTTCAATTTTCAAGTAAACATCTCTCATCATTCTATGCGTGTGCACTGCGTCACAGAATTATCTAATAAATGATTAAACTGATGATAAAATGTAGTCGTGTCCCTCATGTCTTGATTAAACCATTAAGAAAGACGTCACGGACCGCTATAGGCGTCACTGTTGCACATTCACTGTCCAAAACGAACTGTAGTTGGCCAATCAGACTAATTCAACTGAGCTTTAAAGTCAAAATTCCCCAAGGACAAGTACATCAAACTAAATAACAGAAAGTCTTTGATTGCAAACATTTAAATAATAACGAGGAGGGTAATAGTGACGTGTTTGCTCTTTGGAAATGTGTCCGATTGTGAAAAAGGGAAGTGCATGAATATGTAAGACATGAGTCGAATTGAGACATTGTTCTCTCATAGAGACTATTGTCAAAGTGATTTTCTAACCCTCAGTGGGAACTCTTATCCCAGTCACGTTGTCAGACTTTGACTTCGATGACGGATGCACCACAGAGAGCCGTCAGTGGGACCAAATCCCTGTAATCACAGTGAAAGATAATCAGCTTTTGAACAGCGATCACCACTGAGAGCCTCTTTTCTGTTCAAGCTCGACACTTAACGTGTACGAGCGTCACAGATCAGAAAAGAGAAACAAGCACACGCATGTGAAGATGATATAATACAGTATACCGTGGACCATGAGCTGAAACACAACATCAACATGTGTAAAGTAGTCAAATTCCACTTGAGAGCAACAGTAAAGGCTTGTTTGTTGCTGGCGTAGATAATGTAATGGTGACAGTGTGCTCGGCTTAATGGAGGAAGGGCTTTTGGAGCCTCTCTTATCAAACATGCTGCTTGTTTGAAACTAAATGTGGCACAGTTATTGCTTTTCATAAACCAGGCATTATGAACCCGAGTGGATCTCTTTTTAATCCGGTCTTGATGGAAACTGACGAGCTTCATTCTTTCACCTGCTTTGACAGACGGGTTGTTCCAGAAAGTTGCTGAGGATTACAACACTACTGCCTTCCAGTATATGACGCGTGAGTATTCTCGCCACCAAAACTCAGGAATCCTTCAATGTAATCTTAAAACATACCGACCTCTTTATAAACCAAACGAGCTCTACGCTTCGTAACGTTACTGCAAAACCTCGGTGAGTGAGTCGGTTTGGTTTATAATAAAGTATTTCTACAGTATTGTAAATGTACTATACATACAATACACTTCATCACTATGTTGCCGATCACTCTCATAAAGCTGCACACTAAAGATCAAGCAAGGTGGTTAGCCTAGCTTAGCATGAAGACTGGAAACAAGTAGCCTGGCTCCAGCCAAAGGAAAGAAAAGCAGCTCTAAGGCTCACGGTTATCTTGGTCGTTTAATCCAAAGTGTGAGAACGTTTATCTAAAAGGGGGCAAGTTTTCCTTCACTGATCCCAAAGCTGCTATAAAGACAAGCTTTTCAACATAAAGTCTCTTCCTGTTTTTGCAGCAGAGGAGACGGGAGTGGACTTGGGCCAGAAGAAAGACTCGTATTTCTACTCCTGTTGCCATAATAACTGATGGCGGGGCAGCAGGAAGGGAAACGGAAGCGGTGACCTTCCTTTGGCTGGAGGAAAAACGTGGATAAGATGGATGGATGGAAGAAGTCACAGAAGAAGGAAGAAAAGAAAAAAAAAAATCAAGCCGTTCTGTTAAAAACTTATGTTTGTTTCTTTTGTGCCATAAAGAACTGACTGCTTTGAGACTTCATGGAAGAGGATCTACTGCAGCTGTTACTGGGTAGGATAGAGGGATTCAAACAAACAACACTTCCTCATTTCCCTTTTCTTCTGCAGCTTCTCGACTGTGGACGTAAACGCGTCTCTAAAGCGGTGGCGTTTATCAATCTGCAGTTAAAAAGATGGATCCCACTGAACACGGACTGGCAGAGAAAACTTGATTGATTGAGAAGTGCAGCGCGTCAGGAGGGTGAAGGGTTTGTTTACAGAAGTTCATTTTTACCTGTTTAAACCCGTCTGTCAGTCATCGTCGATGAAGCCGACACAAATGGAGTGAAGCCAAATAGGCTACAAAAAACGTACTGAAAATTAATTTATTTTTGCAAATCTGGTACAACTCATGAATGAATTGATCCCAATGAGCCTTATAAAGGCATGAATACCCCGCAGTGGATGTAAGAGAGCTGGATAGGGCGCTACCACGCTGCTGCTGGTCATGTGTGGTACTGCAATATGTTTTATTCTTGAATATAATTTTTTGGCTTATGTGCTGGGTGAGTGACTTTCCTTCAAATGAATCCAGTTCTTATAATACATCCATACATAAGACGGCACGCACCAAACCTTTCTGTACGTTTGCAGCATCAGCTATGAGTCCGATTTAAACGAGACTATAACAACATCTCTAATTCAACTGCATGGCCTGAGCTCACTGAAAGACTATGATAACAGGACAGTTACTCTTTCTACATTGAGGCTCTAAATGATCCATTTCACCATTTCAAATGCAAAGTACACATGTGGAAATGTGACTTGTCAACCTTTGCTTTCAGTGAAATGTTCCTTCGAAGCTCTGAAAGGTTTTTAAGAAACACTGCTCAAAGTTCCCCTCCTCTGTGGTGAGAAACGGCATATTTCACCAACACGGGAGAAAAACAACACTCAGTGGGTGAATGTTGTAACGCGGCTCAAACTGTCATCTCAATGTCCTCGGAACAATAGTTACAGCTGCATTTAACTCTAATTTATTGTCTTTTAAGTTGTGCTGCCAGGAAGACGTGGGGAAATAAATTGACACAATATGACTTTCCTCCATGTTGCTGCTTTGATGTGTTGACGTTTCACGTGTTGATATTTTGATGCACAATATTTTATATTGAGGGCTGTTTAGGACAGACCGGTGTAAAGTACGAATATGTTGTGTAAGATTAAAAGCGTGTTGAAATCATGTTTAAAAAGCTCTGAAAGATTTTAAAGGGATCAAGCCACACGTTTGTTTGCCTTTGTGTGTAACGTCTGAGCTTTTTAAGCATTTGATTGAAAAATAATGGCAATATACTGTTTTTAAAAGATCTAAAAATGTGTTGCAAATCATCACCAACCTTAACATGAATGCATCACGGCCTACAGAACTCAACCTGTAGCGCAAAGAACTTTTTTTGTATTCAGTTTCCAGCAGCTTATTCCTCTTACAGATGATTTTGCTGGTTTCAAACGTCTCCGTAGTATCATCTCACGTCGTACATCTCCACCCTGAACGAAAACAAACATTTATATAAAAGCTTGTGCCTCAAAAAGGGACGTTACAATAAGCCAAATAAAATCACTTGAAATCAGCAAAACTGTCACTGGAATCGACAAATCGTTGAGCCCATCGCCTGTGCTTTCTACTGTAAAACATAACCTGTATTATAGTGTTTTAAAAGATAAACTGTCCTGTGGTGCATTCAGGGACTTTCTGACATGTCAGAATTGATCATGACCCAAAAAGCATAGATGAGCTACGCCACTGGAAATAAAGAGACAAAGTCTGCAGGTCTTGAAAAGTCTTAAAGCATTAAATTCAGATACCTAAAAAAAAGGCCGTACAAGGTATTAAAGCCTGATATATTATTATTATTTTTTTATTTTTAAATCGGTGAATTCATCCATCAATTTGCTTTGCTTATCAGCAGTGAATTGATGAATTGTATTACTATAAATGTTTGGTGATATACAGCAGAGGTACAGACAAACATGAGATATTAATGTTAAAACTTTATTATAAATAATTGTAGGCCTTACTGTCTCCACTGGTCATTCTTATCATTGAAAAATATTAAATTGCATTGTGGTCCTTACATTAGTTTTGTGAATGCAGAAACCCTGTATTAAAAATGATAAAACAATACATCTAGAAACTTAAACTGTGCATTGGAAAATGTTCTGAAATCGGCGAGTTTGGGTTTTTAAATCAAGGAACATGTCTGCTCCTTTAAACAAGTGGGAAACGAGATCTAAAGAAACCACTGACGTGAAACTCACCTTTATTTTGTTAGTGTGATGTTCAGCCGTGTCATTCTCATCCCCTCCACCTTCACTGTGCTGCAAAAAATAAATAAAAAACAAAACAGTCATTTTCAGTATTTAAAGTTTAAATCAAGTAGAAAAAGTAAAAGAAGAAACATGACTTACTTCTTGACTTGAACCCGATCACTACACAAGCTGATTTACACCGGAGACCTCGTTTACAACGTTCCTGCCGTTATAATATGCCGATTCATTAAAGACGTCATTATTTCTGCAGCGCTGTTTACTGTGAATGTATTGCTACACGTTTACTCTCTTGTACAGCCTGGCCTGTGATTCATCTTCTTTGTAAAACTGAATTTAAATCTTCAAATGCAGCGACACCAGAGTTTCTTCATCTGTTCCCACTTTATCTCTGGTACATTTGATAACTTTAGTTTTTTTAACGCACCTGTGGCTCACCTACACAGATGTTTCTACTTCTTTCAGCTGATTAGACCTCTCTGGCTTCCCCTTCCTACTCCTGGCTGAATCCAAAAGATGTCTCAGACAACACCTACACGTTGTGCAAAGTGAAAAATAAAGTTGACCTCGGCATCTCCATCTCCTGTTTGATTGTCAGATATCTGGTACTGTTCACTTTGACTGCTGTTTCCCTCCGTTAGAGAAACAATGAGTTGAGTTGGCAAAGCACAGGTGTTCCGAATAACACCAACGACTGCTTTGTTCCCCAGTAAGTCATGACAGAGAGCTGACATGCACAAGAACCTGCAACTGAAGCCGCTAAAAGGCCTATTTTACTAATTTGCTACCTTTAGCTAAATCATGGATGTATTGAGAGTTGCTTCTCTGTCTGATCATTTGTCCCATGTGACCACTCACAGTACTGCAACGGTAGACCAAAAAGCATTTCCCCACACAGACCGCCGTCATAAAAGAGACCGTAAAACACTTCAAGCAGCAAATATATGGTCAATTATTACCGTTTGTGTTATGACGATTTAATCCAGTGAGGGTGATTTGTCACTGACGGGCTTGTGTGAGTTATTGTGGTTGATCTTATACGTTTTGAAGCACTTGAGAGGTTACATGATCTTCCTGGAATGCTGAATTGTGATATAATTGAATTAATAACGACTTTAAAGCCACACGTGATTCAAAACGCCTTACTTATGTCATTAAAATAATGTCGAAGATGCTCAGAGTCAAAGATCTATATTTCCTATGCTGCTTCATGTTGAACACAATAAATAAAAAAAAAGAACGAGGCCAGTAAAAAGCTGATTTCATAACTTCTTTTTCTTATATATTTATATATAGCAGTTGTTTTAACAGGTCAATAGTTGAGATCTAACGGGTCATAATTACACTGGAATGAAACACTGCTTGTTGGGCAACTGTAAAAAGGCATTAGTAGGGACACTTGGCTTTCACAGGCTCCAAAACCATTCCTTAAAAATAGCTCCAAAGAAAAACACGCTAAGGCATCGGCAGATAACACACAGACAACACTAAGCTTGAAGACAGAGCGAAAACACACGTGGCAAGAACATATACTGGAGTAAGCGTCACGGCAGGAGTCCGTCGTTTCAAGCGTCCCGTCGAAGACTTTTCCGTTTCCCCGTCACCACTTGTGCCTCACAGAGCAGTTTATAAATAATGACCACAGAGCACAACGCAGTGCAGGACCGCCTGCTGTGATGGATATGAGCTTCTGGAGTGTCCAACCCGTCTCCCTGTGGAGCTACAAGACAGCTTTGGCGGTATAAACTGTATAAAGACTTTCTCCGAGGCATGAAGAGTAATCTCAGGCAAACACTGAATCATCGTCAATTATAGATCCTCTTCTTTTTGTTTTTTTTCCCGCTTCTTTTCGTTGCCAGCGTCGGTCTAAAACCAGCAGCATCGCCTGCCGTGTGAACTCATGTTGAGGCTACGCCAGGCAGCAACTTCATGTGGCACTTTCACACGTTATCGACACTCTGATGTTGAAGCACCATCAAATGATCGGGAGCTGGAGGGGCGCAAATGGAAGCAACGACTCCTGTGTCAAGTATAGTCGTAAAAATAAACGTAACCAATGTCCACAAGGAAAGGAGTTTGGAGCGATGTTCATGTTTGAAAGCAGATGACAGGTTGTCATGTTGGTTTTCTTTTTTTTTTTTAAACGTGGCTACTATTTGATTTCAAATGTAACCAAGTCGAGGTAATTTACGTGGGCCGAAGACTGAAGAGTTCACCCGACCTCGACAGGAAGCTACAGTACAGTGCAGTCTGTTCTAGCACGAAACACCGACAGCATACACACTGGCTCTACGCACGCTCTGCAGGGTCAACTTGCTTGAAATACTACTGAGAACAAATACCAAAAACAAACCAGCAGGTGATATCCGTGAGAGAAAACAAGTATATTGGAGTGAAATATGTTTACAAATGTCAAGTTGTACATTGATGTAGAAGTTGCAGATAATTGTCTTTGTCAGATCTCCCATACGAAGGTGCAGTCAGCGCTAGTGTGTGCAAAGTCACCGAGTCATGAACCGAGCGTGTGACCGATTATTAGGACAAAACTAAATAAATAATAAAAGGAAAGTCTGTGTATAAATATGGTTCTCGACAGTATTTATTCTGTTTATTTATTTATTTATGTGTTGATTTAGTTTTGTCCTAAAATGTCCTCCATACAGTGACAGACTGGGCTACTTGTGATTGGTTTATCTGCTCTGGGGAGGGTTCGCTGCCTGCAGTTGTAATAATAATCCACTGTGCGTCACTCCTCTTCCTCCTCCTCCTCTTCGTCATTGTCGTCGTCGTCCTCCTCCTCGTCCTCCTCCTCGTCGTCATCCTCGTCCTCCTCCTCCTCCTCATCCTCCTCCTCATCCTCCTCATCCTCCTCCTCCTCCTCGTCTTCTTTGATCTCAACATATTCCATCACTGCCTCTCCGTCTTCTTCGTGAGAATCTGACTTCTGCCTCCCCAGCTCGCCCTCTTCCTCCGACTCCTCCTCCTCCTCCACTTCCTCCAGCAGCTCCTCCTCTTCCTCCTCCTCTTCGTCCTCTAAGACATCCCTCTCCTCCTCATACGAGGAGATGGGCGAGTAGTGCGGGAGGTCATACGCTGGAGGGCTGCTGGGAGCATCTGAGCTGCTGCGGGGAGGCGAGGAAGCTGGCGCGGCGACAGGAATCGTGACGGGTACCGGGATGGACAACGCGGGGAGCGACTCGGAGGGACGCGCGCCGCCGCCACTGATCTCCTGCACCTTCCTGCCGGTCGGTTTCGGACTGGTGGTGGTGTTCGAAGCAGCAGAGGGGATGACGGCCATGCCCAGCCCCGAGGTCAGGGCTCTGGGCTCGGCCGTGTACTCCCGGATCTCCCCTGGTTCCAGCGGGTCGGGCCCACAGGGGTCGTGCTCGCTGCAGCACAGCCTGCCGTCCAGCTTGGAGATGAAGAGCAGCCCTTCGCGGTGCTGGTTGCAGTAGGAGCTGGGGCACATCTCGCAGAAGGACGCCGCCTCCTTGTTACATATGTCACACTGGTGCCACGGACACTCCCAACGCCCTACAATGAGTATACAGACAAGAACGTCAAGGAAAGTACAAAAGGAACTTTGTTTCCATGTTTGGGATTTGAGTCGGTTACGTTATTATGCTGTTTAATTAGACTCAAAACCCACTCACATTAAAACCAGGTGCGCACAGAACAATATCTGCAAGCGGAAAACATCCCCACGAGGTTCCACAAGCGATCCCACAAGCTCGGGGCTGTGATAAGCACAAGCTCGACCCTTCCTACGCGCTCACAACTGAATGGAATAAACAGTGGCTGAAGCCTCTGCTCCTCTGATTGGTCACTTTAAACAACCAGAGTCTGATCAATGTTTCTGCTGTGATACACACGCCGTCGTTCAAAGGTTTTCGATCATGAAAATGAAATGCTTTTTGTCTTCTGAGGTTATTTATTTATTTGTCAAAAATGTAAATGCAGGTGTGTGAATCTCTTCCGCTGCTAAAATGGGTCGCAACATATACTTGGACGGCCGTTTATATCGCTCTAATAGCCAACAACTGAAATGTTTTACCGTGTAGTTTTCCAGGGAAAACTCCCCCGACACACACACACACACACACACACACTCACTCACACAGCAGGAAGTGACTGCATTTGCCAAACACCACAGATTTCACCAAAAGAAAATGTGCCACTGACCTGCAGGCCTCTTGGTGAGGTTGAGGCAGTCGGCGTGGTAGACTTTGGGGCAGCCGGGTCTCTTACAGGAGACCATCTGTCCTCCGTCTCCGCAGCTGTAACACTCGTCCTCTCGTTCTTTGGTCACCACCACCTTCTTCTTCCTCTTGCCGTGGCCCCTCCTCTTCATCTTTCGGCCTTTGTCGTCAGATGGAGGGTTGTTCTGGTTTGGAGAGGAGAGAAGCTTTAAACGGGGCTTTTGTTGAGCTGACTCCATGTTTACCTTTCAATTGACTGATTTCAGCATTTAAATAATAATAATGTTAATGCAGCAGTAATATTAATCCAGAAACATCATATATAACAGGAACTAAAAGTACTTTTCGTACATTGTTTTGGCAGGCTACATGATGTTACTTCAGTACGGTTTTGAATGCAGGACTTTTACTTGTGCTGCAGTATTTGAACAGTGTGGTATTTGTACATTTACTTCAGTAAAGGATCTGAATACTTCTTCCACCACTGACCTCAGGTGTTAAAACAACATATGAGCGTTTCAATTTGTGTCGTCGCCCTCACCTTTGGTCTGACGCCCAGGAAGCCGCTGCAGTTTGGTGCCCCGCATTTACAGACCGTCTTCCCGTTCCCCAAACACTCCAGGTTGTAGTTGAAAGTGAGCTCTGTACCTAAACAGAAACACACAAAATACCTCCACATAAGCATTTCCTCATTTGCATTTGTTTTCCCCATTAAACGTGTGTGTGTGTGTGTGTGTGTGATGTCCAATACTCTTGATTGTAGTGGTTTTATTTTATTTACCTGCAGCGACGTCGACGAGAGCGAACAGTCCCACCCGGGTGTCTCCGCTCACCGTCCACTTCTGCGTCTCGCAGTTCGGCTGACAGCAGTGGTTCATGAAGCGAGCCTCGTTCCCCTTGGGCCCGGCGTCGATGATTCGATCCTAAAAACACACATTTGCATACTTTACACCACTTTGAAAAGACACAGATGGTAAATTTATACATAAACATGCAAACATGTATTTCTTGTTTCCCCACTGTCGAAACAGGGTACCACCGACATGAGTATTTAGTGTTAGTACACACTTAAACACACTCTGTGGCTGTGGAGCTGTACCTTGTCCAGAGTCAGCATGTAGAAGTTACAGATGTCGTTCTCCTGGGCGTGTCTGATCCTGGACCTGCACTCCTCCTCGTCAATCACCTCCCCGACATACTCGCTCACAAAGTGACCCTGAAACAAAAAACGGTCAATATCAGTTCGCCTGATGCAATCACTCGAAACAGCAAACCACACTTCCTGATGGTGGTACTGCAGCGCCAGTAGAATTAGTGATAGCAGTACAGTGGTTACCTTCTTGATGTCGTGGCCACAGCGGAGTCCCCAGCCTCGAGACAGCGTCCTGAAGATCTCCACCTGGCTGTACTGACGCTTGCTGAACGCCTGGTTGAGGCAGTGCTCGCCCGCCGGGCAAACCTGCAAACGTTTCAGCCTCTTTGAGCTCAGTGTTTTGGTTTCACAGAGCTTCATAGTGAGCTTCAGCTCATCGTTTATCTGCCCGGACCAAACCTTTTTGTTGTGGTTCACTCTCACTTTAAAAAGCCACTGTACACGATCTGCTAAGCAGCAAACAGCAGACGGACATGAATTTGATAAAGAGGGAAATTGTCATTGTTTTGGATGAAGATAATGTATATTTCTGCTACTCGTACATTTTTTCTGTTGAGTTGAAAAACTTGAAAAGAAAGATTTGAAAAGACAGTTCAGGATTTGATGCAGAGCAGATCATTGATTAGCATTATCGAGACGGATATATTTGTCAACATCATACTTTCCAAAAAGCTAATGAGAAAATAGACCAATCACAGTTCTTGCCTTCGCCGTGCAGCTCCTACATTAAGGTGTAGGTAACTCAGCACCTCGACACACAGCATAGTTTGCTCTTTTTGATCATCATCCATAAATACCTAGAAATCTATTAAAAATGTCGTGTGATGGAGGGGTCTCTGTACCTGCGGGTGACATTCGTACAGCAGCATGCGGTTGATGCACTCAGAGTCCATCCCACATGGACTCTCATCTGTCGCCTTGCAGTTACACCGCGGGATCTCCGACAGGTCGGCCGTGAAGATCTGCACCTTCCCTATTGGTCGATTCACCTGAACGAGTCAAAAAGGTGGAAGGAGACATGAATTCTCTCTCAGCAATTATCTTTCAATCTGTCAAGAGTGATTATATGAAGTAACCTTTCAAGTTTGTCAGACATAAGTAGTATTAAGCATGACTTGTACTAATGCTCAGCACCAGAATAATACATAATTAAGAAATAAACAAAGTAAAATGGGACAAAGAACAAAGTGTCTCCCTGACCTTAATATGTTTGTACGGAGGAGGCTTCCTGTCGTTCTTCCTGTCCTCCTGAAGCTGCCGAAGCTCCTTCTCCGCCTGCAGCTCACGAAACCGAACAGCCGCCTCCTCCAAAGCTGAGGAGGGAGAACAACAGTCAGACACTCAAGTCATCATAGCAGGAACAAAGAGAAGACACAACCAACAACACAAGAACCCACAGGGTACCTTTCTTGTAGGTGGCATCAACACCTTTCCCCATCTTCTCCTTGATGTTGGCGTCCACGTCCATATAAGGGAAGACCCTGGCCTGGTACGTCCAGAGGTAATCGTTGGAGCCGAAGAAGTGAACGGGAAATTCCCCGACATCGTGCTTCATCCGCTGGATGTTCTCCGGGATCGTTTTGGGATGGCTGACCTCCGCTGGCCACCACCTTTACGGAGCAGTAGAGGAAAAAACACAAAAGTTTGTCATTAACACGGTAAAACGAAAGAGTCTAAACATACAGAGTCTAAAAGTACAGCAGCTCTGTGAGGCTGTACTTAACCACATCGGTGCTTTGAGCTAAATGCTAACATCCCCATGCTAACAAACTCATAATGACAATACAGGCAAATATATTTACCATGCAGGTATTTGGTAACAAACCAAAGCATTGGACACATACAATTGTTTAACTGAGGACGGCACCAAATGATAAGTCAGAGGATCACCAAAGTTATAACAGTTCAACCTGAAGGGATCACGAATGTCTGAACCAGATTTCATGCCAATATATTCAATAATTTCACTCAAAAGTACTTATTGTCACCCGCAGGGCAAAACATCCCGAATAACATCATGTTTTAACTTGACAAGACTTTTGTTAAAAATAAAATAAAAACTGACCTGTACCGGCCAACCTTCACCCAGAGGATGTCCTTAAAGCGAGGTTTCTTCCCAGCCTTGCAGTCATTGCAGTACCAGCTGCCTTTAGGCATCTCCATTTTCAGACACTCCCGGTGGAACGCGGCAGGACAGGACTCACAGCACAGCAGACTGCCCCCTAGAGGACATGAGGGGGAACTGCATCAACCGTTGCATGTGAACGTTAGCTAGACCTACATTAAGGTTTCCACTGTTTTCTGGAACAGCTGCTCTTTTAGCTTATAGCGACTTGCTGGTCAATAACGATGCACAAATGAACACGTTGTACAGTGTAAGTGTTAAACCCTTACATTTCCTGGTTGGGACCAGTAAATTCCTTGAGTCTAAGTTGATTTTTGGTCAAGCGGTTCCTGCTACTGCTAAGTTAAGTTAGCCTGCCGAAAGCAAATGAGCGCGTTTCCCAAAATGTAGAATGTTTGCATTAAACTACCGGCTTTGGGGCAGATTCAAGCGGAGGCCACGCGTTTCTAAATCCGTACCTTCGGTGCAGACGAAGCACCAGCTGACGTTGACGTGTTCGTGGTTCTTGACGCCGCGGCGGGGGGCGAAGTGGTTGGGACAGATGATGCTGTTGTTGGAGAGGACGACGCAGCCTGCTGCCATGCAGATGTCTGTAGCGTGATAGGCTACCGGGCAGCGCACACACCGAACCAGACGACCTGCAGAAACAACAAACGTACGGTCAGAGCATTGAAGGTGAAAACCAAACGACTGTAAATCCCCCGAGCGGTCTCTGGTTTACCTTTAGAGACGGACGAGCTGTTGGGGTTTGCGATGAAGCAGGTGAGACAGACGTGGATGGAGCAGCGGAAGCCTCGGTTCACAGGTGCCGTCGGGGCGAAGTTGGCGATACACTCGCCGTGGTAAAACTTCCCACACACGGGAATCATACAGCGGCGCACGTCCTCACTGCGCTTTTTACATACGAAGCAGGTGTGGACACCTGGGGAGAAAAAAAAGGCAAATTATCAACTTTTGTACCTTAAGCAGTGCATTTCCTGACATAAATAAATCTCTTTTTCCTGAGATAAAAATAAAAATACAAATGTAGGCTATACTTTTCTTTGATATTTTCGCAACATTACACCCGATGACATGAGCTGAAGTAAAAATGTTTATAGTTCTTCATTTGTCAATCCTATAATTCAGAAGGTGGAAAACCGTGAAACTTTCCTTTTTCATGTATAGTATAATACGATGTATACAACAATATATACATATAATAAAGTACTATACTACATATAGATAGTACATACTATAAAATATATTGTGGTCATAAAAGTTGGGGTACCGAATCGTAACAAATGTAGTGAGTAAAGATGATTTTTTTTGTTGTTCTTTCACAATCATTAACACAGACCTTTGGCCCCATTGACACTTGGTATCTACTTATTGAATTCATAATTTCATGCGTTTCAGAAAATACCTGTAAACACGGTCGTACCTGATTTGCACTCCGGACAGACAAACTTCCCTTTCGGGGCCTCGGCCAGAGAGATGCAGTGCAGGTGGAAGGCTCCACAGCACTGACCCTCGCAGAGCAGCAGCTCCCCCGTCTTCTCACACACCTGAGGCAAGAAAAACACAACCTGCTTTAAAATACCCGATGCAATGACATGGTTGGGCTTCCATTTCCTGTGTAGTCCGACGGGTTCGGTGTGGTATTAAGCTCACCTGACATATGTTCTCCTTCATGGAGGCAGGACCTCCTCTGTCCCCTATGATCTTCCTGGAGGGTAAAAGTGAATCGTCACACAGCGACAAGTAGTCCTTCATGGACGAGAAGCTGTGATCCAAGCTGGACAGGTCACCCTAAAGAGACAGATTCATACAGCGATAAATCAGAGCTTCCATACTATTTAAAGGTAGTGTATATGCTGTGTGGTCGGGAGTTTCAAATATTACAGTTTCAAATATTTTCCCTGCTGTGAAGTTGCTCTCTTTTGCCCGCCTTTGTCAAAACGGTATCTTTTAATTGTCATCAACATGTCTTTCCTCCCACAGAACATGCTCTTTATCTTTGTTTCAATGCCATCTTCTGGTACTTTCTAACTGGAGTGCTCTTAAACATCGGCTGACCTCTGACTCCGCTGTGTCCCTTTTGTCTTCTGCTTGAGGAGCATCAGCGTCTTCCGATGCCGTCTCCACATGGGCGGGTTGGGGCGGCGCCGGCGCTGGAGAGGAGGGTGCAGGAGAGCCGGGAGGGGGATCTGCAGGCGTAGAGGTGGACGCTTCGATGGGTGTCGCCGTGGAGCTGGAGGCTATAAACTGCTTACTCTTTGATATTAAAGATGGCGGTGCCGAATCTGGGTGAAAGAAAGACGTGTTCAAGGCAGGTTCATCACAACTATTTAAATAAATCACAACACTGCAGGAAAATAGTCCTCCACACTTATTCCATTTGAGATTTTCAATCATTTTCCTCATGAGAAGAATGTTTTCTTGTCTGGAAATTCAACTGGTTAATTTTCTAAATGGGGAATTTGTTTTTCCACTTCTTAAGTACTTTTCACACAAAAAAAAGAAAGAAAAGCAGAAGTTTAACAATGATTATTATATATTGAACAACAGTATAATATACACAGATGATCCACTGACCTGATTGAGGATCAGGATTTGAGTTGTTCTTCACAGTTTTCACCTGTGACAAGAGAACAATTAACAAAACCTTTTCCAGTCAAACTGACGGCAGAAAAAATAAAACCTTCTGAAACTCCCTAATTCATGGTATCAAGGTAAAAAAACAACCTGTAAAGTTTTCCTCTTTTCTCAGCTTCACCGATCTAGAATATTATGTCTGTCCAACATGTTACTCTCTAATTACATGCCGTTTGCATGTTGATGTAGTCTGCGCCTGCATTAGTTTGTTTTGTGGTCAACTGTTGATTCGTTTAATCTAAGGAGGGCTGAAAGCTCATTTCCCAAAAGCCTGTTTAGACGAAAAAGATCATAAAATCTATAATACAAACCTTCTCACACTTAAAAGGTGTTTCCTAAAAAGGATCGTGACTTTAGATACTATTAGTTTAATAGATAGCAGATTAACGAATGCCTCACCAGAGTTGGAAGAAGTAATCAGATATTTTACTGAAGACAAAGGAGCATTACCACAGTGTACAAATATATAAGTAAAAACAAGTTTGAGTAATTATTGATGCATTAGTGTGTTCATCACTTTAATGTTGCAGCTGGTAAATGCTAATGCTAATTCTAACTCCATGGGGACCATAAAGCATCATCTTAACCTATAATAATATTTCATAAAGTAGCAGAAAATGGAAATAGTCAAGTAAAACGCAAGTGTTAGATGTACCACAGATGAACAAATGTACACAATGCAGCTATATATGTACCTTCTTCTTGGGGCCCGTTGAGGCCTCTGCCTCCATGCAATACTCCAGGATCTTCTGAGTGGGTTTCCTCTTCCGCTTCTTCTCCAGCACAGGAACATTCACTGTGAATTAAATGTCACACAAAAAGACTCATTGTTATATATTTAATCAGTGGTTCCCTGACTTTAGGCTATTTAAGTCCCAAGAAGGTATAATTATTGAATATTTCACAAAAACAGCTGACGTAGCTCTGTATTGCACTACATTCCAAGTCAGCAGACTTTTTAGCGGTCTAATCAAATGCATTTTACATAAACGTTTACTTTTACTTGTAATGGAGTATTTCTACAATTTTGTATTGGTATCAAAATACTTATTACACCACTGCAAGTATCTGGATACCCAAAACATTTGGTTTGGTGCTGTTTTTCATGGTTTGCGCACCTCAGTTCCAATAAAGGGAAATCTTAATGCTGCAGCATAAAACATGTTTAAACAACTGTGCGTTTCAGAGACGTTGTCCTGTTTCAACATGACAATGACCGCCTACACACAATCAGTTCCATATGAAATGTTTTTCCCAGTTTGGTGTGGAAGCACTTGACATCAGTGGCCAATCTCATCAATGCTCTTGTGGCTGAATGGGAGCAAATAAAATCCCCAGAGCCAACATACAAAATCTTGTTGAAAGCCTCCCCAAGCTGTTGTTGCAGCGGATTACTGCCTGTGGTTTTGGAAATGCATGTTTTATAGTCACAAATGGATGTAATGTTTGTGTGTCCACATTCTTTTGGCCATTTACCGAGAAGATTTCTTTACTTTGGCTGGCAGAACTGTTTTTGTAACTTAGAAAGAAGGTAAGCAGCAGAGAATGAAACACAAAGACTTCCTCACCGTTGCCTTTGACGATGCCTTCGGACAGCGAGAGGTCAGATTCAGGAGGAGGGGTTAGTGTGTCTACGGAAAGCACCGGTGCATCTTGGCGGGATGTGTTTTCAGTGCTGGGAATTTGTAGTTCAGGGGGCGTTGTTGCAGCGATTTCCTCTGGAGGTGGCGTCTGTATTTCAGGAACCAAGTTCACGGATGGGGGGTCCTGTGTGCTGCTGTCCGATCCCGGGGGTTCGGACATGGCCGTGTCCTGAGAAAACAAACAAGATTTCACTGTCAATCAGTGATACAAGGTTTGTGTGTAGCTGGAAACAAGCGGTATTAGATGCCGAATGCCGTAGTATTATGTATATATAACAACATTCGACTATAAAATTACAACAGATCTTACTTTGTATGAATTTTACCTTTCCAATCAACTGGAGAGGCTTTTTAGTTTTCTTCCTGGTGGAGAAAATCTGATCATACTCTTCAGTCCATTCAATCAGCCTCTTGCTTGGTTTTCTAATTCGTTTATGTCCTGAAAAAGATATACAAGAACAGACACTAGCTTTTTAAAATCCGTTGTTTATGGTGTTACTAGACAGCAGAGTGTATTATCACACTTAAACCATGGCCACTTGCCAAAGGCAAAGAGATTTGAATTTGTCTTAGTTTTGAGTGAGATAGCTTAACTGCTAGCACGTAGCAACTATCGCGGTTTGTTGCTTAATTAATTACAGAAAATACAACAGAGTATTATAGTACTAATCAGGGAAGGACAAATCCTTCTGATAAATCCCAATCAAGAATTGAACGCAGGTGTCTGGGGAATCATTTTCAAAGCTCTCCGTTTCTGCCCATCTGCACTAAAACGCAATCCTGGAGTCTCCAAACTACAATGGCGTCAGCAGCATTTTCAAACTTTTCTGTTTTAGTGGTTCAAAAGTACCATCAGCAGTTTGCTTTTGCAATGCACCCATGGATGTACAAACAACTATGACTAAATTACTTTGGACATTTACAGGCAAGTGTATTTTCCGACGAATTCTAAGCCATATATAGACATTTGATCTCCAATGGACATCTACAGAGTATATCCTCAGACAGTGTGAGTCTCACTGAATTGGAAAATATGTGTATCATGTCTGTGTATTAAGACTTGACAGAATTATGACTGAGAAAGTGCCTTTTCTTGTGACGCAAATTGCACACTAAATCAGTGGGCCAAACTACAACTTGTTTTTCGGAATGCGTCCAGGATTTCGGTCACATTGTGCTTTACTACTTTGGTCAGACTCTTAAATTAGACTGTCCTTACCTTTTGGAGCCTTGTCGCCTTCTCCAGCGTTGTGCATCAAGCTAGTGTTAGTCTCAGTGCAGTCTGCCGCAAGGCCATTTGGCTGTTCCAGACGCAGCGTAGTGTCGCACCCCCTCTGCTCCAAAGGCACCATGTTCTGTAGGTTCTCATTTACTTTGCCCCACCTATCGTCCTCCATCTCTTCCCCAACTACATCTTTACCACCTACAGCTTGCCTCTTCCAGCTGCTGGTCTGTATGCCGAACAGGGACTGGACCCTTGATGAGCAATCTACTCCCGATGAAGAGTCCATTGCTGGCAGGGACTCCAGTCCAGGGAAACCAGGTCCAGACCTGGCAGGACGACAAGGCACTTTGCGGTTGGGTTTCTTTTTCACCCCAGTGGAGCTGCCCCTTCTGTTGTAGGGCCTTTTGGACGTCTGACTTGTGCTCTCCTTGTGTTTGATTTCAATTTGGTCTGGACTTAAACACTGATTTTTATTAACATGTTCAATTTCTCGATCTTGGCCTGCGGGTTTCGCCTCTCCAGGCATCACTAAGGGTTCCTCCTTAACATGTGCACTTGGTGGCCCAATTTCCAGTTCTAAGGGGGTCCCATCTTTCTCTCTCGTGTCATGCAAGTCCTTCAACATCATGAGAAAAGTGCTGAACTTGTAGTTTGTGTCTGGTTTGAAAGAGATGGGTTTACCATCGCCCTCATTTGCCAGGGACTGGAAGGATACCTCATCCAAGTTTTTAAAGGCATTAATAAAAGTAAATGGTGAGGAAGGGGAGGACGAGGAGTGTATGCCAGAGGAATGATCTTCCTTCTTTGCCTTTACCCTAGAAGTCAGAGGTATGAAGTCCATTGGTGGAGTTGAGGATATTGAGAGATCTTCATCTTCGCTCTTGACACCAACATCAAAGTCAACCGAGTCAGAAAACGTAGAAGGGGGGGTGCTACAGCTAGAAAATATGTCCTGATCACACTCGCCATTGGTATTATGAGATTTAAGAGATTTCATTTTAGTGCAAAAGTCCAGTTTGGAATTATGCGCAGAATTACACAAAAGGTCCTCAGCTTTGCTGTGTGGATTCAAGAGTTCTTTCCACTCAGCCGCCTTTCGGGCTTTTTCACGCTTCTTCTGATCTGCCTCCTGCATGGCCTTCAGGGCTCTGGTCATCAAACGACTGCTGGCTGGGAGATGGGCAGGCTGCTCTTGAAGTAGGACTTTACTGACTTCATCAAGAATCTGCTTTGATTTGTGGACAACTTTCTTGGATTTTGCAGAACACAGGCCTTCGGGTACAGGAGCGTTCCTACATACTAACATGCCATGCAGGTGAGAAGGTGGACTAGTTGTATTACAAGTTGTACTAGTAGATGTCATTTTTTGATCTGAACTGCCTAACTGTTCAGAGGACTTGCTTGTTACTTTGGATGCAGGTGTCTTCTTACATTCTGACTGTTCTGATTGGTTAAAGGATGAGTAAGTCCCTTTGCTTGGGCTTACATTTACAGTTTCTGGGTTACCCAACTCATCAGACACATTTGCCACATCTGAGGCAACTATAGTTTTACCTTGACATGATTCTGATGAGAGACGAAGAATACCAGTCCCACCACTTGCTTTTAACTTCTTAACTGAGATCTTTATGGAATCTGAACTGACGGCCTGATCTATGGAGACACTTGCCTTGCTGTCAACCCAATCTGCCTTTTTAGAGGACATTTTAGTCACAGTAGTATCTGGTATTTTTTCATTCTTTGTACATGTAGGTTGGTCATTGGGACTAATGGTCACACTGGAGTTCAGGAACTTCTTACCCTTTATGTCCTTGCGTATCAATTTGACAAAGGGCAGCCTAGACTTAGAAACCAGACTTGTTTGTTTGTCTAGACTTGCTAATGGGTCAGTAGCGTCAACATTTAAAGTGGATGCTGCATTCTTGCTACTTTCTTTTTCTTCAGATTTGTCAGGAATCCGGTCAATTAAATGGACCTCTTTATTAGCCATGAAGTCAGAATGTTGAGTTTGACTGACTCTCTTTACACTCAACCTGGTTTGGTTTATGAAACTTACTGGACTGGGCTCTAAGGCCTTTTTCACATCTGAGCCACCCGATTGGTCTGACGTTGAGCCAGTAACAATGTCGGCTGTATTACTCACTGTGTGTCTACCCTTTGAATAGCCACGCTTGTCAGAGGTCACACCAGTCTCAAAAGAAAGCAGTGACCTCTGCTTGTCTAACAATCCTGACTGGTCAGCGGGACTGCCAGTTGCACCAAAAGGCCTATCAACAACTGGGGGGGTTTTACACTTCAATTGTCCTGAATGTTCAGGCGACAGATTTGTATCAGCAGGTACCGGAGTCTTATGCTTGTCTGACAACCCTGACTGGTCACTGGGCCCACCACTGGAGGACGCACTAGGAATCTGTGACTTTTTACTTACAACAGATGAGTTCTTTTTCTTACAGGGCACTTTACTAAAGAGAGTGCGGTCTGGCACCGGACTGGATGTTTTAGGTCGTCTGTCTTTGCCGGATTTACTGAACCAAAGACCACTCTGAATCTCTGGCTGCTTCTTCACCTCTTTGACAACTGTGACAGATGGTGGAGTCGGAACTGGCTTTGACTGACGTTCAAGTGCTTTTGGACATAAAATCTTAGGGACTGAGTCGAGGTCAGAATATGGGCACTCTCCATTGTCTCTATTCGATTGGTCAGGGCTATTATGCAACGTCTTTTTAGAGTGTTTACTACTCGTGTCCTTGGACGATTTACTTGGTTTCTTCTTGCCAGTAGGTTTCCTTAAAGTGCTTGTCTTTGCTGGAGCTGTAATTGGGGATGAAATGGATCCATTGGTAATCTGCAATGTCTCAGGAAGGGTGGGTGAAGTGGCGGGAGGAAAGGTTGGATGGGCCTTGTTCTTTCTCTTCAGTGTGGAACCGTCATGGAAGGCATCGTCTATCGACGAAGGAATAAAGGAAGCTATTTTGGGTCTCTCTTGGAGAACAGATTCAGCTTCTGCCACACTGGATTTCCAAGAGTCCTGAAAACGCTTCGCAATCTGCAGAAAGATAAAGGTAAACATAACTCAATCTTTGCAGACATAACTTACTTGTTAAGAATAATATCTTACTTGTAACTGAAGTCATTCCTGAACAAGTCTGCAGCCTTTATTTTATTGTCTAACACGACGATCACCCAGCAATGACGATGATTTAGATCAACGTTTTATTAGGGCATGCAAGCAGTGACTCATTATTCTGAAAATAGTAATTACAGTGTATTTGTAGTTCTGCTCCCTTTGCTTCCCCCTTCGGCGAAGTAGGGGGAGCTGTTCAAATTCAAAGCCTCCGTGGAAACTGTGAGTTGCTTTGTCCTCCACCCAGGTGAGCTCCACGGGCTCCCCAAAGGTCCTGACATGGTAGAGCCGACAGGGACGGTCACTCGGCTCTAAGACGACAACAAACATCAGCCTCAATGTCTTGATATGAGATTTAAAACTACATCATCCTGCACAGTAAATACATCTGTGCGTCAGCTACGCAAAGGGAGCTTTTAAATGCAAGAAACCTGGACTCTCTACAACTACAATCAAATGTGCATACTAGTATCAGAATGATTTTTGAGCATGTACTATACATAATTTACAGTGGAAATAAGATTAAACCCACAATACCAGCAGTTTGTGGTATCTAACTCTACCTGCTGAGACATTAGGGTAATCCAGCTTTAGACAATAGTTTTTATGACAAGAATAAAACTGTACGAATCAATGATTGTGAAGGAAAACCATCACATGGGAAAACAAATAAATTTATAGCATAAAAGCACAATACAGTCAGTGTACATGTCAGGGGATGAAAGTGCTTGAAATAACTGCTTTAAAAAGGGATCTATAGTGTCAAATTAGGAGATCCATTGGTGGAATGTATAATGTAGTTTTTGATAGCATAAATAAAAATTACGATCAAATTTAAAGATGTTCTGAAACTTTTCTAGCATCATGGTTCTCTCCGCTTGGTAACATGACCTAATAAGGCAATTTACTGCCAACCAAAACAATCCGTAGAGCAAATCAAACAACTTGAGACAATCCTTGTGCGATGTAGCCAATCACATGAAGTCAGCAATGTCTCAGGCCCACCTTTTACTTTGTGATAGATTCCCTGTGTCGGGTCAACGGTCACCTCACACGGCCACCATGGTCTTCGGTTGAACTTTGCCCAAATAACTTCACCCTCTAAATACTTCACAGGCGGCAAAGACTTTTTCTTGGGGCTGTTCTGCTGTCAACAACATGACAATGAAGAAAGAAAACTGCAATCAGACAACTGAAAAAAAAGACATGTTCTCACCAGATCATAGCTACGGATGTGTTGGTTGCTTGTTACTTTAGCAAGTCCATCGTGACCCCCTGATGTGCATTTGCTCTACTTTCAAAGACATCATCACATACATGTCGCATAATCCATGTGAGGATTCACCAATGACAATTATACATGTCTATGTCTACCTGCTGATCCTCCAAGACTGTGTATTTAAAAAAACATATATATATATATATATATATATATATATATATATATATATATATATATATATATATATATATATATATCACATCTATGAACAGTAACCAAAGAAGTAACTTTAATAGTGTAAAATGCTAAAGGCTATAAAAAGCTGATGCCTATTTTGAAGCTCAGAGTTCAAAATATGAGACTGCAAGTGATTTGTTACCTGTATGATATTTTTTTACCTTGCTTGATGCGTCTAGGCTTTGGGTCTGGGTCTTTGTCTGAACTGTTTTTGGTATGTCTGAAAACGAGGGCTGTCCTCAACCAAAGAAACTCTACGTTAACTAACACTCGATTGAATTGATAAGTTGATTTAAATCGACAGATCTGTAAAACTGAGTTTCTCCACAAAGAATCACACAAAAGCAACACTTAAAATCTCGTGTTTACCATCGATGTGCTCATAAGTTTCTTGGACATAAGTCATTTAGCATGAAAAAAGCATAAAGAACGGCTCGTTGACTCAGCGGGATATCAAGATACTGAGGTTGAGTTTTTTTTTTACGTGTGGGGTTTTGTTTTGCCTTCCTGTCTTGATTTGCTTTGTCGTTACACGTGTGTGTATATATATATATATATACATATATACATACATACATATCACATCTAACACTGCACAGCGAGTCAAAGGTTTCAGCTTCGGACAAACAATTTTCTCGACAGGCTTTAGGATCTAATTTTAGCCTTCCCTTGTACCACAACAGGTTTCAAACCATAGTAGAAGAATATTACAACCTGGTTGTACTTGTGGCTAGTACGGTACATCATTTGTTATTATTAGTCGTGACTGCTCACAGCAGCAGGTTGGGAGGACTGGCGGGGTACATGATCAGGCCCGAGTTATGACCGGCATGCAGCAGGAATTGCCATAGGGCTGATACTGGCTGCTGCTATGATGTAACCATGCATTTTAAAAAGGAAGAGCTCAACATTTTGGGAAACACGCTTATTCGTTTTCTTGCCGAGGGTTTGATGAGAAAGCCAATACCACTCTCCTATCTGCCCGAAGCTACAGCCGGGATACGATTAGCTTAGCTTGTTATCATAAAAGAAAGCGGGGGAAGCAGCTAGCAGGTAGGGGGGTTTATTACATGTGTGAATGAATCATGATCACATAATCTTTGTAGCAAATGGTAGGCTGCTGAGCTACTGAACTTATAATAAGCGATTGTCTAGGTATAGGTTTTTGCTCCCGGGGCTCGATAAAGTTGTATACTCATATTTGAGATCATGTCACAAAGTCAGAGTAAATTACAGCTGTTCACCCTAATTATATATTTTCTTAAATGTTGTTTTCTTTCCGACCAGGCTGTTATTGGTCTCTACATATTTTCATTTATTTGCCCAAAAACTTTCCATTGGACCATGGTCCATTTCGTACGAAAGCCACATAATGACACCATGACCAATGTTTCTTCAGCAGCTAATCAATGTTGAGTTACTGAAAGATTTGGCCCAGTTGCAGCTTATACACAGAAATAACAGCGGTCCTAAAATTGATCTCTGTGGAACACTGGCATTTCTGACCACACGATAAAAGCTAAACTAGTTTGGAGCCAGGCCCTTAAAGAATTGTTTCAAACATTTTGGGAAACACGCCGATTCCCTTTGTTGCTGAGAGTTATACGAGAGGACTCGACACTGCTTTCATATCTGTGCGCAGTCAGCAGCTGGTTAGCTTAGCTTAGCACAAAGTCTGAAAACAGGAAAGAACAGCTAGCCTTGCTCTGTCCAGAGTCCAAACAATCCACCTAACAGCACTTGTAACGCTTACGAATCAACACTTTATATGATATGACAAACCGATATAATATCGGTTTGTTAATTTGCACAAAAACAAAAACGTTGTGATATCTATGGGAACAGTGACTTCCTGGGGTCTCCTCTGGTCACTTGGTCATC
The DNA here is from genome assembly GCF_949748355.1 of Melanostigma gelatinosum. Classification (NCBI taxonomy): domain Eukaryota; kingdom Metazoa; phylum Chordata; class Actinopteri; order Perciformes; family Zoarcidae; genus Melanostigma; species Melanostigma gelatinosum. Next base: position 5,064,492 of record NC_136647.1, read on the forward strand.
TCACATTGCCTTAAATCTCCAGGATTTACCTGTAAAACCATCATTTTTTCCATTCATGCCACGAGCAGAAAATATTATTCGACAAAAGGGGGGCCCTGCAGAAAAGGCTTTTGAATCACTGACTGGGACACGGAGATAGAACGGAGCAATCATTAATGTTATGAGCAACACAAGCTTCAATCATGATGTCGGCTGTGTGTTTAGATTGACTGACCCGGGAGCTCTATTATTTGAATCACCCGTCCTATTCTGTCATTCAGATGATATGTGGTCGTTATCCTGGAGACGGTGAAACGTTGATTCAGAAAAGTTAAACTGAAACGGCTGCTTCAGAGTTACGGACTCTGTCCTCTTTCTTCATATTCAGGATCACATCTTGAGCAGTGCCAAGTTTTAATGAGGAACGTGTCCCCGAAACAGTGCAACACACAAAAAGTTAATTGTCTTACTTCTATTTGGGCGATAATCATGCCATCATTTTTGAAACTACAGCTCACATAATGCTTTGGAGGATGTAATCAGAAAGTATAAAGTCTACAAGCCACCTTCTTATCGCCAATAATTGTTTACATTTTGGCAAATTGGCACGAGGGCTGAACAATCTTAACAAAAATATCGAATTGCGATTACTTTGACCAACTTATTATTCACATTTTCACTGAAAAACTTGATGAACGTGATTTCTGCAGGGATCTGTACGAAATAAAAGATGTTTTCTTCAGTCTGTAGAACGTTATTTGGAGGCCAGGACATCTCTGCAGCACCACAATATTTAATTTGAAATGGTATGTTGACGCAAGTCACACTGAATCTATAAATATATGCATCATGTCATGTGTTCAGATTTGACTACTTTATGACTGAGACAAGGAGTGTGATTTTCGCAATCACACGCTATGGCTTTTTAAGTACCTTAATTGCCTCCATTAGCAGCCTGCAGGCCTTGTAGACGAACAGGCCAAATCAGCATCCAATCCACAACAACTAACTTCCTGTTGGCATACACCTGTCCCTTTCAGCTCACGCAGCATGCTAGCCTCACGTCTGTCCCTCCACGGCCCCCTCTTCAGCTCTCCTCATTTTGAAAACCTCTGGTGAAGCTTGACATTTTTCCTTTAGCTCCTTGTAAATAGAAAACAACCATATTTGTCAACGACAGAGCTGTGCATCATCTGTGCCCAACCACTATTCACAAGGACCGATATTCTGTTACAACAGGAGAAAGGCAGCGCGGGTACTTAGTGTGTCATGCACAAGGTTTGTGTGTGAAAAAGTTATGTAATAACTAAACTATACTGCCCTAGTGAGGGGGAACTCCTTTGACTGAGGACCATTAAGAACTTTTACAATCAAAACCAGAAAGAAAAGTGTTTGTTTACCTAATAGAGGTGTTGCTATTGCTGAAAACACAGAACCTTGAAAAGCTGTTATTTTGTTTACTTGGAGTAATAAGGATAAAACTTGCCAATGAATGCATTGGGGGACAATCCCCGAGCAGGAGCAGCTCGGTGTCGCTCTCCCACTCGTCATCCGAGCCGTCCCAGTATCTCCGACGCTGACCCGAGGACTGGGACCGGGTGACCACTTTGGCTGACGAGACGGTACCATCCTTGGACTCCGAGTTCGAGTGTCCAGGAGTGGACTGGAGAACGTTCCCCGCATTCTCGTGTTTGTCCTGCAAGCCTTCCCCCAGAGGTGACGCATTCTCCTGCTCTTCATCGTTGTCGTCGTCGTCCTCAAACAAGGAGGATTCAAAGTGGAGGAAGCCGTTAGCGAAGGGGCTGTTGCTGTCGAGAGAGAAGGCCGGGCTGGGCGGGCCCGAGAAACAACCTTCCGTCTTTTTCTCACACACGACGGGATCGGCGCGATTGGCTGCGGGCGCGTCCCTACTTCTAGTTTGGACAACGGGTTGTTTTTGTCCAGCAGAAGAGACACCAAAGCTCTCCCCCCTGCTTGTGTTCTGGGTGCCAGAATAATCTCCGCTAGTGCAATCGGTCCAGGAGTCCCTCTCCATCCCCTTCCCCTTCTTACTCCCCCCCCACTCCCAGCTCCTCTCTGGCTCCTTCACCGGCAGGACCAGGTCCGGCTGGCTCACCATGGTGGTGAGATGTTGCAGCCTCCTGAGAGGACTGTAGGTGGAAGGAGAGGAGGAGGAGGATGATGAGTGGTCTCTTTGTGTGAACCCATAGATGGACGCATGCTTGATGGAGGACGCGGCGGCAGACATGGTTAGCCCGATCCTGTGGTCATGGTGTCTGGAGGCGCAGGACAGGTCACGGCTGGGGGTCAACGGGCAGCTGGACTGATGAGTCTCCCTGCCAGGGCCTGGGTAAGGCCCACTCATGCTGGCATGGTTCCTCCCTGAAACATGAAGAGAAAATGATCAGAGGCCACCAAAACAAATCACAAACAAACATTCTGCACATTTGGCCTCGCATCAAGGCTCGTTGGAGTATACCTGTGATTTTGTTTAATTTAATGATGACAATCCTTTAAGAAATTACATTCTAACCATGTTTTTGTTTTGTTTTTTGCACAGCATGTTTCTACAATCTGTCATAACAGTCATAACATCACTGCAGCTTGTCTAAAGTTATCCCAGGCAGCTGGTGGTGAGATGGTTTAAAAAAAAAAAAAAAGTGACACACCTCAGCCATCAAATCCGTGAAATACAACACAAACCTGCCTCCACGTCATGCCAAAATAAAACGTAAACAGACTCACTGACGACGAGCCGATCGACCTATGGTGACATTTTGGGGTTTTTTTGGAAGAGATTCTGCGCAAACATCGCAACCGCCGCTATGAAGCCTTCGAGGGGAATTATCGCGATAAGATACAAATTACATCAAGTAGGATAAGGTCAGCAGCATGTAAACTCACTGCACGCACACACACACACAATAAAGGAAATGAATTACAGCGAGTCATGTTAACGTCAACCGTCATGCACGCCGGCGCTGCAACTGGAAATAAAATGGACCCGTTCGTGCGCGAGCGCGCGTGTGCATAGATGTGTGCCACTGCATGTGTGTGTCTGTTTGTCTGTCTGTGTGTGTGTGTCGCTCGTTGCTTGCATACGTGCACGAGACTAGAGACACAAATCGCAACATAACACGAGACGCCACAAAACAAGTTTACCAACACACACTGACACACAAACACGCGCGAAGACACACACACGCTTGTACGGGCTTCCCTCCCCGACTGATGCAGGCTATGTGTGCATCAAACAACAAAAATCACGGAGAAAACGCCGAATGACACGGGATCTGTCGCGAGAATCTTACCATTCCGGTGTCAGCCACCGCAAACGTGCACCTCAACCCGCTCATTTTGGCGTTTAAATGTGCCAATTTCCGATTTTTTGAAAGCGGATGAGGAGAGTCCCAGCGGCAACACTACTAGGCCTGGATCCTGTGAAACGTACTCACTGACTGCCCCCTCCACCTCCCTCCTCCTCCTCTTCCTCCCTCCTCCCCTCTACATGCGCTAAAGCCTGGTCCAGCGGCCCCTGGAATCGAGATTCAGGCGTGTTGTGCTCCTCCAGCGATACCCCCCCCCCCCCCCCCCCTCTTTCTGCTTTGTGATAATAACTACAACTTTATAATTCGCGCTGTGTGGGTTTCCGCTCTGTTGAAAGGCTATTTCCTGCCTGCCCCTTGAAAGTCAGTCTCTCTGTCTGCCGTGCGCGCTGCCAGTCGTCACCACTGCCTCCCTCCCCAAGCCGGTCCACAGCGTGGAGCACAGAAGGGACCGTAAATCTGTCTTCCAAGAAAAAAAATAAAAATAGTTGACAGCCACCAAAAAAACCCAAGAACGTACAGGACAACCACAAGACAACTCCAACATCGAGCCCCGCCCCTGCCCTTAATTACAAGCCTCAATTATTACCCTAAACCAGGCTGCCATCACCATTGACATGTCACATGCCAAACTTGTGCCAACAAACTGGCCCCTTCTGCCACCACCACCCCCCCACGCCCGACACGCACTTGGGCCAGCACACATGCGCCTGGAGACGGAAGAAAATAAATAAAGAGAAGTAATTTAAAAAAAATGTCCACCACTAACACATCTGAGAAGCAGTGAAATGGTGCAGCAGGCTACCCGGAAAAACAGATGGGTTTCCTTTTTCTGAGACGAGTTGCTGTGTAGGATCTGGCTGCACACCCGGTCCCTTCAAAATGGAGTCCTCCAGCCTTAGAGGAGGAAAAAAAAAATAGAAGCAGGCCACAAAGTGTTAATATATGCTCGATATAGAGTTCACCCAGCCACGGAGAAGCTGAGCCTCAAAGCGCACCTCTTCTGAGCCCTGGATGTGTTGCTGGTGGCTGGTCAGAGTCTTGAATCAGCCATGCCACGACAGGAACATTTTCCCTACATGCAATGCCTTCCAAAGTCAGTCTCGTGAGCGTTTGTGCCACGACAAGGGGGGGACTGAGGACTGTGTGTGTGTGTGTGTGCGTGCGTGTGTGCCAAACGCACGTCTCACTGCTCAAAAATTAAACATTTAATGGCTCTTTACGCGTCGATTGTGCGGTGGGAAGAGGGAGGAACGCACGGGTTCTGTTTGTTTTAATTCCGTCCAGAAACGAAGGGCTGAAAGCTGGAAAACAAACTGCAGCTTCTCGGCCGCTGAGCTGAGCTGCGAGATGTCTGCGTTGGTGTGTTTGATTCTTTATGGACGGGGGGAGAGATTTGGAGATTTTGGAGACGATATGTCAGTGAGGACAGAGAGGGCGATGTAGAAGGGGTGTTTCAGGTGTAAAATAATAATACCCCCTCCACTCTCACACCACTTCACTCTTGTTACCGGGAGGCGACATGGGAAACGGCGGTTATGATCGACACGGCCGCGCCACACAGCAAACCTTCCTCCTCCTCCTCCTCCTCCTCTTCTGCAGATTCAGAATAAAGCTCGGCCGTGTAACTGTTGACAGGGAAAACACGAGACTCTGCAGGACTGTTCATGTGAATATTATGACGTTTTATGAAACCTCTCGGTGAATCTACCAGCTCCTCACTTCACACGGGTTTGAAAAAAAAACTCAGCTGAGAAGGAAACACGGATGATTTGGGATGCGTTTTTGCTTTTCTGCCTCGATCCTAGCAGAAGAGAGGGTTGGGTGAGGACGGGAGAGACAGACGGTTGAGAGAGAGAGACAGGCAGACGGGGACAGGGCCTGCTGCGGGTTTACGCAGCGCAAAACAGCGCCGCGCACCGGCAGCAGCGCGCACCCTCCCGGTGAACCGCCGTCATTAGCAGACAACCGTTTCATTCTCGTTTTACAGGCAAACCGCGTGTCAGAGCAAGGTTCCCTCCGCTGTCGCATCAGACCAGGTTTTGATGAACAGTTTCTAGTGACAGTAATGAGATGTGTGACACTGAACCAAAAATACACTCGTTAATGAACAATGAATACGCCTTTGAGCCTCGATGGGGATATCACAGTGATATGTGTCACACAAGACGTGTAAGCAGTGGTGGAAGAAGTACTCAGTCAGAACGTAGTATATTATTGTTACAAGTAAAAATCCAGAAGTATTAGCATCAATATAAGCATACAAGTAAAAAAGTACGCACACAAGAGGGCCACAATTCGGCTATTATTAGATTCAAATTGACATATTCATATGAATTAAGGGACTATATAATAGAAACTCCTCTTAGTGACACAAACCACAGCCTCCAAACTGACCACAAATGTAACTAAAACTGCCTAAAAAACATGATAATTACCAGCTTCATAAAGGTGTGTATTGCCTTTCATTAGTTTTAGCTAAGTGTACCCAATAAACCGGCAGCTGAGTGAAGATCAATGGTATTCAGATACTTTATTATTGGTACATACAACCATGTCTTTATTATGAGCAGCAGATAAATGAAGTGGAGTTTAAAGTATGATATTTTTTATCTGAAATATAGTGGAGTAATCGTATAAAGTATAGGAAAGGAACTTGAGTTAAGTACAAATACTTAAGTACATGTACTTGTCACCTATACTGTTATGCAGTATAATAACACTATAATGTATGCGTATTTGTGTTGTGCCAGAATGTCACAGAGGTGGAAAATAACTAACACGAGTACTGCTCTTATGTACATTTTATAGGCACTTGTACTTTGCTGAAGTGTTTCTCTGATGGCATTATACTTCTACTGGACTACATCTCAGAGGGGAAGGTTGTACTTTTTAATCCACTGCAGGGATTTTACAGTTGTAGTTATTTTCAAATCAGGATTTTACATAAAAATACATACAACTTGTTTGTCTTGTGACCCCTTAGCCCTTAGCCGTAGTCATTTCACATGTCTATTCGTGTATTCGTTTGTCTATTGGTCCAAAAAACAGTGCTTTTGGTTCATTTAAATACTATTTAGCGACCAAAGAAAATGATCCAACATTTCACGAACAACTAAGATGAGAGAAAAGTAAAGAAAGTGACTACAAATTTGTGTAGCAGATCTTCGTTGATCTTATTTCCTATCAATTAAAATAGTATTCCACCTGAACATTATCAGACTCACAATGGACAGTGATGCAGGAGAACCAGAGATATCATCTGTTTTTATTCCACACATTCTCCTTCCTTGTCAAAACTTGGTGCCTACATTACCCACAATGCAACTCGACCTCCGGCAGTTTAGGTCACAGATTCTGGTGTGTTCTGCTAGTAGTGGCTAATGTAGCCTGGAGCCTCCAGCCTGCTGCAGACATCGAGCTACAGAGGCCTCACTTCCTCCGAACTCCACACCGCCAAGAGTACTTCTCAACTTTACTTGTAGTTTTGAAACGTACTAAAGTGACATCATAATAATACTATCTCCACCGTGAGCAGCTACAACAGTGAAATACTACTGACACAATGAATCAGTGTGTACAATATAATACAAAGTAACATTATATTATCATCTATTAGCCACAGTGGCCATTTTCCTGCTGAGTACTTTTACTTTACAGTAAGTAAGTCCCGCCTCAGCTGCTACTCGCTGCCATTCTTGAGTTTTGAGATCAGTGGTTTCTGTTCAGGTGCCATGAGGTCATGGTCTCTATAGACCTACTTTTCTTTGATAGGCTTTGAACCTGTGTTGTGTAACGATACAGAAGTATCATGCTGCTTCAGGGCTGCTCACTATGAGGTGATCTGGATTCCTGAACAACTGCTGGAAACATCATTTGATGAAGGGAAAGCATGTTGCTGATACAATGCTGTGGAAAAAGTACTTTTGCTTGAGTAAAAGTAGAAACACTCAAAATCTTACTTCATGAAAAGTACAAAAGTATTCGGAGCATTAAACACTGAAAACAGATCTGTTAATCACAACTTGGTTTCTTCTTCTTCTGTCTCCCATTAATCGTCTCACGACCCCTCAGATTGATCTGGTGACCCTAGGTTGGGATCCACTGGACGAAACTTGCTAAAATAGAGTAATTAAAGTATTTCATAGCTCCACCTCGAGCTGCTGACATTCAAATGCTGCCCTAACATTGTTGCATCAGTATTAACAATCCAGTAGATATGATAATATACTGATTATACTTTTGTACTTTTACTTGTAATGGAGATCTGAGTCCCTCTTCCACCATCGCCCTTCTGTTACCAAAGCCCCATTCTCTTGTAAGGACTCATAACGTCCACTAGAGGGCAGCACAGCACATTGAAAGAGCGGGAGGTTCAACACTGACTCAAAGATACCAGAGAGAGATCTTTTTACACGAATAAATTACTTCACAATATTCACTCTGGGTTGGTTTTATGAATACATGAATGAGGTTAAAGTGAATGAACAAAATAAAAGCACCTGGAGGCGACATCATCACATGTTTGAAGTATTTCCACTTTTGCATATCTTTGCATAATTTATATTCAATTTAATATTCATTAACAAGCCCCAGTGGAATCAGTGCTTTGTAGTTGTTGTACGTTTAACTGCCACACTGGTTGTAAGTCCCTCTGTCCAACAGAGAATAGAAAATTACAGAAATAAATATGAAATAAGTAAATAAAAGCTGAACTATTACAGATATAAATAAACAAAACAATAAATGCATGTTGAAATGAATAAATAAGTAAAGAAAGCGAAGTACAACAATTAATACACAAAATAATAAATAAATGCACAAACTAAATAATAAAATACATTTTTTTAATGAAAGCTGAAATACATACATAAATAAATAAAATAATAAATGAATAAATGCTTGAATAAAAACAGAAATAGATCGTTGAATAGATGGTGAATAAAAAAGGGTAAATAAATAGGACATAAATAAATGTCTAAAATATAGTTCTACATTTTAAAAGAAATGATCAAAATGAATTAGAAATAAGTAGTTTCTCTTCTTTTTGTCAGCATATGTCATTTATTGATGAAGAAGTCATTTTTTTGTTCTCGTGGTGGAGCGAAAGCTCGTTAGGCACGTTTAATACGACACCATCACAGCTTCTCTTCTGATGAAGCACACTGGTGCTTCTAGTCTACTTTACCTTTTACCTTTATGGTGAATACTAAAACCAATTGTGAATTGTTTTTGGGTGAGGTGAACTATTCCTTTACTATACCACACGATATA
>NC_136647.1:5075570-5223070 GCF_949748355.1 Melanostigma gelatinosum
GAGAAAGCTCTTGTGCTGGTGAGAAAGGAGAAGGTGAATAACAGGCCCTGGTAGCCGGCAGCCAGCACAAAGTGGAGTGGAGGGCTCCATTCTCCGCACCAGAGAGGGAGACTCCTCGCGGGGGGTGGGTGAGGGCCCAGAGGGCCCTCGGCAGCCCAGGACCCCTTGCTTAATGAGAAATTCCTGGGGATTTAGAGGGGCGCAGAGGTCTTCATTTTCTCACTGCGCCCACGGGCCCCCGGTAGCCGGGTGGTGAGGGTTCTCTTTCAGCCCTGAAATGTCCCCAGAGGAAAGGGAGCGTCCCCCCCCCCCATTCAACAAGAGCAGGGGCCCGCCTGCCTGCTGGATTATGTATATGAGATGTGGGTTGTAGGATCACAACCTGCCACCTCCTGCACACTGCAAAAAATGTCAAGTCATTTAAAGCTGCACCTGCCTTCACAAAGTGGGTCTTCAGCAAGGAGGAGCGTCCCGTCCCCGCTAATTAAGATGCTGCACGTTCACACTGAGGACATCAGCAACATCAGCCTGGAAATGTCCCCACAACTATGCAGAAAAACACAAACATGTGTAATCCTCTCAGCCAAAATCAATATAACATGAAAACATTTTAAACATTTTTAATGAGCAAATACACATTAACAATAATATATGTATAGATACTTAAATACACACAGTGTCAAGATTTACAGGAAGATATAAATATAAACGGTAACAAAGCAAACAAACAAGCAAATCACGCTTGAACACAAAATGAAAACATCGTAGTTTTTCTTCTTTCCTCACAACAACTTCTTCATTCAAATTCAACAACAAGTTGCGTCTTCCAAACAAAAAGAAATGGGTTCGACGTTCACTCGGAGCCTCTGGTTTCAAGAAGATATTTGAGACTTCTGTTGAAATCCTGTTGAGAAAATCTAGTGCAACATTGTGCAACTGAATGTTTGAGATGGGAAAGTTAGCGCAAAAAAGCCAACTTGCAACAAGCTAATGCTACAGCAACAATGCTGCACAGGCCTCTGCTGACCCTGGCCCACATGGAGAAGCTATTGCTGCAGGGAATAGAGAATCGTCTCCTAAAACTTTCGGCCAGACTCTCGGTGACTGTGCCGTGTTTGGCCGACATGACCGGACAGTTACACAAATGGACGATCTGCAAACTGCAGTTGGAATCCACCTGTGCTGCTGAGAAAATGGAGATTTTTTTGTAAAGCAGATCAAAGGCAGAAAATCACTTTAGCTCTGTGAGTGAAATGTACAATTTAAAACGGGATCACTGTCCACTCTACTCCGGCTGCAGGGGGGTGGAGGCAGATCTCAAGTGTAGAAGAATGAGCGTGGAATTGAGGGGCCGCTGGGGTTCAGCAGCGCCTGTCAGAGCCTCCCAGCACCAGGCCTTTGGACCTGCTCTGGCCCCGCTGGGCCCCCCACCCCCCGGCTGAAACGCTCCCCATCGGCTGAGTGTCAGAGCGAGAGGAGCCGAGGCGTCGGACATTGTGTGAAGAGAGCTCTTTCCGAGGGTCCACTTGGCTATCGACACAAACAAACCTCCAGTCGGCTGTTTGACAGCTTCACAGGTGGAGAGACGGCGTCCTCTCTCCGGGACTCGACTCCTCGGGAAGCCAGTATTCATTACGGAGCATCAGTGGAGCGAAGAGGAGGAAATCTGTCTGCGTCAACATTTGGTGTTTCACTGATGATTCACAGTTAGTTTCAGCCTGGACTGAACTGCACTGTGACAAATACGGAGTCGATTTACACACCTAAAAGTCATACTTTTGACTGATCAATAAGGTATTAATAGATGATCAGCTTTGCTTTGACACACACACACACACACACACACACACACACACACACACACACACACACACACACACACACACACACACACACACACACACACACACACACACACACACACACACACACACACACACACACTGTTGGTCAGTGCCATGTCAGAGCCAAACACAAACTCAAAGCACAGCCGGAGGCCTTGGCAGAAAAAGCGATCTCCACTCGGGCTCTCAGCTTCTCAGCTTGAGCGGCGGACTCTCTGTGAACACAAGCTTTGGGATCATTGTGCGTCTATTGTGGTGAAAGAAAAAGAGGCTTTCACTTAACTGTCGAGTACAGAAATGGCTGCACTTCACCTTCATCTCACCACTGCTTGGACTGAACCTTAAGGGAGTTTTAGGATTTAGAAAATGTTGCCTTACTTTCCAACCGAATTAGAAACTGTGTTGAGAAGAAGTATTAAATGTCTAGTGTGTAGAATTTGGTGGCATTTAGCGGCGTGGTTGCAGAACGCAACCAACTGAACACCTCTACGCTCACTTGCCGCGGAGCACAAGACCGTGGTAGCGCGGTTCGCCTCTCTCAGAGGCCATTCTTACCATAATAACACTTAAAGAGCAATGGAGGTCCAACGGCCATGGCGTTACCATGCAGGTCAGAACTACGGTGGCCTTTAGGTGATGTAAAAAAAGTCAGAGCACACCAGAGAAAAAAGAGCTGGCGAAGTTCTGCTTTCTCCCTCCGGCTAAACATTTAACATCCGAGAAGGGCTTGTTCACAATTTAAGCCCGAGTGTAAAGAAGTCGTGTTTGCAGGAGAAATATCCGGCTAATTGGTTTGTTAAGACGAGAGAGGGTGTGAGGGGAGAGACAGGGAGAGAAATGTCTCCTTTCTTTCAGTCCAGACAGGTTAAATGTGCAGTTAGTCTCGGACAATGGAGCCGTCCTTTCACATGCAAAGATGAGGTATCTGGAGCGAGCCGGGTTTTGTGGCCGGTGTTCAGACTTCGATTGAGAGGCACCAAAGCGTGACGGTATCCCCTCCCCTCCCATGCCTCCCACCTTCACTCCTTTCCTCCCCTCCTTGCTTCCTTCCTTCATTCTCCTCCACCTTCCCTTTCTGCATGTTTCCCTCCATCCTTTAGCCCAGGATCCCCAAAGAAGTTCACATTGAGCGTTTCTGAACCTCATGATCTTACCAACGGGAGAATGAAGGTGTGGAGGTCGGCGTTGTGAGAAGCATTTGCATTTTTACTGTACTTAAAAATCTTGGGTGTTTGATTTAGTGGCAGTGAATTTGCAGGTTGCAACAAACTGAATCTTCTCCGGCGTGCCAAGCGGGTTAGGTTACGCAAAAAGGATCTCTTGGGTTTTTGGTAGCTGAGGGGATATTGGGCGGTGCAGGGGGTTTGTCATACAAAGACTGAAGCCGTGAAATGGTGCTTGTGAAATCCCGGCGCTGGTCGACTCATTGAGTTGTCAATCTGCCCGGCAGGTCTCCTGTATGATGAGACCAGGAGGGGTGGGGATGACCTAATGCGACATCACCTCCCTCCCATTTCTCCTCTGAGGGCTTTGAGTGACACCCCCACCGGCCCATAATATGACCCCGTGTGGCGCCACGGCAGCAGACGGACCGGACCAATCAGGGGACTGGATGAAGGTGGTAGAGACAATGATATCAGCAGCTCATAGATGAGGCGCTTTGGGCCAAATCATCCAGTCAAAAAGAGCAAAATGACGAAACATGTCAAATATGATCTGCATGCCACAACTTTCCCTGAAGCCTGTAACAAATGGACAAATGAAAGTTATATTTCTTCATAATCCTGACAGAACTAGTGAGAAGGCAAAGAGGGAAAGAGCTACCTCACGCAGAACAGTGCAGCGTGAACACAAACAAACCAAATACTAAATGTTTCCAGTTAAGAACATTCCCTGATTGCATCTTGAGGAACCGTTTTGCTGGAAGTCATTTGCCAAGATTTTCAGACAGCGAGGGGTCAGGTGGTGACACAAACAGCTTCATCCATTGGCCTTCAGCTCTCCGTCACCTCCTCCCACCTATCACACCATCTCTTTGTCCGTCTCTGTCTCCCAGAGTTCAGAGCTCTGGACCAGACGCATTGTCCTGTTTGATGACTTGACGTCTCTCTCCGTCACAGAGACGCAGACACAAAGACGTGCACACACATATTAACACACCCCGAGTCACGGTTCACAACCAATCCGGAATCAATGAATGAATCCTTTTCTTTTCAGTACATGAAAAGAAAATATTGGAAACCTCTTGCCTCTGCACGGCTGTCAATGACGGCTGAGTCGTTTGCAGTTGTATTGATGCTCTGGATGTCTCATAGAGAACCTTTCATTCATCCATCCACACTCTTGGCATCTTCTAGGCTCCATAAAAACATGTGATCTGATATGAATCCACCACAAAACAATCCATTAAACTGTCAGACTCATCCATGGAATATGAGCCTCATCAAATGCGGTGGATATATTTGGAGTTTTTAACTAACTGTTGTGTTTTTGGTCAACATTTGATGTGAATTGCAGAGAGCGTCTCGGGGCCTTGTAGAAGTCTGTGGATGTGGTGCAGACTTCACGTAAAAATGTGTTCACGTAGTGGAAATGTAATTGAATTTCCACTTAACTTCGATTATATGCATTGTGTTTATATATTAAACTACCAAACAGTTTATACAAGCTGGAACGATTATTTCACGAATCAGTCGACTGACAGAAAATTAATTTTGATTGTTTAAGTCAATTTTCACGTAAAAGCACGTAACAATACATACTCCATGTACGTATATATCAAAAAAATATTTTTTCCTGTTTCGGTGGCCATTTATCTTCCGTCCGTCCTTTCACTGGACCGACTGTCTGGTTTGTGCTTGTGTCTGGTTTCATGTAAATACCAAACCCTTTGTTTAAAATGTAAAAATCTGGCTTTAAATTTGAGATTCAAATGTGAAGAGAGCAACTGGAAGGAGGGAGAGAGAGGGAGAGAGAGGAGAGAGAGAGAGAGAGAATTTGCATGGGATAAGGTACAGTTTGTACTGTAAAATATAATGTCAAAAACAAACAGGTGACGTCCACAGACTTCATTTGACAGTTTTCTTTATATAGATTGGTGGTTTGGGTGAACTCACCCTTTAATACACGATCTCACAGAAAAACATGAAATGACCACGAGCTCTGTACAGCGCATTACGTGGCGGTGGTGAAAGTCCTTCTTTTGAATCAAAATAGATTTTTCAGTCTCGGCTCAATCACAGTGTGGGAGGACATTTCAGGAACACTTTACTTGTTTACAAAAAAAAAGACATCGTTAAGTTTTACGGTGAATGAAAATCCTGTGGTGTGTTTTAAGACCTCTGTCTCACACACATTCCTTGCCTCTCACACACTTAGAGTAAAACACAACTCCCCACACACAGACATGCAAAATCACAAGCTGTTTTCATCCAACCAACATGTATATTCATTCTCATATATTTTAAGCAAACATCTGTTAAACGTTCTCCCAATTTTGCACGGGAAATGAACACCTGTCTGTTGCACTCATCATCTTTTATCAAGACTTCAGTGTCGTTCTTTGAAGAAATACTCACCAGTTCTGGTACAGCTGATGCTATTAAAGCATCTCCGCACAAACACATTACTTGAAGCCTGAAGAAGATGGATTTTCATTGTGACATATTTGTGGTTGTTTTTTTTATTCTTGGAAGGTAAAAAAAAAAAACAAGTAATGATCTAAATGAAATAAAGAAACGTCAACTTCAGGAAGTTATTTTAGGCAACAAAACCACTTAGTAACATTTAGGAAAAGAGCGTGGTTGACGTCCTTGACTGCTAACGAGTGACTGACGTCACAAAATGTTTATTTTTCATTTTCATTATGGATTAATCTGCTAATTATGACTCCAGAAGGATCTGGTGACAATTACATGAACGTCAGTGAGGAACACACACAGATTCCAGTGACCGGTTAGTGACGTCCGGACATCAGAAGTGACACCAACAGCTTGTACCACAACATGTGGAATGACTTTGTTTGTGACCAACTGAATAAGCGTCTTGTTCCTGGAGTTAAAAAGGGAGAGTCTATATTTAAGGACCGCCAGAGGTGGGCGGTTTGTCCCGGCTTGGCACGACTCGGCTCAGGAGGCTCTGGCCTTGTTTGTTTGGACAGCAGGCAGTAATGTGGCGAGCTGCAGCCCAGGAGACTGACCAGGAATGTGGCTGAAGGTCTCATCTGGCCTCATCGAAAGACGGCCGTGAGCGTCTCTCTGAAAAACCCAAACCATCAACACTGTGCTGGACCTGCCAGACCTCACAGCACCAGCACAAGTTCAAGTACTGCCACAATTAAAGGCTAAAGAAAGGAGACTTTGTCAAAATACAAATTATTGACCTATTTTGCACAAAGGTGTGTGATTAAAGCTTTGTGTAACCAAACCAGTGTGTAGTATTGGCAAAAAAGGAACATAATCTTATTCCGTATGGTTTATTTAGTGTATAATCACCTCAAAATAAGAATCCATTGGGTTTCGGCACCTTAGAATGAGCCGTTTATATCTAAATAGGTCGTGGGTTCTCTTCACCGAGTTTGCTACGTTTTACCGCCATGTTTCTACAGTAGCCCAGAAAGGACAAACCAAACGCTGGCTCTAGAGAGAGGGTCCTTCGCCTTTTTTGAGTCGGCTACTGAACTGAAGTTCTCCTACACGTTCGGCACACGAAGTTTCAGTTGGTTGTCACTCTGCAAACTCACCGCTAGATGGCGCTAAATCCTACACACTGGCCTCACTTGTGGCTTTACTCGATGACAACCCCAACCCTAATTTAAAATATAAATCAACAGAATGTATTATTACAAGTTAATTACCAGCAGCATGTAAATAAGCTCAACTTTAACCAGCTGCAACATTTAAGTCATGAACACATGAATGCATCAATAATTATATGAATCTGAAACGGCCCGTTCAGCGTCATGCTTACTTCTCCTTTTGGTACATGAAGTATATTTTCTACTTTTACTTTTTAATTTAATTTAGGATTTTGCTTGTAACTTGGGTGTTTCTACACTGTGTTATTGCTCCTCAAGTAAAACATCTGAGTACTTCTTCCACCGCTGAGAATCACGTACTTGTGAAACAGTGAGTATCACAGTGCGCTCAGTGTTTCGTGGAGTCCAGACGGGCCCTTCGCTCGGCTCCTGACTTCCTGCTCTTCCTCTCCTCTCACCTTTTAATTGGTCAGAGCGGCGGCCGGCCTGTCAGGACGTCTCGGCGCTGCGTGACGCCGGTACTCCCTCCCTCCCGGCGCAGACAGAACGGCCTCTGTCTGCCTCAGTTTCCATGCTGAGCTGAACAGTGAGAAGGAACTCGTCCTGTTCATTTCCATTGTGAGTTATGAGTTTATTCATGTCTGCAACGGCCAAATGTCTCTAATTTTAGCTACGGTAGACTGTGTGGAAAAAAACAAAACACTTTACATTCGTTCTTGCTGCTGCTGAGGCTTTATATGTGCAGGCTGGTAAACTCACCTTGGCAGTCAGAATCTGGCAGATGCTTCACATCAGGAAACTATGGTTTATTTAAAGTCGTTTTATTATCAGACATATATCATTTTTAGTCCAATAACAATCATAACTCGAGATAAAAATAATGTTTACGCCTTAAAAGAATGATTGTGGACTGTGGGGTTTGTAATAACGTTACTGCATCCAATCACAAGCAGTGGAAGAAGTAATCCTGTTGTTTACTTAACGGGCCTGTGTGTGTAATTTTGGGGGATCTACAAGAAGATGTGGAATGTAATATTCATAACGATGTTACACATGCTACACACTGTTCCTTTCTGTAAAAGTAGGAATACCACAGTGTAAAAAGACTCTGTTACAAGTAAAAGTCCTGCATTCAAAATGGAACTTAAGTAAAATATATACATATTATATTACATCCATGTGTTAATAACTTGTTGTCTTAATTCATGACTTGAATCAATAATTCATAATATTTTGTTGATAATCTGAATCTGCAAAGTAATTTAAGTTGTCAAGTTGATGTAGATGAAGAGAAGTATCAAGTAGCGTAAAATGGAAATACTTAAGTCCAGTACTTGAGTAAATGTACTTTCTGCCACTGTCAATAACTTGATTTATTGATATCTCTCATGGAGAAGATCAGTTGGACCAGACTGGAGCCTCGAGCAGCAGCTGGTATGTTTGTCTCTTCTTTGTCTCCGGATCATTAACGTCTTCTGGTGGTCGTCTCCCCGTCCGTCTCTGTGGAGACTGACTGACCCGTAGCTGTGTGGTCGTGCGTTGGTGCCTGCCGGTCACCGGGGCTCTCGCCAGACTGTCTCACCCCCCCCCCCCCCCGGCACAGCTCGGAGACAGACAGGTGCCTGCAGCTCACGGCTCAGAAATATGAACCAAAAAATATGTTTGGATGCCAGTGTGCGCTCCTCTATTCATCATCTCATTATTATCAGTTATTTGTCAAATAACAAGCTGCACATTCATGCACTCATTTTTATGTCTGTCAACATCCTCAGCCATCTGGGTGATGCTATAAGTAGAAATCAAAGGAAAACTAGATTTGCTTTTGATTCATGAATGTTTTCGTTAAAGAAATATTGAAAAATCATGTCATTGTATTACCGAATTTGCATTCTGCAATTTATCTTCAGAACTTAAACTTGCGATTATGCAGGAAGAAACCCAACTTCATGCTTGAACTCTGACCTCTGGGTCACTTTCCCTCCTCCTCCTCCTCCGATCCCAACAGCTGCCTCTTCTGTTTTTCTTGGGAGGTTTGTTTTTGAAAGTGAAACAAAGCCAAACAAACAGAGGGAGGAGCGCTGATCTGTCATCAAACAGCAATCACCGACACAGTCACAAACATCCGACAGCAGTGATCAATTTCATTTCTCTCAGTTTTGTAATATAAAACAATAATATAGTAAACATTAAAATTAAGTGAATAAAATGATTTAAATAACTGAACAGAATTCAGGTTATCTGCGTGTTAAGATGACGAGCTTCAGAGGAAACAACATGTGAACCATCACATGAACGTTTCACATGAATTCACTTTGGTCTGGAACTGACTCTTAGTTGTTTTAGTTCGAGAGACTTCGAGGCTCCAGTTGTTTCTCCTGCGTCTCCGTGTTCGACAGCGCTGCCAGTTTGTTTTAATTAACCTCCAACTGGGATCCTCTCTGGTCTCCTATGTAGACGAGGGGGGAGGAGACACCCCCGTCTGGATCTCTCCCCCTCTGTCTCTCTCCACTAGTACACTAATAAACACAAACATGTTCTGAATCACACATTCAAACACGAGTTGGTATGTCAAGTGTCCCTGAGCTAAAGTTGATTGATTGCCACTGTGACTCAGAGGTAAAGCAGAGTCGTCCTTCAATCAGAGGATCGGCGGTTCGATCCCGGCTCCTTGAACACGCGAGACTCTGCTACAACACATTTGACTTACTGAGGGCGTGTAAACAAACTGTTGATTTGAAGTCCTTAAATCCAACATTGGTAACTGTTAAACTTGTTTGTTTGCCACGGAGGCGAGAAAACAAGATTCCCAAGAGTTTCCCAGCAGCATGGTGGATTCTGATCGGCCGATGTTTGTCGCCCTTTTCTACGGTGGCCCTGAGATCTCAACAGAAACACGCTGCAAGAAGAAGTTTCAGCCGAGGTCACTCCACGAGTTAGAGATTTATAAAATGACACAAGACAGGCTTTTACATTACACCATAATGAAGAAGTCCTCGGAGGCTTGACAAAAGTCCGAATTTGAACCCACAACCTTTAAGTCCCTTTCCACCAGCTGAGCTGTCTGGACTCACGTAGACAACATCTTCAGACTCTTTAGTTTCAACCTGTCAGCCGCTGATGTTTTGGGAACGCAAAAAGCTAAATATTATAATTATTTATCCATAAACAGAACGTTGGGGTGAAGCCCTACATTTTATTGAAAAATGACCATGCAGATAATCCATTGAAGCATAAGTGAATGCGTGGTGCCTTGGTAGCTCTCTTAGTAAAACAGGAATCCCGTGTAGATCGAGTCACTAGTTGCAGCCTGGGTTTTTAATCCAACCTGTGGTCTTTTGCTGCAAATCATCCCCCATTTTCCTGTCTGTCTTTATCTGTATTATAATGAAGTGTGTGTGTGTGTGTGTGTGTGTGTGTGTGTGTGTGTGTGTGTGTGTGTGTGAGACAGGCGGCTGAGAAAACAAACACGCACACATTCACAGAGGAAAAGAGGAGAATATAAACAGGAGGCTGTTCCGGACTGATAATTACATATTACACTGATGAAGGATGAAAAGCGCAGTGATGACAACCTCTTTCTTCTACTCTTGTTTTTTCTACATTCTTATTTTTTCTCATGGGCTTCACATGCCCAGAGAGACTCCCAGGAGCATAAAGGGACTCATAACTCTTAATAACTGTCCGAGCTTTCAGTGCAACAACAAAAAAACGTTGCGATAGTCGTCTGTGAATTAAACACTTGTTTGTTTTGCTTTGGTTTAACGTCCAGTCTTAATAAGCACTCCTGTCTGGCCCATATAATCACTTGCAACTTAAATCACATACTGTATTTTGTCACCTAACATATTTACCATGTTGTCAACATTGAACTAACATGAAACATGTTTATAATTACACATTTAGCAATTGCAAAGGGAAACATTTTGCTGGCACATTTAGCATTTAAGTCATACTTACCATCAGCTGTACTTTGTGTTCCGTTAGCACGCTAACACAGTAATCTAAGATGGTGAAAATGTGAAACATACCTGCTAAATATCTGCATGGTAGCATGTTGAAGTTAGCATTTAGTGGTTCATCCTTTTGTCCATAAGGAACACACAGACACAAAGAATGTGTCATACTTGGTTGGTGAATTCACAGCAACACCCTCAGCTCTTTCATGTGTTTTGTTCATGCTGTAAAGTTCACCCATGAAAACAGTCTCATAAACAGTCTCATATAACAGCGTTATAAAATCCTGTGGAAGTCAGTTGTCTTTGAACATGTTTTTAATTCCCTCTCAAAAAAGATAAAAAAAGATAAAAACCCGCAAACAGGACCGCACCCGTGAATAGCAGAGCTTTAACACAGCTGCTGGAGACGGTTTTAATATCATTCTGGAAGTGAGGAGATGAAGATGCTCCGACCTGGAACAGAGAGGAGAAAACTACACCTGCCAGTTTATGAATGTAACACAGAAGTGTGTGATGAGAGGAGTACTGTGATACGACCATGTAGTGGAGGAAAAAGTACAACAGTTCTCTCTGAGATGTGGTGAAATACAAAGTAGCAGAACATGGAAATATTTAAGTAAAGTACAAGTCCCTTAAAATTGTAATGAAGTACTTGAGTTCAAGTTCTTTCCACCACTGGATTTAAGATTATAAAATGTATTTTTGTAGTTTTGGCATAATTTAAGTGTTGATTTGCCAAGACAGAAAATCAAAAGAAATCTGAAAACGTTATCTGAAACATCTGGTTCGGTACCTCACAGTCTGTTTCACGGTCCACAGGAGTTCCTTTTGGAAGTGAAGGATTTTATTTCATGCACATTAGCACCTGAACGCAGCACTGCCAAGACCCAAAGGTTGTGTAACTCTGATACTCACTGAGATTTTATCTCACATGTGCGTTTAAAAACCCTGAATGGTCACATGGAGCCGGCTCAAAGGAGGTTATTAAAGAAATTTATAGTATAATTTGCAGCAGTTATTAAGATAAAATGATTTTATATTTCCAACATGCTGTTAGTTGGAAAATTAATTATTTGAATGAACTGGTTCTTACTTTTTCTTTTATTTTTAACACCGACAGTGATAAACTCGTTTCCTGAAGCAACACTTGAAGCTCCGCGGAGTGAAATTATTATTTTCACTCTTTTTTTTTTATGAATGAAACCTGCCCACACATGTCACCTTATATGGCCATTTAAGGGGCGTTGATTATGCCAACAGTGAAATCTCACAAACTCACACCTCATCACGAACGCGAGGCTTTCATCAGGCTGAAAAGAACAATTTACGACAGGTTTGTGCAGTCACGAGTTTTGTGACTTGAAACACCACAAAGAAAAAAGTACAAGAGGTTTAGGGTAAAAATGAAGCCCGTTTTATTTTAACACCACCGATTTGTAAAAATGTTAAATTAAAAATATTTTTTAAAATTCTGTCCATTTCTCAGGGACAGTTCCACCACCCAGCTCAAAGGAAGGACAACATATGGAGACAACAAATGACTGATACAGTAAAATGTATTTATTTTAGGCAGCTAGTTTATTAGTGTAGTTTATGGATGTGTGAACATCTTGTGGAAACAAATATTAACCAAACCAAAATAACCGAGAGAGGAGAGGCCTAACTGCTCAGGCACACGAACCCAGGTGTCAGCCATCACTCGTAATGAGCCGCGCAACCTGCCGCTCCTCCCCCGATAAGGAAACCAGGTCCCACCTCAGACCCTGAAACACAATACATATCAGATACAAGAGACTTCAATTCATGTCAGACAACTGTCTAATGCATTACATCAACAACCCTTAGTCAACAAAGAAGATTCCCCGATCACCTCCCAATACCGCTCCCAATATTGACGACACAGCAGCCTTGCATCTGGAGAAGCACTTTTAGGAGTACACCAAAACTGGGAGAGCAGAAGGAATAAAAAAAGCAAACAAAAGACTCAGTATGACCAAGATGAATGTGATGAGGAATCTGTAAACATTACTGTAAATAAGCAACTTTTAACCACAAAGGCAGTTTGTATCCGTAGTTCCTGGTCATTACTGTGCATTTAAGTCAAGCATGTTTAAATATATCACATTTAAAAACCTTGTTTTACTCCTTTATGTTTAAACGAAAACCGTACGACTGGACAGAACAAGTGAACCCTCTCAGTTTTACATGTGTGTACTTGAAGCATTTAAAACTTGAGAGGTCTCAATTGCCACCTGCACCCTCTGGGTCAGGAGCTGCCCCCTGAGGAGAAAGTGTCGGGTTGAGAAAGAGGGAGTTTGACTGTAATAAACTTACTGCGTGTCCATTGACGCACATTCGACTTAATGACATCCAATCAGTCACATCCTCGGGGCTCCATGCACCAACGATTACAGACCTGCTCGGCTGCAGAGGACGGTAATCGTTCCCATCAGCGGAGTGGTGACTCTTTAAAGGCCCAGACAATCTGTTGTTTTCAAATGACACCTTTGTGTGTTATTAAAAGGACATGGCTGCTTTTAAACTGGGCATCCAAACTTCCTGCAGCGTCTTTACAGAAACAGACTCAATTCATAAAAAAAAGTCGAGAGACATTTGCTGGTTTCTGTTCATTTCACTGCAATTTTCACTGAAAATAAATGTGCATACAAGTTTTCCAGAGTTAGCTTATATTATATAATTTGATGCTGATACTTTTGTACTTTACTTCAGTGAAATTAGCAACACCCCTCTATAAGAATTGCGTTAATTACCAGAAAAATGCACTGGAAATATTAAAGTAAAAACACTTGTGGGGCGGAATGGTCCATTTCAGAGTCATATTATACATTATATTATTGGAATATTGTGCTTTAACACATAAGCAGCATTTTAGTATACAGTTGGAGCACATTTTAACTACTTTATATGCTGTAGGATAGTTTAATCTATAGCATATTATAAGTAAAGTAACTAAAGCTGTAAGACAAATGTTGTGCAATGAAAAGTACAATATTGACGTTGAACTGTGAAGTAGTACCTTTAAAATTGTATTTAAGTACAGAAAAAATAAATGTGATTTGTAGATAATGGCGAGACCATACGAAACCAAACCACTGGTCTTTCAGCACATTTCGGGAATTAGAGACAACAGCAAGAGAATCAAAACTTCCTGTAAACATGAACAGCTGTTGTTTTTTTACCCAGAACAATTTATGCCCCTTGAAAAACGACTGACACTTCGAGGGATCAAACCTCCAACCCAGCCAGTGTCAGTGCCTTGCTCCACCCTCAGTGGACGCTCTGGCAGATGAGACAAACATCCTACTCTTATTCTTCATAGCTCTGTGCATGTGGTTTCCTTGAAGGAAGTGGTTGTCATTGTTGTTGAAAGTGGGTGTGAGTGCTGCATTTAAAAAAAAAGAGTGATTTATGAGACCTCTGGGTTCCTCATTTGTCTCAACAGCTGCAGTTTCCTCACGACTGAGTGTCTCTCAGACACCACACTCTTTAATGCCCGCTTCCTTTGTGCATGTGTCCTTGAATGTCCGGGCCTTGAACCTGCTGAACCAGCACAAATTAGCTTTGAGATGCACTGAACAAGTCCTACAACCTGCTGCTCCTCGTCCTGCACGTCTTCACTTATAATCTTTGTTTCG
Source organism: Melanostigma gelatinosum (assembly GCF_949748355.1). NCBI lineage: Eukaryota > Metazoa > Chordata > Actinopteri > Perciformes > Zoarcidae > Melanostigma > Melanostigma gelatinosum. Next base: position 5,089,783 of record NC_136647.1, read on the forward strand.
TATTTGTTAAGGCATTTGGTGCAACAAACTCTGAAATGCCTGGACTGATAACAGCTGACAAAAAATCAACAGGGAAATAATAAAAAAAGTTCTGCAGTACTAGAGATCAGGTAATTCCGTCTACAAAGGGGAGAGCAATTATATAATTCTGTGTGAAATAAAATGTGTCTGAAAGTATAGCTTTTTTGTGATTTTTACTGTTGTTGGCCTTATGATAACACAACCCGGTCTCCTAGAAATATGTGACGCCAAATATGTCTGGCTGAGTCGGGGGGGGGGGGGGGGGGGGGGGCAGTCAGGTGATTACAAGGACGCCATTCGGTTTTACAGCAGAATAATATGGCCACTGTTCGCCCCCTTTCCTTGCTCTGTCTCGCCCCGTGAGGATACAGAGGGGGCCGGCTGGGGAGTGATTACGATTTTAGGGAGCTGCTTCAGGGGTCCGAGGGTAAAGAGTGGGGATTTATTAGCACCGTAAATTAGACCCAGACGTCTTCCCTCCCTCCTCTACACCCCCCATTATTTTCATTATAACCTCCTCCTTACTACATCCCTTTCCTCTCTGCTGTTGGATGGATGGATGGATGGATGGTGTACCATCCACAGTAAGGCCATTCATCCAACTGTGGGAGGTTGAAAAACTGACGAGTTGCCCCTCTGTGAAAGCCACACAGACAGCGAGGCTTTTCAGGTTCGACCCACAAATCTCCCTCTCATGTTTGTGGATGTGTCAGCGCCACAGAGGTTCGACTGTACTGCAGGCTGTCCTTAACGACTCCCGACACGTCAGTAAACACAGAGACCCTCCTTCGGCTCGGAGGTCCTGGGGAAAAGATGCTGTCTGAGAAGCAACATGATCATTTTCGATGATTTTGACATTTCTGTTTATTTGTGCAACATACACCACCATTGAAAGAACCAGCTGTTTTATTGATGTACTTCTTGCCTTCTATAATGTATATTGTCACAAACCGGGCCACACGGCGTAAAGGCAATTTAAGAGGGAAACTTAAACTAACAGTGGAAGTGTGGAGTCATTTCAGCAGTGTAGGCGAGTGCATGAGTGGAAAGTGTGTATGCAATGTTCTACAGTGTAGAAACAAACTAAAATCTCAACCAAAAACCAAAGAGGTGTCTCAGGAAGGAGCGAGGGACCAACTGAGACTAAAGAGGGTTTTTAACAGAGTGCACTGGAAACATAGGGTCCATGTGCTTCCAGTGTTGCTGATGAGCTCAGGTGTTTCCACTCTGCTGATCACCCTCTGCCACGCCCTCCTCCAACACCTGCAGGGAAAGCAGCCACACCAACGGAGCAACAGGCAGACAGGGCGGAGAGGGTCGTCACACTATTTAAACAGAGATAAAACACCAAATGTGTTTCCCCAAAAGAAGAGGAATTAAATGAATCAAATGTCTATTTAGTAGATGTCTGCACAGTGTTGCATGATGGGAGAGAATACGGCTGGAACTTGGATTTTGAATTTGTTTTCCAGTCCAGAAAAGAGATAAATGACCTCAAACATACAGTATTAGTCCTCTCAGGCATCTTACTACCGATCAAGCTTTTGGGGCAGGAGATTACATTTTTTCGACGACAACGTATGTGTTTTGTCAACATGTTTGTAGAACATTAGACCTGAATGAAACAGAAATTAAATGTCTGTGAAATGTGTTTCGTTGGTTCCTCTCTATGTTGCTTATGAACAACCAGGACAGTTTTGGTCTCATTATCCTTCTAGAGTTTGTCCGGCAACAAAAAGGACCATCAATTTCCAAAGATTTGTCTGGCCTTGCAACATTTGCATTTAATCAAATCATGTTGAACTTGTATTAAGTGTGACCTGCTTTTTTTTTTTTTTTTTTTACATTCAGTGTTACACACTAGAAACGTATTGTTTGGTTGTGTTGTTGAATGCATTTTTTCCCTCATGAAGCCCAATTTGCTAAAAACTTTCTAAGCTGCATTTTTGCATCCATGGTGATTGTCTTGCAGGCTTCTTCCTTGCTGCCTCTGCTGACGCACTGCTGTTTTTCTGTTTGTAACATCCACCTGTAGATCAGTGGAATCGTGGTGTCAAACCATTGGCAGGAATGTCCACATGTACTCCACAGGGTGCTTTTAAGTCTCCTATTTGCTCCTCTTGCAACCTGTTTCCAGTAAAAGCGTTGAGGCCTCAGTAATACCAAACAACTACAGGTGGCAGATTGGATTGATACATACCAAGACGAAGCCCATGAAAGCAAAGAAAGGCAAATGTTTTCCCTGGTTAGACTGTTTGACCAAAGAGGACAGTGGAATCAGAACTTCAGAGCTCCTCTTTCACCACCCGACTCCTCTCTCCTCAGCACTCGGAGGCTATTTTCATCATTAAAGGCTTGGGCTCAGAGCGCTTTGGGTGTGTGTTGGTCGTCCGATTAAAGGGCAGCCATTGAAGAGTGTGTGTTTTGTGGTCTGAACCAACGGTATGCAGGACGCCATAGGGGCCCGGGCTGACGCAGCGGCACCACACCAAGATCTGAGAGTGCGTCGAGGGATGGGGGAGAAGGTTGGGGATTGGACAGTGGCTGGGTGGGGGGCATAAAGCATCAGGTTATAAGACATAATCTAACCCATAATCCATATGCTAAACCCAACTGTCAGTTTGAAGAAGTTTTTATTTCAAAATCCTTTTTTGGTAAAGAAAACAACAAAAAAAGTTAGCAATACTCTCTTTACCATTAATGGACATTTAAACTGATCGGTTGAACATTTTTAAAGAATATGTCAAAGTTGCCAGACTGCTCTGGGGCTATGGTAGCCTTTTAAACGTCACCATAAACGAGGCACAAGTCAAAAGAGATTGCTGTGGCGCTAACTTCCTGCGATGAAGCCACCTGAGCTTGTCTGGTTTTGGAGATTGTTTTGGGCTTGACATACCAAGTGAGAGAAGGGGCTTGATCAGGTATAAAAAGAGTTTTTGAACAAGATATCACAAATTTAAGTGTAAAGTGTGTTTTACCAAATGATTGATAAAATCAGAGAATTGTCTGTATTCATTGAGTGGAAAATAAAGACAGACGTTGTTGCCGATCAATGCTTCAGCCTGTGAGGTGTTATCAAAGTCAACCACTGACTTCATTCTGTTTACATTCAGTGTACATGTCTTCTCCATCTCTCCCTCCCTCTCGCTCTCTCCCAGTGAGCGGCTCATTGATTTACCAAGGGCTTCTTTCAGTATGTCTTTGGGTCTGTGGCTGTTTTAAGCAGCCTGAGTGTGGCCCGACAGAGGCAGTTTTCAAACTGGCCCTGACATTGATGAAACGCCTCCGGTAGCGTCCAGGAGCTGCAGTTAGACACACAGTGGCGAGAGTGTTGACTGAGTGTGTGTGTGTGTGTGTGTGTGTGTGTGTGTGTGTGTTCATGTGGAAGTAGTTTCTTCAAAAGTCAAACAACGAACAGAGGCCTATTTGATGTGTGACACTTCGAATTTCCACAAACATTTGAAGTTTCCTGGTAGCTGCTTAATACAGTTAGATACTCTGTACACAATGTACATTACCGTACTGTTCAAAACTGTGTGATCTCTGACTAGAACGGCTTGATTGGGTCCAGTCAGATGTCTGAGAAGACTACTTTATTTCAGGATGATCTTTCATGCTTTTAGGTTGTACAAAGTCCTCTTTACAAACAGATCTTATTTTGTGTAAAGGGTTTGATTTGTACATTGAGGACAAAAAGCAAAGTTCTTCTTAAAACTTAACAATAGAAATGCAAGGTTAGTCTAGAGTTAGAACTATTGGAATATCAGCTGAACACACTATGGACTGACACATCACAGTCTAAACCTCTTCAATCTAACCACTCAGTGGACTGCAGAGGGCCCAAAGACAACAGACTGAGCCCAATTGCATTGTTGCGGTTCAATAACGACCGAGGACCACTTGTACTTTTCCAAACTGGAAACCAAATTCCAAATCCAAGTTCCAACAGTATTCTGTGTACAAATACTGGAAGTATAAAAGTAAAAGAGTGAGAGGAGGAGAGAAAGAGAAGAAAAGAGAGTGAGAGGAGGAGGGCTTGTGGGTGGATGGTTGAAGGAGAGGCGAGATGGACTGAAAGAGGAGGTGGTGGTTTACTGTAACGGGTCTCATTAAGAGCTCAGGAAGAACACGAGGAACAGGAAGTCAGAGTGCTGCTCTGCCCCGCTGCATGCCTTTCACTACTTTGTTATGGTCTGCTCTGTCTCAGCGTGTGTGTGTGTGTGAGTGAGAGAGAGAGAGAGTGAAACTACAGATTAAGAGTGTGTTTTTGTGAAGAATTTGCGTCGTAGAGTACCCTGAACACACACATTCAGACGCACTAGTAGGTCCAAAGCAGTAGTTTCCTGGTAGTGGAAGTGAATGTGACTATTACTGAGGCATTAATGTCTCCAGATTGCAGGCCTGTTCCTGCCCCGCATCCGCCGGCACTCCTCCGTCCACAACCGTGAAATTGGGACCATGTGTTGCTGCTGTTGCACTCCTCTTCCTCCTCTTCCTCCTCCTCTTCCACCTCCGTCTCCTTGTCCTCCTCCTCCACTCCCTCTCCTCAGTCCCCTTCAATTGGCCAAAAGCAAGGTTTCTCAGCCTTCCTCCTTCTCTTTCCATCTCTATCCCGCGTGCAACAGTAATAATAGTGTTTTCTTATCTGCTACGAGGGTCTAAGTACAGAGGGCCTTGTATGCTGCTTGTAACGCCCCCTCAGGCAAATGTGTGATATTTGACTGTCTCAATCAAATTTGACACTGCTTCTACGACTCTTTAGTTTCTTTCTTCCTCCTTTTCCGTGACTCTTCAAGGCTTCAGGATACTTCTTGTTGGCACAAAGTGTCGTCGACGTTGATGTTGCTGTGTTTCCATTCACGTTTCCCGACAACGGTGGATCAACACCGACACGCCGTCCTCGTCTCGTACACAACTCTCTCTCCGTTGCTGTTGTAGCTGACCGGGAACTTCCAGCTCCGACCATTTCATCTTTGCTCGTCATAGTGTGACTCAGCTTGTTGTGCTAACCTCAACGCATATCGCTAACAGTGTACGGCTAAAGGTTTTCTGGGGGGGAACTCCTGCTTGGTTCCACATTACGTGCATCAATTACACTGTTGCCACATTGTTGTGTGAAGACTGAAAAAACTTCGAATCCTTCATACTTTCAAAACTCTCGGAAACTGTTGCATGAGGGATTTCAGACAGTGTTAAACGATCTTAAAACTTCGTACCGCCTTCGAGCCAGGGTGTCATCAAACTCATTAATAGTCTTCCTCTGGGATCCATGAATGTTTGTACAGAATTACATAGCAACACATTGAGTTGTTGTTGAGGTATTTCTGTCCGGGCCTCAGTAGTGGACCGACCGCGCCACACGCCACAACATGTCATTTGTCATTTCGGACATCAGGTCGAGACAAAGGAGAAGCCCGCTGAGGTTCAGGTGAAGCAGTCGAGAAATTCAAGGGAGGGAGAAAGGAAGGAATGAGAAGTGACAGTGTGTGTGTGTGTGTGTGTGTGTGTGTGTGTGTGTGTGTGTGTGTGTGTGTGTGTGTGTGTGTGTGTGTTTCGGGGTTGCTGAGGTGGGGAGGTCACCTCTCACCAGGATGTAGGGGTCAAGTTTATTTTTCCTGCCAGGGCAGATGCCGACAGAGCAGGAGGAGAGAGATGGAGGGGAAGAAGCAAATGAGAAAATGAGCAGCATGCAAAATGAGGAAACAATTCTTAAAAGTTGTTAATTTTCCACCACTTTTTATTCATTGTATTGTTTTTTTGGAAAATGCAAATAATAGAAAGAGAAATGTGTTATTTTACTGCCAGGGTTAAATGAAGAAGAGTATAAACTCCAAACCAAAATGATTGGTTGAAACATTCACTCACGTCCTCTTTGGTTCATTTTAACTACATGGTGTCCTGTACACACACACACACACACACACACATACACACACACACACACACACACACACACACACTCATGCTATCAGTCTGCTGAAGTACTTCCTTCCACTCGAGCACGAAGAATCACTTGTCCAGAGTTTCAACTGGATGTTCTTTATCAGGATACTTCAATGGTGCATGCACAAAGTCAGACACACACACACACACTCACGCATACCTACACACACACACACACACACACACACACACACACACGACAAACGGAGGCATCTTATTTGTATCAGGATGCACTGAAAAGCCTCCACACTCACCCCAGGTTCATCCTCCTCAGAGGTCACAGCATAACATCCTACAGGAAGCAAACACACACACTCACGCACACACACACACACACACACATACACACACACACACACACACACACACACACACCTTATCCCCCATGTCCTCCTCTTCTTTCTAATATCATACTCAAATTTCACAGCATAACATCCTGTAGGAAGGAGTGTGTGTTTGTGTGTGTGTGTGTGTGTGTGTGTGTGTGTGTGTGTGTGCGTGTGTGTGTGTGTTGGAGGCTTATAGAAGCATCTCACAGTTTTAATGTGGTTTCTAGAATCAGAAGAATGACGGTCTCATCTCAAGAAATGTACAATTTACATATTTGTACGTAAACAATGACTTGCAGGTGAATTCCTCCCCACCCCCCCCCCCCCCCCCACCCCAAAATAAAATCATAAATGGTCATTTTGGGACAGTTCTGTGTGTCGACCTCAGTCAACGTAGGATGAAGATCAATGGCGAGGTGGTCTGATCAAATGGAAACGGAACTCCCCGGACCTGAACTCTGTTGTTTACATGTGACAGCATGCTGATGAGAGCAGCTGAAGATTGTAAAACATTATTAAACTATTAATACAATAATTCCAACACTAAAACCGGGTATATGATATTCAGATTTGAATACATTCCTTTTTTTAATGCACGATAGTTTGGATTGATTGCCATGAAATCTGCTACATTTATTGAGTCATTAATATTAAAATCTTTTCAAAGCAGCAACTCCTGCAGACGCCATTTACATCTGAAAGGAAAGAAGATGAGGGTAGACTGATAAGGAATAAATTGTAAAGTGTGTGTGTGTGTGTGTGTGTGTGTGTGTGTGTGTGTGTGTGTGTGTGTGTGAGGCTGAGTGGTCTGTAACACAAAACAAAACAACATCCCTGAAGCTATTCCTGTAATCTTTCTCTCAGTTTCCCTCCCTCTCAATCACTCTTTTCTTTCTCAACCACTCTTTTTTCCCTCCAGGAGTCACATCAAAGACCAAAATGTTATCAGCGCTGTGAGCCGTGTGTGTGTGTGTGTGTGTGTGTGTGTGTGTGTGTGTGTGTGTGTGTGTGTGTGTGTGTGTTGGACATACCACGTCTTATCTGTGTGAGTAACAGACCTCCTGGTTTATCTCTCACAAGACTGGCAGAGGTTTATCAATAGGAACCAACAGCGGAACCAACAATGGTGGAATGTAACCAAGTACATTTAATCAAGTACTGTATTTAAGTACAAATGTACAACATTTGTCTGCAGCTATAGTTTGTTTGGGATGAGTGTCCTCTTTCTTCAAACGGAGTGACTCTGATTCTGTTGTCCCATCGTAACTCACAGCTGAGAGTCCATTCTTTGGGCTCAGCATAAACATGTCTGCATTCCTTCAGGTGAAAATGCTTTCCCTCTATGAAGGCTTCCTCAATGCTTTGGTGACTTGAAGTTTTGGCATGATTCAACAAAACTCCTGCTATAATCTTGTTTTATTGAGGAAACTAATTTCAGCACAAAGGCTCCTTGAAAAGCAACTCCAAACCCGACTTCCTCCCCTCCATCCACGCCTCCACACTCCCTGATTAAGCTGCCCACCTAAAGGGCGTCTTGGCTGGAGGCTGCATGGGGGTCGACTCTCCTCCCCTGATAGCGGCCTGGAGGGCCACATCACAGGAACACATGCGCCCTTTTTGATAAGCCTGTTGCAGCCACTGCAGACGATCGCTGACCCGCAGACAGCGCTGATAGCAGCAAAATACTACACTGTTAAAAACAATACCAACAACGGCTACCCGACTACCCTGATCTACATGTTATTTCCGACTGAAGACGTAAATCTAGCTTTTAGTAAGACAAGCACTGACAATACTCACGTCCCAGTTGGCTTCTCATCGATTTTTTTTGACAATAGAAAAATACAAAACATCAGAGGAATCCTCAAAGACAATTTATTTAGTTTACCTTGCAGTTCACTGATTTGCTTCCAGGGTGGAAGTGCTGTTCCAGGCTGTTGGAGACACAGAGCTGTTGAGTACACCTGTGAGGCTTCATGCTCCGTTAGCTGTGTATAGAGTGGAGAGAGAGAGAGAGAGAGAGAGAGAGAGAGAGAGAGAGAGAGAGAGAGAGAGAGAGAGAGAGAGAGAGAGAGAGAGAGAAAAAGAGAAAAAGAGAAAAAGAAAAGCAGAGAGAGCTTGTGATAGTTATGTTTACAAAAGATCAGGGGTCGACCTCATACATTTAGCCAAAACCTCATGAAAGACAAGCATGTTGCTGCTCTTATTTTCTCAGCTTGTCATTACAAACTTGAACCCACTACGGTGCCCCGGAGGGTCAAAACACAACATGTCGTTGTGTTTCCCCCTGTTTTCAGTCTTTGTGCTAAGCTAAGTTAGCCGGCTGTTGGCAGATCAAGAGACTGGTATCGATCCTCAAATCTAACTCTTGGCAAGAAAGTCAATATTTCACAAAATCTCAAACTTTTCCTCTGAGCTAGAACCCGCTGCCTCCAAAAACATTTGGCATTTTACCATTGGCTGAAAAGTTGGAGTGAAGATAAATTTTCGGCCTGATACACTGTACTTTATAATTCCAGGGTTCAACTCTTGCCACTGTCCAGATCCAGATGTCCGGGCCAAAGGAAGCCAGGACGAATCATGAAAGCAGATCTGAAACCCACGAAGCGGACATGTTTTATGGACAATGCAAGAAAACCAACAAAATGTTTGTTTTGGAACTCCGGCTGCACACAGTTTGTTCTGGAACCCTGAAACTCATCTGAGCCTGTTGTCGGTTCATTACGTGGCAGATTTACTTTGGCAGAGACGGTGAGTGATGACATCACCTGTAACCTGTAGTGTTGTTCATCACGGCTGTTTATCATCCTCTATTTCAGGACCTCAGAGACTAAGACACAGATAAACGTAATGAGAGTCCAGCGTTCTGGCTGAGCGGCCTAAACATTACGTTCCCATGCTGGGAAACCGCTTCATCGATTAAGATTCAAGGGAAACACATTTTCTCCTGAGTTACCTTTGTTTTTGATGCATCACAGCTCACTTATCATAACTTAAATAACTTATAACAAACATTTATTTTAAGCCAAACCACGATGTTTTGTTTCAAATCACAACTTTAATCAGGTGTTTAAAATTGCAACCGTGATCTGGTCGAAAAAACATTTTCCTGAAAACGTAATTGTGAATGCAGTTCAGTTGTATATCAACGTGATTTGTTAGGAGACGGGGTTGTTCTGGCACATGGTTCAAAGTGCTGTGAAGGTAAGTGTTGTTGTTGTTTGCATGCTCATTACACAAAGCAACAATGGGCATTTGGGTTTTGAACAGTCATTTACGACACGGCCCTTAAGGTTTGAGGTTCAGATTTTGAACAATCGGTTTTTTTAAACGATTGCCAATTATCATGAAAATATTTGACAACAAAAAAATGAGGTGATCATCTTTTTTAAAACTCTCATCAGTATTAAGTTTCTTTACTTTTGAACATATAACAGCAGCTGTGACGTCCAATCGAAGACTGATCGACTATCGAATTGATAGAAGAAGTCAGTCGCGTGCAACAGACGTCTTTATTCAGGAAACAGAGGAAACATGGTGAGAGAGAGACAGAGAGAGACAGAGAGAGACAGAGAGAGACAGAGAGAGAGGACGCAGACGAGAATCAGCGGCGCGTGACAAATATCTTCATCCTGTTGAGAAGAGAGAAACTAGCTGAGATGAACAAGATGGACAGAGAAGCAAGTGAAACAGAGAGGCATAAACTTCACAAGCTGAGAACAAAAAGCACATTGATGGGAGGTGTCCGTCAGAGGAGGTGAATGAAAGATGGAGGAGGGGGGGAGAGAAAGTCCAGGGAGGGAAGCAGCAAGAGGAAACAGGATTCAATCAAACTCTGTCAAGGTCAGTTTGCAGTGAATGGGCCTCTCCACCTGGCTGCTCTTTCACTGAGAGGACGCACGCTGCCAGGGGGCCTCACTGCACTGCATGCTGGGAGGGGCCCATCCACTCCAAAGACAAAAGTATACCCCGGTATTATTATGTAAATTCAGGAGAGTGGATCATATCTTGAGAATTATGATGCCTTATCTACAAAGGACTCACCTGATGGAAGGAATGTGATAGTTGGTGGTATCATATTACTTTACACAAATGAATAAATACAAATAATGATATTTTAAATCTTAAATCTGCATAACTATGACAGAATCCAGGGATTGTATTTTGGATGATACCATCTGTGTGTGTGTGTGTGTGTGTGTGTGTGTGTGTGTGTGTGTGTGTGTGTGTGTGTGTGTGTGTGTGTGTGTGGTCAGAGTATCACACACATATCTGCTGTTGGCTATTGTGTATAAATACTGTAATTGCTTGTGGTCTTCAAGTGTGTGTTTGTGTGTGTGTGTTTGTTTGTTCATGACTGAGTCAATTAAAGTGGTTTCGTGGGTTTGTGTGTGGTACAACATATTTTAGTCCAGCATGCCTTCCATGTCGCCGAATGTTTTAAAAAGTATTCAAAAGATTTCTTCGATTGAAACAAATGTTGCCCCCAATGGAGAGACGGTGGAAACGTTCCGTGCAGCTCTGACTCAACTCTGCTCTCCTTTCATCGGGATCCTGGCAGCTGGATGGTGGCACGACACAATGTCCAGAGAGACGCAAGTAAAACCTGAAACTGTACAAATGTGGAGTGGAGAAAAAGGAGTTTGAAAAGTAGAAATCGGGTCCTTGCGTCCAGGTTAGCCAAATGTATTTGGAAGAAAAGAGGCGAGCGGTAGCGTCATAACTCAAACTGTAAATGCTGCATGTAGTGTCACGATTGGTTTTTACTACATTTCCCAGAAGCAGTTGAAGCACTGAAACTTAAAGACAAAGTGGATAAAAAAAGCATCACACAGTTTCCATGTTGTGATTCTGTGTCCCTGCGTTAATTGTTCCGTTCTTGTATTTGCCAAATAGCTGCCGATTCCGCAAACTCCACCTCAAATGTTAATTACTGAACTGACTGACTGAAAACGTATTGAGAATGAGACCTAAATTATCATAAAACCATAATTAAATGAGGTTTTGAGGTATAATCAGGAGCCCATCTCTTCTTTCTCTTCACTTTATATCACACAGTGAAAGTATGAGCTGAGCTGTCCTCTTGCAGTCACAATAAATCAATGTGGGATGTGTGTTAATGGACTAAAATATGCGTAAAGTATGAAAAGTATGCGAGCGTTGCCCAGGATATTTGGCCCGGTGGCTCGATGCCAACCCAAATCGCCTGCTGGCAGCCTGAAAGCAGCAGGCCTGACTCTGCCTGAGAGCCATTTCACAGGTAATTAATAGACATAATGACTGCAATTCAAGGGGGAAAAGGGGAGCGTGGGTTTACTCTGATAAACGCACCAACATAGTGATCCACACACAAAGGCGATGAAGCAGTTAAAGGCATACGTTTTGAATAATTCCTCCTCCTCACGGTGCAGAGTGTAGATGTGTTTACAGCTCTTAAAATGGGAAGAAATTAAGAAAACACAATATTTTCATCTTTAAAATCAGACAGATTCTCACGTGTACCCTCTGAAACACCTTCAGCTACAGTGCCTACAGATCGAGGTTTAATAACACGCACACGCCTGTCTGAAGGGTTTTCTTTGCGTCACGTCGCTACCACACGGGTCTGGAATCACTTATGTCGCCACACATCCATAAACCAACACAGGAAAGACGTGTGGCACCACGAAACTACACGGTTCACCACTCAGGCCAAGAGCTCAAAGTGCTTCCATACCGAACTCTGAGTTTTTTACATGTCTGATTACACTGCCTGAGGTTTGGACTTACCCGAGCTTCATGTACAGCATGCGTGTGTAATGTGAGGTATGAATGTCGCAGTTTTGTTTGATGTCAGCGTGGCTTCTCTGAGCACAGCGGTGCTCCTTTTTATTCTTTCATATATGAGGTGTGTTTGTTTGTGCTAAACGATAGATGACAGCCCAACGCCGATGAAGCCAGCATTGTTACAGCTTTTATATGAAAAGAGTTTAATTAAGCAGTTTGAATAGACAGTCTGGGCTTCAAGCAACCCCATCTCCTGCTAATGACTTTCCTACAACTAAACTGCATTCGCAATTACATTACAAAGAAAACCGATTTTCTCCCGGATTACACATGGTTAACGTAAATTGACACAAGACTGAAACACAACAAAACTACTTGGTATCGTTTAGTCAAACATCATTGTTGGAGGCCGGGCTCCTTTAAGTACTAGAGATGTTTCTTGTTATTTTCTGACATTTTAAACATCTCATTTTCAGTCCCATGATGCCACACTGTATGAATGCTTGTTTAAAGTGCTGTTAGTACTTATCAAAAACTAGAATGACTCTCTAGAACTCTGCCAAGGCCATTTTCATGAGTGGAAACTGATATTCGCTCCGTGGTTCACTGCATTCAAAGGTTTCTTTATTGGCCCATGCTACGCCCTTCCACCAATTTTTATAAAAATTCGAGCCAGTGTTGTTTTCCGTGTTGACAAGCGAACCAAACCAAACACACACCTCCTTGGCCGATGTAATAATGCTAACCACTTATCGTTGAGCACAATGATAGCATGTTAGCCTTTAGCAGCCGATCCAAATTAAGAAATCCCTTTCTATTGCGAAGGCAAAAATGGTTTCTTTGATGACAGTTGAATTTTTCCAAGCCATAAATCCTGTTGCCTCCCGTCCCTGAAGGATCTTCCAACTCTACAATGTTTGTTTGTTTTTTAAAGCAAAAACGCAGAGAGCAGTGAGTGAGTGAGTGCTATGTGTGACCGGACAAAAAGCCCCTCAGTTGTTCTACCAAAGGACCAATCAGCCGCACTGCAGCTGTGGGTCTGTACACACTGATGACAGCATGTCAGTCACACAGACACACACTCACTCACATCTACCTACGCCTACCTACGGACTACAATATGTGCACACACACACACACACATGTGCAAACACGTGCACACTGACACACTTTCACCCCTCTGACCTGAGATCTGTCCCAAGAGGGCTCAGCTGGACGGCTCTGACCACCTGCCCCGCGCTAGTGGCCCGACGACTACACACAAAACACTTTCACGCTGAATGTGAGCAGAACCAGTTGAATTTGGAGAGAAATCCAGTGAAGTCCAACCTGATCGGTTTGTTTCACTGGCTCCTCATCGAGCACATTCACACATCAGCCGGTTAACAGGACCTGGGTAGTACTACTGTGTGTGTGAACAAAGTCTTTTGTGGCTCAAAACTAATTATTTCACTTTAGGAAAATGATTTATCTCATTTGGTTTTCCAGCTCTCCTGCAGAGGAAACCACAAAAACACAATCAACAGGTATTAACCTTACATCGTGAACTTTAAAAGACCTGATATCTGTCTTTGCAGTCAAGGAAGAAGGATCGTTTTCCTCCGAGGTGAGTTTTAACTCGGAGCACCTTTGGGTGACAGGTGTGTGAGCAGTGTCACCTGAGGGTGACAGGTCAGTTGAGGCAGGGTGAGGCGAGTTTAGATAAGCAGGGGTCAGGGGAGACAACCTTTGCTCTGGAAGCCTAAGACCCAAAGACCACAATTTTAGAAATGATGACGAACCCAAGCTAACTCCGTTTATTAGTCTGCTAACATGCTAACTTAGCTTTCCGTGTCGGCAATACGTTCTTAAATGTCTGGAAGTAAAATATTTCGCAGGTTATGTTTTTAAACAGTTTGCAGACACAAACGATTGTCAATATTACAAGCGAACAACACCGAGAAGCTCAGTGTCTTTAAAATATGTCGAACAACAAATATCATTGACTATTTGACAAGAATGACAAACCAAACGAGAAAATGAAAAGATTCTCTGCATGTCTGTCCTCTGATTTTCTCAACAACCTTCCATCCGAACGGCTTCACACTTGGCAGATGTATCGCTCAGTGTCGAGTGTGAAGTTGTTTGGATGAACAGTTCTCCAGAATCACAGGAGGACGAGCAATCGTCCCGTTCCGAGCGAGTGCTGCCCAAATGGTTTTACATACTGGACGCTACGTCTGATTGGCAGCTGTGTGCATGTTTAGACAATACTGAGGGCGTTGACACTTGAAAAGGAACTCATGATGGTTTGGGGCCTTCTCGATTAGACTGTTAATAGATTCAGTCGTTCGATGGAAAATTAAACAGCATTATGATAATTGGGTAATTGTTAGTTTTTTAAACATTAGCTTGCTCTACCCTTCTCCAGTGTGAAGATTTAAACTCACCTGAGTCAGGCGAGGTGAAGCGAGGAAGCCGACGGTCTGATGCAGCCAGTTGAAGTAGATGAGCTGCTGCATGTAATCCCCACAATGACTCAACAGACCCGCCTCCAGGGCCTCAGTGGACCCAGCTAAGCACACCTGTAATTTAAGTGTTAAGGTGTTGGCCATACCGTGCGTTGACACCGCGCTTTGTGTGTGTGTGTGTGTGTGTGTGTGTGGAGAGTTAAGTGAGGAATACATTCATGTTCCGACGTTAACACTGCCTCACAAATGGAAAGCTTCCTCATTCATTTCAATGGGACCATGGCGTCTGAACATTCGCGAACGAGAGTTCTGTTTTTTTATCGCATCTCTTTCCATGATTCATTTCTTTCAAGCTGCTTCCATCAACTCAAATCAACAGGAAATCTTAAGGACATACCAGAGCGTGAGCTTGTGTTCATTTTGTCAGCTATTGTTCTTTTTTTTAGTGCTGTGTCAAATGTCCTTGTTAGTTGTTGTCATATTTAGTGCACATCATCCTTTTATTCATTAAGGGTAGTATCAGGGCAATGAGAGGCAGAGCAGGGTCATGTCTTCACTGTGGTAGGGAAAAAAAATATTCGGACTGGAAAGGTCAGATGATGTAATTTTACAGAATAATTAGGCATGTGCTTCGGTTTGTTGTCCAAAGAGTCCATTCTTCTCTAGGTGGCCGAAGTGACTTCTTGAATCCTGAGTGAAACCATCCCCTCTTGATGAACCTTCCTGCCACGATGCAGATCACAGTAAGAGACTGGAGGCAAAGGGAGGCAGACCAGAAACAATACGTGTAAATAGATTAAAACTCAGCACCACACACGTCATAACGTCAAATCCTTGTGTTTTCTGCAGCTCAGACCATCCTCCCTCTGTGCAGCTAGCCTCTTACCATAAACCAGCGACAAAATAGCAGCTCCTAATTGTTGAGTTTAACACCTGGTGATTACAGGGGCTCATAAAACTCCCCTCTGACTGAGAAGCCCCCCCCCCCCCTTCCCACCTCCAAGGCCACACAAGGCGCCAGTGCCAATCAGCAAGTCTCTTTTTCTGACACCATTATTTCATTTTACAGCCCAAACAGGGAGGAGAAGTCTCCTCTCATTCAGCTAACGGAGACCAATAAACGCTGAGAGATTTAGATTAATTGACCATTTACAACCAGGGGAGGAGGCAGGCTGGGTAAACTTCGGGCTGTCTGCTGTTTACATCCAAAATAACGTACATGTTGAAATACTTTATGTACGCCAAGACAGAAAGAAGTCAGACGAATGGCGTCACAAATTGTGTTTCTGTCTGAAACCACAGATATACAGCAACCTCGATGGCTTTGAGGCTGAATTTATTAAGACAAGATAAAACTGAAATTCACGAAAACCATGAATCGTGAAGAGTCAGTGAGTGCTGTGTCCTTTCTCAAGAAGATTTCCACTAAATGTTTAAAATCAGTGATTATACCAGTGAATTTATCCTCTTTCTTGAAAGAACAGCAGAGCAGCTCTAGAGAAACACAATCTGCTCCACATGTGATCATGATGGAGAACTTTCAAAGGACAATACGTTTATAATCTGATGCGTGCCTCTTTTTTTAGTCTTCATGGTTTTCCTGCACACATTCAGCACAGTTGCAGATTTCAGAGCTCATCTTCCTCCTGAAGAAGGTAATTCAAGTTCATCTTGAAAAACAACTCCAGAAACAGATGCTCTATCAAAGTGAATATACAAACGTGTCTGTCCATTCATTTAGGGCCATCTTAGTTTCAAGTTCAGGTTAATTTTAAGCTCCATATGAAGTTTGTTTTGTGATGAGTCACATTTTAAATAATCAAACTACAAAGAGCACACGCTACAAAATGAAGGGGGTGAACTGTTAGACGGAGCAGCTCAGAGTTTTAGTCTCTGCAGTATTTCATTTGCACTATGGAGAGTTACAAATGAAGTCATTTTCTAGATATTAATGTAGCTGTAAAAGGACATTTCCTTGTGACTTTATAACACCTACACACACATTGTCAGGACTAGCCTTCCCTTTGGGGACAAAATACAAGTCCCCATAACATAAACCATTGCATTTTAGGGTAAAGACTTAAAGATAAAGGTTTAAGTTAAGATCAAGTATAGGGTAAGGTTCAGACTTAGTTAAGTAGGGGTTATGGTTCGGGTACATCTCAATTAAATGAATGTGATGTCCTATAAAGTGATACACATTCGATTCTTGTGAGGCAGTTATTGACATTGACATTCCCTAGCTCCTAACCCTGACCGTAAGATTAAAACAAGTAATTGTGTCATTAAAACAGTGTCTGGTTATTCTCATTAAGTGACGGAAGTAATTCAATTTAGTAGAAGTAGGAAAAATGTGAGTCAATGTCGGATTTGTTAATTGAGGAAAGCTATATTTCTTTGTCGTCCTGAGGCAATTCGCAGTTCTGGCGGAGTATACCGGCCCCTTAACCATCACGGCTAACTGCCTAACTTCCTCCGGCTGAAACTTAGCTCGGCCTAAAAACTAAGTCTCAACCCTGAAACAGCCAAAAGTGTGGTCTGGCCAAAACGTCCTCACTTTTCAAAAAAGTCCTCACTCCCAAGTTCATTGGTCCTCTCAAAGATAGACGTACACACACACACACACACACACACACACCTATACACACAGGCTGTGGTGTAATGACAGAGCCATTGCCGTGCTGCTCAGACCGACAGCGTCAGTGAAACACAAGGAATTTAAACATACAGTATGCGTCTGTATATTTGTGTGCCTGAGTGCATCTCCTGTGTAATTTTCTGTTACATTTACACAAAAGGCTTCTCAGACTCCCGGGGAGGTGACCCGTAACAACAGGCTGCACACATGGGAAAGTTTTTTGCTAATTTGACTTTAGAAAAACAGAAAGCACCACAAGCTGCCGTTTAAAAGACAGCATCGATGGTAGCACATTGTTGAGCCAGGTTTCCCCTCTTATTTTGGCGGCGGTGGATGTTTTCATTTTGTTTTGGTTCCATGTCCAGCCTCGTTTTATTTTCCAGTTTGCATACTCGTGCAGATTGGAGCACAAAGAACCATTTTCTGGATATAGGAATTGCCTTAAAGTTTGAGGATTTTTTTTCTGATCAACTCTGTTGTGCAGGGGCGGCAGGTTTCTGCCTAATGGATTTGGAGGAAAACACTTGTGTAGTGGTTGTATAGCGTCTTTGTCAGTGGGGTCCTCGAGCCCTGGCTAAAGATGCCTTCTCATTAAGTCGGGGGGGTGCTGGGCCTTATTGTTGTGCTAATCAGCCACAGATGTGGACACCCCGACTCCAGAAAATCATCCAAGCAGTCTTGACAGCAGACGCCTCACA
The DNA here is from genome assembly GCF_949748355.1 of Melanostigma gelatinosum. NCBI lineage: Eukaryota > Metazoa > Chordata > Actinopteri > Perciformes > Zoarcidae > Melanostigma > Melanostigma gelatinosum. The sequence goes on from NC_136647.1 coordinate 5,107,628, forward strand.
GGAGGGAGAGGGGGGTTGAAACCGTTATAATTGTTTTTGACAGGGATCCAATACAAATATGTACATGCGTGAAAATGAATCAAGCTTGAGCTGTCAACCTCTGAACTGAGATATTTATGATGGTGGTGTGGAGGGAAGAGACGGGTTTCTTTTGTCAGGGAAGGAGAGAAGCATAAATGGGGGGGGGAGAAATATTGGAACCCCCCTCTTTAATAGCGACCACTGAAGTGCTCTTGAACGATGCACTTTCACACAATTTCCTATAATTTGTGTCTAACAAACACAATGCTGTCTATTCCTACCGTGGCCATCCACGCATGGGGGCGCACTCAGCCCCCTTGTGGTTTTAAAATTGTCTTTGGCTGCAGTCTGGCTGTGCTCTGTTTAATTGTTCTGTGTCTTTATTGTCCCAGGCTGAATATTCTGTATATAATATAAATCCTTCCCCATTGGACAAAAAAAACCCACTAACATTACAACCATAACTTTTGTCTTCAGTGGGAAAGTTTACAATCGGCATTCATTCCCTTTGACAAACGACTCTGCAGTAGTCAACGCTATCTATCGGCTCCAGCTCCGATCGGCAGTGATGGAAAAATTAACACAATTTTGCCCTTTTTCCAGTGCGATGTTACGGCCTTTCCTCCCTGTCGTCAACTTCTGTGACTCTTTGTCATCTCAGCCATGAATTTTGTCCGTCTCTGTCCGGTTAACTCTCATTGCCAAACATCGTTCCACATGAGTCGGCACTCGGCACCAAGTTTGAAAGAGAGACTGAACAGATGAAAGAAGAAACCACCACGTAACATTTTCACTGGCCTTCACGGTGCTTTCGTTTCCTGCACGTTCGTGGAGTCAAACGTCACAATACAGTAATAGAGCGGCATACAGTCGTCAATAGTATGTTTGAGCATGAAGGCGGCTGCATTGATGTATGCACATGCATGTGTACAGTACTCTCCCACCCTCTACCCCTCAAATATATGGCTCCCTTAAAGCTATGGTGTAATTCGAGCAGCGCTTATAAGACAGAGGTGAGCCTGATGGAGGCGCTGATACTCTCCCAGGTGTTTCCTCACTCTTGTGTTGTTGTTTTTTACCCTCGACTGAGCAGCAGAACCCAAACATCCACAGAAACCTCCTCTCCAGGTTTTACCACCACCGCTGTTTGTCCTCTTCAGTCACACATTTAGAGAAAGGTGTATTTCCTCCTCTGTCACCAACTCTCTGTGTCCGTCTGTCACCGAGTGGATGTCTTTCAAGAATTACACGGTAGTGATAGTGAGGTATGGACACACGGACACACACACACACACACACACACACACACACTCACAGGCTTTTAGTGTGAGGTATAATGCTGGACCATTGTGTCTCTGTGTGTGTAAGCAGGCTTTTTGTGCGAGACACACCTGCTGACAATGCGCACACACACACACACACACACACACACACACTTACACACACACACACACACACACACACACACACACACACACACACACTCAGAGAGTATAGTCATTAAAATGCAGTTGAAGATAGTTTTAATTGCAGCAGTGGAATGAAGGGAAACACTGATTGGACACCCATTAAAGGTGGAGAATTTTCACTCTGAGAAAACATTTGACTTGTTTGTCGAAACTTAAGTGTTTCCGTTTTATGCTACTTTATACTTCTAGTCTATACCTCAGAGTAAAAGACACCACCACCTTTGTTTGATAGCTTTAGTTACAGTTTTTAATCCCCTTCCTACAAATAAAATATGATCCCATAGAACATGATGCATTGCTGTAGATTAAACTAATCAACAGTATATAAAGGAGTTAAAATAAGCACAACCTAAAACATCTACAGCAGTAATAATAATCTCGAAACATCATATATATTAATAAAACACTGACGGGGACATTTGACTGCACCATAAGCACTTTTGCTTTCAGCACAGTTACTTCAGGTTTGAAATGCAGAACTTTTACTTCAATCGGTATTGCTCCTTTTACTTTGAGAGATCTGAATACTTCTTTATCACATCACTTAAGTGTTAGTTGCATTCACCTCTGCAGGCTGTCACCTGATTACCAGCATGTAGCCGACACACACTGTGTGACATTCCAGCCAAATCAAGTTGATTGACAACAACTCCTGAATTTCAGTGATCACTTCATGCATTCATCTGAAGCACATGGGCCTTCCGACACATATTCTTGATGCCTGACCAATCAACAACCACGATAGACCACACTCACATTCCAGCTTGAGCAGCTTTAATTAACCCTTTGTGTGTCCGGTGATGGTGAAGAGAGCCTGCTTCATGTCAGGGAATGAATGGGCTGATGCCGAAGAGACTTTGGGATTAAAAGTATCCCCCTGGAGGATGATGGGACATGAAGGGAGGGGAGTCTGTCTGTTGAGATTAACACCTCGGTTTGCTTTTCCCATGTGGCATCTCAATCCCTCCGGAATGCTGCATCACTGTCCCTTCAAACTAACGTCTTTCTTTACAATCAGGGCGAATTAGAATATGAGTCGAGGCCCAGGGTCGCGGGTTTTGCTTCTGTTTCTACATCAAAACGAGATGTTTTTTGACAAGCAAAGGCCTGTTGCACTGGCAAATAAACACAAAATTATAATATTAACTGTATAGCTTTACACAGGGACTGTCTGGTTGTTAATTTAATAACTGTTGAGATTCCTGGCCTGCTCTTATTTCAAACGGCTAAAAAGAAAAGAAAAAGCACCACTTTGTATTTTTGTACCACGTATAACATGTGTGGGAGACATAGAAATGCTCAAAGAGTTTAATAACGATGGAAATAAATGAATACTATTAATATTGACTGCACCAAAGAAAAGTATATCAACTGACTGGAAATCCAAGCACATTGGTGGAAGGAACTACGGTCATGTTACACCCTAGAAAAAACTATGTACAATGTGAAACCAACGAAAGTTGACAGGATATCAAAAAATAGAGAAATTATATAGATATAAATCCATTTGTGAACTAAGGCTATGATCAAAAGTTGGTATTGATGAAAAGTTGAGAGGATACTGACAATGTCTACATGTGTGTGTGTGTGTGTTCATCATCATGTGATGCTTCAATGATGAATACTTTAAATCACTGGTGAATGTATTCACACATTTTAAAAAATATTTGGAGAATAAAAAAGACATGGTTAAGTTTACTGGAGACTCTAACTAAATTTCTCATAGTTGTGAGTGAGCATCAGCATAAACCAGGTGGTTCTCATAGTGTTAGCAGCCATACCTGTGAAAAGTAATGCACTAGAATATGTATACATCTCATCCAACCTATTCACATGAAATCCAGGACAGGTGACGTAGTATAAAGAGCATCAAAATCCATGTACGGATGAGGTCGGAGGGGGCGGGTGGATCTAAAAACACCAGACTTTTACCAAGGAGTGTTTGTGTTCCATTTTAAACCAGAAGCCATTGTTTACTTATTTGTTTTAAATCTGTAGTATATCACCTAAATGTATATTTCAAGAGACAGAGTTGCTCCAATGGTTGTTAAGTGTTGTTAGGTTGTTACTGTTGTGCCTGCTGAAAAGAAGATCAATAAAATCAATAGATAATTTATCACATAGAAAATAAAGTGAAAAATCTTTGCTCTGATGCTTAACAGTCTGCCAATACTTTCAACAAATTTGATTATTCTTTTTTCTAAAATCTAAAAGGAAAAGTGTTGGGCCCAATACGAAACCTTGTGGAACTTCATATTAAGTTGAATTGAAGCTGTGTGAGTCTTCGGGGAAGTTCGGGGGAATAGTTGTGTTTTTCTGCTGCACTTTATTTATTCAAACATGACTAACATTTATTGGAAAGATACCAAGAGTGATGAAAAGAAAGAGAGGTAAGAATGATGAATACGAGGGAGCATTAACTGGCCATCTTTCTTGACAACATTCCTGTCTGCAATTTGATCGTTTTGATGTGATCTATCCCTTTATATTGAGATGTTGCCTTCAATGTCACTTCCCATCAAAAGATAGACTGGGACAACACCAAGTAGTGGACAAACGGACGGCCACAGGTCCTAAAAGTATGAGCTTAAGGTTTAAATCCCTCATCGTCGAACATCCCATTGTTCCCCCAAATCCAGCCTACCTTTAAAAGAAGCCTTCTCTGAGCCCTGCAACAATGTGGCCCATAAGACCCCCCTGGACAAAAAGAAAGAAAAGATCCTCTCCTCCTTACCCTCGGCTCCCTTCTCCTTCACTCCCTGATCCTCCGGTGTGAGAAGCTCTTAATCAGGGGCCAAACAATGAGACCCCAGATCCCTGCTTTTTGACAGAGGGCCTGATCTAATAAGCAGAGGAGGACTGGGATGAAGGGGGGGGGCGGGTGGCCTGATCCTAGGGATTACTGGGAGAGATCTACACTGGAGAGGAGGCCTCCTTATTAAGGGGGAGGAGGAGGGGAAGGAGGAGTAAAAAGCATAGGTACATGGGGATGGAAGGCAATGACGAGTTGAGTTGCAATATTACGAGTAGAATTTGAGCTTTGAGGCCCACAATGAACACATGTTTTAATCAGGTACAATTTTACTATTAACTTTAAAACTAAACACTAAAAATCATTGTGTGAAGACCATGGGTAGAATCATCATCAAACAAACCTAAGATAACTGGTTTATTCAGTGTTATTAAAATATTACTGTTTTCCCAAACGGTGATAATCTGCTCTAGCAGCATTTTAGTTTGGGGCTTTTACTCACTTACTTTTTGTGTGCAATGAATTCACACATCAAAATATTTTTTCGAAATGTTGTTATTGTCACGAGTATACTGACACACGGAACGCGAATGACAGGCAGCATGATTTTATTTCGTAGCATAATTTTCTGATACATACACTCATTGTTTAGCTCCAAAAAGCAGCAACAAGTCACTGTTAAGCCTGTTAAGCCGCACTCAGCAGACAGACACAGTTGGAGACTAGCTGGTGAACATTTAGTGGATCATTTAACTGCCAAAGAGTCAAATATTTCCCTCTGGAGTCATGGAGACCAACAACACGGCAATCACTTTTGAGATAGGGTTCATGTCATTCAACAATGTGCATACTGATTATCTTAATGTCCATGTTCCATGTATGGATTGGGATATTAGCTATAGAGACCAACACCGTTACAACACTTTACCAGGCTGTACAATGTTTATATGGGCTGTAAATTTGGACATTTTAACATTGGAGGTCCCTGGAGGTCGACTCGCTTTTGGAGCTGCAGTGAAACCGGGAGAAGAAGAAACAAGTGGTGTTCATGGGAGATGGGCTTGGGCTTCGTCTTGATAAATGAAAAAAAACAGCAAACTGAGTGAGAGGTAAAGAAGGAGTAATGGATGGTGGCTGATGTTGCATTGGGTGAGGGGGTGGGAAGGCCTCCAGCTCCCCTTTTTTCTCCCCCTCAGCCTCTCCATCCAAAACCCTTCCTTCCTCCCCTGCTTAGCCACCTCTTAACCCAGCCGTCACCCTTAGGCCCCTTTACCTCTATCCACCACCACAATCCCCCCTTCTACATTCTACCATCCCCCTTTCCTCCCTGAAAGCCTCAATCACATGATTATCTATTCATAACACTGACCAACCAGGTGAGAAAAACGCACATAACAAAGCAGCTATGCTCGTGTAGAGAGAAAAACATGAAAACGGCCTCAAACATTCAAGTTTGCCATTTTGTTTCCGTGGGCCATGTACACATGAAATACTTTTTTTCCAAAGTTGGTTTCTGTCATTTTAGGTTGTTATTATCACACTGACAATATTAGAGATAAACTACTGAATATCAAGAACTTATATGTTGAGGCTTTAAGTCAATGCAGACTTAGACTACATGGTGTGCGAGGTTCATTCATTTGAGAGCTGGAGTACGTGGCTCTTAATGTGAAGGGAGGAGGTGTCTTGCATCCTGCCCCAATGGAGAGGGCGGACCCATTAGCAAAAGCTACTGTGACACCGGGCGCTCGAGACCTTTGATGTGTTCACAGCAGCAGCAGGCTGCAGGGCGGAGGAGCGAAGACCTGAGGGCTTTCAGAGAGAGGAGACCTGGTGGGTCCAGATGGAGGCTCCAGCCATTCACAGCAATGAGAGGAGTTTGTGCTTGTTGGGCGATAACAATAAATAGAATGTCAACTTGTCAAATATACAGGTTTGTTTTTAATTGAATGAGTTTGACTCTGTTTATTTAATGCAAATTTTCCAACTGTGTTCTAAGGCTGCAAATGTGGTGATGCAGGTTCACCTGAATAAATTCTCATTGTTTTCACACAGTCGTCACACTGAAATCACCTCCTGCTCAACATTTAATACCAGAACGGAGGAGAAATCAGTTTCTCGGCTCATTTTACAGTGTGAAAATGTACAGATGAGCCAAACTTTTGACTCCATGAGCAGTATGAGTGCACATGTAAGGGGGCACACCTGGTTGGTCATGGAATGGGAAAATATGTCATAGTATCATGTGAAGTTTTAAAGAATGTAAGTACTAAAAGTGCAAACACAAAACAGTAGTTTCAGTAGAAGATTTGAATTTGTTTTATATCCAGGTGTCTTGTTACCTGTTATCTTGTACACTCGTCTTTCTTGGTGAGACGGAGACACAGAGAGGCCTTGACTAACAGACATCCTTTGTCTGAAATACTTTTACTTCCTTTGTGACGCATTATCTGAAGTTGTAAAGGCGTGAACCTTTGCATGCATAAATGATGTTGAATATTGCATTTCGTCGAAGAAGGTTTCATGCAGTCTACTGAATATGTAGTTGCTGTGCTTTCTTCCCTCTTGCGCAAGAGAATAAATGGAAAAAGACAACTTTGAATCTTCTGATGACTTCATTATTAATTTGAGAACATAAACTCTCTCCTCCCGATTAACCTAGAAATTTTCCACCACAGTCACCTATCGTGTTTGCTGAGAAGAACAGAGGCAGAGAGAGTAGGAATACAGCTGTGATCAGTGGTTGTCTGAGGGGCAAATAAAAAGGTCACCAGCTGTAATACCAGCCTGCAGAGGGTTTTCTAGGGCAGCCTATATCAGGTACTTTATCACGAAAAGCACCACGGAGGACACTTGCAAATTGGGCCACTTTAGAGGGCTCGTTATCATGTTATATTCTCCATAGGGGAATCCAAGAGGGCATTTTTGCTGGGTTGTTTTTCAATTATGGGAGCACCAGGTGGGGGGGGGGCGGTCATGAAAGATCTTCAGACCTTTTTTTTCCTCCAAATACTATCACAAGAGACAAGACTGTCACATAAAATACGTAAGTTATCTCAGGCTTTTGGTAAGAGAGAACAGCCTGGTCTCCTAATAATTACGTTCCCATATAAAGAACCTGCGTTATCAATTACATTTTTAAGGGAACTGTATTTTCCCCCAGATTACATTTGTTTTTGATGGATACTTTTCTAATCATAGTCCACGGAAGTCAATGTACGGAGGACAATGGACGGGACAAACGCACAGAACCGAGCATTACAAAGTCCACGGCGACTCATTTTAATTTCTTTCTGTCAGCAAAACACATTTCAGGAGATGTTCTTCACGTTCTACAAAAAGACAAGAAAAACACGTTACTGTCAAACAGTTTTTAGCTGATATCAGAAAGATCTCTAAGAAGACCTATCCGAAGAGGAGGGAAGAAAAGACAGGAAGCAAGTGGAGAGGAGACAAGAGAGTCAGACCACAGATCACTTTCCATCCTCTCTTTCTGTTTATTGAACTGTAATCATGAATAATACCCCCCCCCCCTCCCCCTCATATGAAACAGGTTACCGGATATCCTCCAGAATACTGCAGCCGGGCGTCTGCGTTGGCTCAAGCCCCTGCAGCATTGAGGTTAACCAAACACGTGTCGGCATGAACATCCTGGGTATGTCACACAGTGTGTTTGGACAGCAGCGACCCCTCTGTTGCCAGCCAGCTGTGAATAAACTGCATCAAAATATGGTTTCACTTCACATGAACACATATTTCACTTACACTTCTGTTATGTCTTCTGTTGCCTAAAATTAAAACACAGAAAAGCACTCAGCGAGTGGAACCTCTCAGGCTGGTCTCATCCAGCATTCGTAGCTACACCTACGAAAAATAATGCAAAGTGTAATGACCGCATCAGGAAAAAGTGCTCGAGGAAAAATCAAAGAATCCCCGAAGTCAGCAGGCTTCATCCTCTGGAAACCATGAAAATATGTACAAAATTTCGAAACAACGAAGAGTTCTTGAGATATTTTACTACAAACCAAAAATGTTAATCTCATGGCGGCATTAACTGCAATCCTGTGAGCCGTGGCACTAGTGTGGCTGAAAACTGGATGTTCTTGTGTCATCACAAATGTAATATACGAGGACAAGTCTTGGGTTTTCTTGCCAGCAAATAGATGCTCTCTAAATACTAAAAGAGAGACAATGAAAGCACAGCATCCCCTATCTTCTGTTAATTATATGTTGATGATCCAGGAAGCACAATGAAACATCACTTCACATTTCTCTCTCTCTCTCCACAGATAAAACAATCAACAAGCGACGTCACAGAGAAGAACAAGAGGGAATCCTCGTCGTCTTCTGCTCGAGGTTATCATGAGTGCCGGGGTTGTTTCAGCCGTGGCATACGTCCCAAATACTTCAAAGAGGGACATGTACACACACACGTACACACACACACACACACACACACACACACACACACACACACACACACACACACACACACACACACACACACACACACACACACACACACACACACACACACACACACACACACACAGGCAGTCAGCCAGCCAAACAAATAATTAACAAAGTCAGTGAGATTAATTAAAGCAGCAGGGTTCAGGGAGGGTTCAGCCTTCTGTGTGTGTGAGGGCGGAACAGGGACTCCCCTGCTGGATGTGATTAGGGAACCAAAAAAGAAAGGGAGAAGAGGCGAGGGAAAACAGTGGCTGTCATTGATATCCATCTTCATGTAAACAGCTGGGTGTGTGTAGGTGACCGTGTGTGTGTGTGTGTGTGTGTGGGCGTAACTTCATGTCCTACTGATCTTCAAATAAGAGTTTCGTGACAAAAAATGACATGAATACAGTCAGCGGTGGAAGAAGTATTCTGATCATTTACTTCAGGATACGCGTGAATACCACACTGTGAAAATATTATTTTCACTTACAGTAAAAGTAGTCATGATGCAGAATGGCACATTTCAGAATTATATTATATTGCTGAATTATAATTAGTGATGAATCACTTTAATGTTGCAGCTGGTAGAGGTGGAACTCATTTATTCTCCATAGCTTAATTATTAACAGTTTGACCTCATTTACTTGTTGATTTATATTTTGTAATAATCTTAATCAGCAAAGTGACTGAAGCTGTCAGATAAATGTAGTTGAGTAGAAGTATAACGTAGCATAACATGGAAACAGTCAACTAAAGTACATGTACCTGTTAAATGTACTTAAGTAGTACTTGAGTAAAGGTACTTGGTTACTTTCTACCACTGTGTATTGGAATTATATCCATATTGAATCGATTTACATCCAATGCCAACGTCCGGTGCTAATACAGGAAGTCAATGGATGTCTTTTTGCGCAATTTCATACAAATTTCCACAAACTTCATCCTGACATATTTGGTATTTTTTAGAAAGTTTGGGATCTCTGCTACAACTCAAAGAAAAGTTATGTGGGTTTGAGCAAAGTTTGGCTTCACAGCATGCGTTTGTACTGACAGGACCACCTGTCAGCTGGTCTCCTGCTCCGGGACCCTCCCTCCCTACCCTCGCTGTTCCTTTCTGTCTCCCTCCCTCCACCCGACTCTCGGCTCTGTCCCTCTTTCAGCTCAGTGTTTTGGCAGCAGCGCTCCCTTGCATCACAAAGCCCGTACTCCCAGCTTGTCCCATTGTGTTGCGAACATCGCAGGTAATGATTAACACAAACACACAACAATGGGAGCTTTAGCAACCCAGCCAGCGTGGGAGTCGATGGCCTTTAAGGTTCGGGATGAGCAGACAATGTTACCGACCTGCAGTCACAGGACGCCACGAATACTGTATGACTTTAGCTTCATAGTTGACCTTTTTCCTTCACCGTGTTGTTCACCTGCACGTGTTTCAATGTATTTTTGTTGTGGAAGCATCAGGGGTGGAAAGAGACTTAATAGTCATCACATCTGTGAAATGCTTGTTGATGTTTGGTCTGATTTGTAATTGCCAAAGCCACCACACTCAAAAAAGTCAAGAGGCTGCTGGAGACGAAATAATTGTGTGAATGAAAAAGAAAACAAAGCATTTGCACATTTATCTCCATTGTAAACACTCTGTTTATTGCCTGAGCCTTTGGTCTAACAGACCTGATGCTCTGATAGAAATCAGTTTGACCTAAAGCTCAGACAACAAATTGGTTGCTTGCAATAAATGTGCTTTGATTCCTTTTCATTTAACTCAACATAATCTACGACGCAGCCATGCACAAGCTCTGCAGTGATTGGCCTGATAATGGCGGGATGGGGAAACGGCCAGAGGCTCAAACAGGCCTCAAATTCTGACCTCCATATTTTTTTCCTGAAGCGATTTCCTGTAAAAACAGTATAAACACATCTGCCTTCAAATTAAGATGCACTATTGTTGACATCTTGGAGAGGAGCATTCGTTAAACAGTCTGAAATTTAAATTTAAATGGGACCTGATGTTTACCATAATGTGTCCCTGCTGGGAAGTGGACTAATGAGCGACCGGCCACACCTCACACATTCCTCCTGACCTTTATTCCACCTCACTTTCCCTCCACTCACGCACCCTCCTAACCTCACATCGCCCCAATGATGATCATTCAACCCCAACATCACCCCCTCCTCCTCCCCAATCTGTTATCAGCTGTCAGGCACCAACCAGCCCTGGTATTCCCCATTAGCATTAACATCAGTATGCAGCAGGCTATCAATGCTATCTGGACCTGGAGGCACTGGGAGGGACCCGCCATATCACTGATGTCACCAGATAAAGATGTGAGAGGGATGGAGGGTCTGGTCCAGGGGGGGATCTCAAGTTGAGGTATTTGATTCTGTAGTAGCAGTAGTGTTTGCCATTTTTACACAGGTTGGATAAGACTCATACAACAAATGATCTGTGACGTTGTATTTGTTGTAATCTATACTGTATAACTTTCTATATTTGATTTGACAGTCAGTTGTCGACTACATACAGACGTTAATACAACTGTTCGGCTACTTCAATACATATGGTCCTAAATCATCACGCAAGTTAGACGTTATTGTGATGTTCCGGACCTTTGCGTGAGGAAATTCTCCCGAAATGGACGTCGGTGAATACCTCTGATCTATCAGTTATGACTTTAGTTCAGAGAAATGTCAGGATACGTTTTGGACCTTTTCTTTCACGTTTCCATTTAAGTGTCTCCCTTTTCTAAAATCCTGGCATTTGGAGGGTTTGATGTACGCATTAGTCATCATTACATAACATCATTACATCATTACATTGATGTTACAGGAAAGGTTTGCAATAAGCAGATGTCTCTTTGACAACAAACGTTTCTCAGTATTGGTTTTGGTGGATTTATAGATTCAGTCAAATTATATCATATATTGGTTTGAAGCTATTTTGTTTTGCATCACTAACTTGTGTCCGGAGTGGTGGTAAATGTATTGAAGCCTTTGAGAAATCCTACAAGATTATTGTTTTTGCTTCTGCAGGATAGTTATTTTTTATTATGAAGAGAGACATGAAGTGCTGATGGGAGAGAAAGCAATCACAAGCTACAAAGGTCCTGGCCCGGATTCCAACATGGTTACGTGACACCTGCTTCAGCCTAACCAGTCACTGGGACGCTGCATCATCACGAAGAGAAGCTGCACACTCTGTTGACTTTTATCTGTTGGGTCAGACTCCTCCAGCGACCGCAGCTTGAGTGTGTTTACATGAAATTTATGTGGTGAAATAAATTCCAGATTTGACCTTTGACACTTTGTGGTGCTACTGCGGGTCAGACGGAGCTTTACAGCGAAAGTCAAAGTACACAAATAAAGGAGGCTGAGTGGAAGTCATAAAGTAGATAAGAGCTGTGCTATTGCCAGCTGGCGCTATGTGGTGGCCAGCCTCTATATATGTGTCATACCTGAGTCTGTGTGTGTGTGTTTGAACTTGTACATCTATCTTTGTGAGGACTTGTAGAGTTTTAGACCGTGTGTCTAGTGAGGACATTTTGGCAGGTCCTCACTTCTTCACAGGCCTTTTTGAGGGTTCAGACCGAGCTGAGGTTAAAATAGGTTTAGATGTGTGTGTGTTGGGGTTAGAGTGTGTTTTACCCATCTTGTGGGGACTGGTGACAGAGTCACATTGTGGGGACTCACCTTCTTTTGAGGACAAATGCATACCCCATAACAGCTTTAGCTTTTGGTCTAAATTTAGTGTACGGTTAGGATTAGGCTGGTAGCAGTAATGGTTAGGGTTAGGGTAAGTCTCCAGGAAATGGATGTAAATCGATGTAATGTCTCCAAAAGTCATGAAATCACAACTGTGTGTGTTTTTAGCCTGATAAATACATTAACATACCTGTGTTTTGGGGAGGGGACAGCAGTGTTAATGTTATTGCATCTTGTTGTGCTGAGACACAGGTGGGATTGCAGCCACCTCAATTGCTTGCTTCACACACACACATATACGCACACACACACACACACACGCACACACTCAAAACCTATTGACACACCAAAAATAAAGCATTTACAAAAACTTCAACACGTTTTTGGGAGCCATCGTACCAAAGGCTCATGTAATAAATCACAGACAACAAAGAGATCCCTTAGATGCTTCATGCTAACACTTTAGCACAATGCTATCTCATACACAATGATCATCATCTCTCATAAAAGAACGAAACAGCTCTGAAGCTAAAACTTGTTAAGCGATGTCAAATGATGCAAAAGCAAGTCTTTGTAAGTATTTGTTATATATATGTTTGCCCGTATTGTAAAAAATCTGCATCTACGTGCTAATTTTGATGGGAAACGGGTATTCGTGGATGAATCATGACAGTCTTTGGCATATGACATTCTTGGCCCTCAGGCTTACTCCAAAAAATGTTCATTAAATAAATATTAAAGAGAAAAACAAACATGAAAGTAAATATGTTTTTCAAAATCACAGTTGCTGTTTCGCTCAGCTTCCAAGATAATGACTTAGCTTTCAGCTTCACGCTCGCACACAGACATGAGTGGTAGCTCATGGAGGGTTTGAACTTATATCTTTAGCTCTCGTTTAGCCTTCTTTACAAAACTATGTAGGCCTATGGCACTTTTTATGTGAACAACCACGTGCAACATTCCGAATGCTTTCTAAGAGAGGCTGTCTAAAAATGTGTTGCGTTTATTGTTTATTCAATGGATTCCCATTAGCTGACGCCTTGGCTACCACTAATCTTCCTGGGGTCCACAGAAAAGAGACAAAACAAAATACATACAATACATGACGTAAAACATACAGTTAAAACAGTACAGTCAGAACAGTTCAAATAGTACAGTCAGCTACAAAGTACAGTCAGAAACTAGGATGTATAGTACCAGTTCAGACCATATACATTACACGTTGGTCATTGCATTAAATACTTCTGCAAAGATGGATTAGGAGTCTTCAAAGGCGATGACGTTCTAGTCATATGGCCAGGGGCCTTAGGTGAGCCGTTAATCGTTTTTTAAATAACAGTTTGTGACCTGTAGAAGTTATATGAGGAGATAGTGAGTTCCATTATTGAGCCAGCTAGCTCTGTTGTCCTTTGTTTATGAACTCACTATGACTGCTGGCTTTATGTCTTCCAGTTTGGCTAAAAACATGAATTCCTGAAAACACGTAATTTAAAAAAACTAAAATACATGACAGAAAGCTTTTAAAGATTGTGCATCTTAAAATAAAGTACTTCATTTTAGAAAGATGAAGTGAATTGACCTGCAGCTTTAAATTCAGTTCATTCAGGTGTGATGTCATGTCACCCAAAAAAGCCACAATATTATATTCCTGCCTTCTAAAAAGAGACATTTGTGTGCAGGGACTTTATCTGTTGCTGAAACCATTTGTTTCAGCTCTATTCCTCTACTCTAGAATCATCCGTTTAAAAAAAATCTTATTTCCTTAACACTCATTGAATCATAGGAAGGAACACAATACTTGATGTCTTGGACCCTTGACAAAAATGACCTGCAATATTGCTGCTCTTGCATACAAAAATCACAGTTAAAGCTAAAACAAAATCCTGAAAAAAAGGAGATTTAATTTTCCTATATATTTGTTTCTTGCTTCTGGATTTGAATGCACTGAGTGACGCTATCCATTAAAATCTATCTAGAGATACAGACAGATGGATTGAATCAGAATCAGGTTTATTGCCAAGTAAACTGACAAGGAATGTGCCTTGGTGTTTGGTGCATACAATTAATATATTACATTTTACAAGAGGAAATAAAAAAGTACCGCAAAAGTCAAGAACATTAATATAGAATATAAAACAATACAATACAAATACTTTTTTAAATGCTTTAAAAAAGACATGTTTAATATAACTATCTATTGTTTTCAACGTTTGTTTTTGATGGAATACCAGCAGACTAAGGAAGAAATGAGAAGTTAATGAGTCAGTGAAGGTATATGATCTTATGTTCACATCTTTATCACTTTATTGTCATTATCAGGTGTTCTTTTTATTTGCCCTGCATGCAGATCTCATTTACCGTACTTTTCACGTTTCTGTCATGTTGAATTGAATAAAAAAGAAACAGCCTTGCAACATTAACACGCAGGTCTCACTTTAACATAAAGCTGATGAAAACAGAGCTGGACTGCAGCTTTAATGGGATTACACATCCTCTTCTTTCACTGATGCTGTTAAAAACTCACTAAAGCAACTGAATGTGAGGTCTTAATGCTCTGTTTGCATAAAGGACAATTAGCCCGCAATACATTATGAGAAGTGATTTATGTGGTTAATTTGGCACGCACTCGGTCACTGTAGGAGACGGCATAAAGACTGCAGTTTGCTCACAAAATATAAAAACTTCTGATTCTGAGCTGTGCACCATGGAGAGAGGGGGGGGGGAGGCAGATGAGGGTCTTGGGTTTTATTTGCCAGCTCTCTGGAGGGATGGGGGCTTTTAGTGTGGGGGTAACAGAAGCGCACCCTCCCTTTCTCCTACTCCCCTGGCCGCTCACAGACCATTGTTGTTGTGACTGCCGTCCGGAGAGCAGCGGAGTGAGTGCTGGTGTGTGGAGGACGCAGTCTCTCTCTCTCTCTCTCTCTCTCTCTCTCTCTCTCTCTCTCTCTCTCTCTCTCTCTCTCTCTCTCTCTCTCTCTCTCTCTCTCTCTCTCTCTCTCTCTCTCTCTCTCTCTCGCTCTCTCTCTACGGTAGAAGGAAAACGAACTGAGGAGGCTGAGCTACACATTTGAGCGGCAGAGCTCAGATCTCATCGGGATACACTCACACACAGGAGAGGAGAGCTCGCAGAAGCGCTGCGTAAAGACGCACGTAAAGAGTTATCCAAGACTACAGTTTATCAGAGAGAGGACTCTAAACGACGGGGCACGTTTTATCAACCTCTATTAATCTCTTAGTCTCGCCACTTTGGATCTTTTTCAGTATTTTCTAAGCGAGAAGGGACAGTTTTATTACACGCGCAAAATCCACTTTCTGGCTCCGTGTTTGGTTTTCTTTCTCTCCATGGATTTAGCCTTGTGAGCGGCCGGCTGCAGTGGACTTTGCCCAGGGGGATCACAGCTCCTTCCACCGGTCACCAGCAGAGCCCGGCAGCTGTCGTTCATGTTCCAAGGGGCTGTTAGTAATGGATTTATAAGATTGACTTTGTTTTTAGCTGGACACACAAGAGCCGCCCACGAACTGCTTTTGGGGAAGGTACAGTGGCGACAACGGAGCTCCAAATGAGGATTTCAATATTCACTCGTATCGAACGGGACAAGGAGTGATTTCCCCCCCTGGTGCCAGTCATCCCTGCGCCGACAGACCGGGAGGAAAGGTGGGTGAATACAGACCGAGACAGCTGGAGATGTGTTGTTTCATTCATTTCAGCAGCAGTGTGTTGGTTAAATCACGACTAAAAGCATCATAAGCAATTACTTACAACCTCAGAAACAGTAGAATGCAGTAGAAGTGTTTTGGCTGCAGCGGCGAGGCAGCGTGCCAGCGGAATTAGCAGCAGCAGGAGAAAAAAGCTTTTTTTCCAGTACTTAATTGAGAAAGAATACGTTTCATTCAGCAGGCTGGTTCTTTACACGGTGTGTGTGTGTGTGTGTGTGTGTGTGTGTGTGTGTGTGTGTGTGTGTGTGTGTGTGTGTGTGTGTGTGTGTGTGTGTGTGTGTGTGTGTGTGTGTGTGTGTGCGCGCGCGCGTGCGTGTGTGTGTGTGTGTGGTGTGTGTGGGCGCGGCCTGCGTGCATGGGGCGCACACACCAGGGTCTGGCGCCTGTGTGCAGTTGGTCCGAGTCGCAGCAGAAGAAGTCACTGCATTATTCCTTTCGTGTTCTTGTTGTAGGCTGTGAGTGTTTATAGTTTGTCTGCAGAATGAGTTCATGGTGACATCGTTGTACTTAAATTAGTTGTTTTTTTAAAGGTTTTTATGAATATTAGTTAAGTGTTAATAATTGTATTTTCTCATGGAATTGAGGTATTTGTTGTACTATCATTTATACAGATATGCACATTTGTGGAAGTTTTCTTATTAACTTTGCTCCTAGTTCTATTAGAGGGCTTAAATATTTGAATAGCATTGATGCATTCAGCAGTTAAGCACATTGTTGTAAAACAGGTTTAAGTATTTTGAGAAATAAATTAAGTAATTTCCAGACAAGAATGCCAAATATATATTCATCCTGAACTTAGTGGCAACTTCATAATTGTGAGTATGTTGTTGCTTCTCGATCTAATGTGTGATAATAATTAAAACTTTGGGCTTTTGCACACTTTGATTTATTCTCCTGTTCTCTGACAAAGTTTGGACCAAACGTTTACTCGATTAAATGAGAATATCATCGCCAGGAAGTGAAATTATGAGTTATTTTGTGATGGAAAACGCTCAAATTTGAGGTATCACATGAGCCCTCTGCAGTCAGATTGATGCTCCAGTGAGCAGTCACCTGTTTCCACCTGAAGTTTCAAGCCAGCTGCCAGTCGAGTCTCTCTGCTGCTCCTTCAGATTCTGTAGCTTCCTGGCAAGTTTCAAGTGTTTTCCCAGTAAGGGCCCATTATCCCGGGGCAGACTGAGCCGGGCCATCCATTGACAAACAACAGGCGGTAACAGCCCTGCTCCTTATTCATGACGCAGAAGAGCCTGGATAATGTAAGGCTGACGAGCGGGACAGTTAGCAGGACCTCTGGTTAAGAATACAGCTGCTCACAGTCAAAACAGCGTCTTTTACTATTTGTCTGAACAATTGTTTGTGTTTTGTTTTTTTCCACCTGGTCTAAAACGGAACAGAGAAGTTTGTGTCTTTGGCTGCTCTCCAGACAGATCTCTGATCAGCTGATAACCGTCTCCCATTGTTTGCATCTGCAGGATCCGGATTAAGAGGCTTTGTGGGTTTCTGAAGTTTCCAATGCCAGGGACCGGAGTGTGAGGCCAACTCCAGGCTTCCGGCGTATATTTCTGCCTTTTTAACCAGAATACAAGCATGAAGAAGATGGAGAATATCTGCACGTTCTGCGTTCTCCTGCTCTGCTTGATGGACAGAGTCTCAGCCAGGGCCATCAACGAAGGAAGGACTAAAGGTAAGGCCTGAACTGCTTTTATTTCCCTGCAGGTGATGATGCCTGAAACTATCAAATGTTGTCAAATCTGAAACCACATCATTTTAAGAGGTTTCACAGATGGTTTCTTTCCTCACTTTTGGGGCTTTGTGTTGCATAAAAGTAAGATAAGTGTGTGACTGAAAGGTCTGATTGTATTACGTCTTTATTCGCAATTTACTGGGCAGAGAAAAAAATGCCTCAACATACCTGCGATGGTTTTCGACCAGCCGACTTTCCTTTCTCAGGAAGTGTCAGTTTATTCGCAGCCGTGACCACAGAGGAAGTCAAGGTGGCAGGAAAAATGACAGAGAGGCTGCAGTCCAGTCTTGGAAGGAGAAAGGTGGGGAGGGGGGGGGGGAAGCTCTCAGTGTTTTTGCTGCCGTAAACTGAGCTACCTGATCCGTCCGAGGTCCTGGGGCTCGGAAGTGTAAATCTGCCTGGCTGTGTGCCAGCTACAGAGGATTGGGGGGGGGGGGCTGGTTCGTTGATCCTTTACAAACAGAAGCCGATGCAAAATGTCAGCAATTGTCAGATTGTTTCCACTGGGTTAAGGTGCAATCAGTACCAATACAATCAGTGGAATCAGTTGCTTCTCCTTTGCCGTGAAGTAGATGATGTTAAGTTAAATTAAAGGACGTGGGGACATTTTTGTGTGTAGATTGATGAAAGACAAAGTGGGTCGTTGCCCTGGAGGCATCGAGCACAGAAGCTGTCTCCTCTGCATCTTTGTACTTCTGAGCCCCGGCGAGGCCAGCCGAGGCTTGCTGGCTGAGAGGACAACATGCAAAAGAAAAAACTCTGCGGTTTATTGAAGAAGGATGAGTTAAGAGTTGAACCAGGATCATACAGAGATCTTCAGGTCGTAAAACATGCAGGTTGCAGCTTTGAAGGCAGGGTTCCAACTTTTATCTTGGTCCTTTTGGAGTTCCTGTGATTTTAGAAGAGACTCAAATCAAAGTGGAAGACTGCTTCCTAAATGTCTGCACAGAAACAAGCCACCGGGCGTTTTCTGTCATGTTGCTAAATATAATTACACATCTAATGTTACTGACCACACGCTGCTAAATGCAGGGATCTGACTTGTCCAATGCCCCCCCCCCCCCCTGCCCCCAAAAAACGTATTTTCAGTCGTGTTTTCTGCCACATCATTACAGATTATAGAAAAGTCTGAGTATAGCCTTTGTCTGTACATATCTGGCAAGCTTAAATAGATTGTGGCTGCTCCTTATTCAAACATCAACGCCAACATAAAAACAGGAAATATACAATCCTTGCATGGTTTAATCCTGTTTTTTTAAGAGATAGAAAAAAAGCTTTTCCTCAAATGGATGTGTAGCATATTGTAATTGTTGAACTACACAACATTAAGGAGAACAGAGTGTCCCAAAGAACGTCCTCTTTTGCTTTGTTCTCTGCATAAGTTGGTTGGCATTGATTTGTTTTAGGAGGGCATCTGCTGAACAGGCCAGAGCTGCCTGCGGAAGTGTTTATTGTAACTTTATAAACAGGTAATGAACGATTGTTTGCGAAGTATGTAATCATATCTAATGCTGTACGAAGACGCAAAAGAGCAGATGCTTTCATTAGCTTTAGATGTTGAAGTCGCAGGTTCATTTATGACCTCAGAAACAATAGTGGGACTCAAGGTCCACTTACTAGAATTCTTCAGGAGCTGTCCGTCGCATCTGTTGGCCTCCGACAGCAGATGGAGAATTGTTCGGAGAAGAACTGTTCCCAGGAAGATCATATGTATGAGTATAAGTAGATCGATTGATATGATAGCAACTGTGTTATATGATATTGACAACCATGCAATATCTGTTTATATAGACATCAATAAACACTTTAAAAATTGCTGCATAGTCACTGACTATAGATAGTATTTATGGCATTAAAATAAAGAGTTAAGTCCTAAGACTTAACGCTGATTGGATCAAACTTCAGCATTTCTCCTCTCGAACAAAACGAAAGGGGTTTGAGGTGTTCTGTAGCTTTGCAGAGGTAAAACGGACCCGTAGCTCTGCTGCTCTGTTCCCGGGTCAGGGCATGAGACTCCTCATTGTCCCAACTGGTTTCCACAGAGAGCTCTGCGCCGCCGGCCCAGCCGACCGGCCGGCCGGCTGATAGCTTGCTCGCACCGGCCGAGCGGTTTGTTTGTGTTGTGTTGTGTTTGCCCCCTCGCCTCTGGGTGACAATTCACACTCTGCTCCGAGTTCAACTCCAGGGCACCGTCCCCTTCTCTGCAAGTTCATTAGCACGGCTGTAAGTGTGTGTGTGTGTTTGCTCCATTAGATAAAGATGCTTGTTGGGATCTCTTATTCTTAATATTGTGACCCAGTTAGTGTGTGTGTAATGTGTTCACATTAAAACTATCCATCAGCACGGTTCTTTTAATTTGTTTTCCTTATGGCTGCTTTGACCAATCAGCGTGTCTGATTTCCCACTCACAAAGGTTGTAGCCGTGTGTGTGTGTGTGTGCTCCTGAAAGCACTTCACTCCGACAAGGGAACAGATTGCCTTTTCACTAAGCGCTCGCAGGAAGCAATCAGACAGAAAATTGCCCTGGAAAATTGCTCGTTCTGAGTGACTGAGCAGCGAGCGAGGTCCCCAGCCAGGGCGCACATATGCTCCAACAAGTGAGTGGGCGAGCACACCAATGGGCGAGTGACCCGGTGAATGGAGGGCACTGTGGCTGATGGTTACACGATGGTAGCTGGGTTATCAGGGCACTCTATCACCGGTTCCTGGTCGCATTAAATGACAGCGGCTGTTGAGGTACATGGTGTACTTCTGTTGCCGGACCTTTCAGAGGTAAACTGAAACCTCTAGGGTGTGTTTTGACAATTTGTTTTTGTCTTGTTCACTCGAGAACTTGTTCAGACCAAGGAGGTTTGAGGCAGTTTGTTCAAAACACTGGACTCTTTTATCCTGTGACTTCACCATAACATGACACCTGGAATCTGGTATTTTAGGAGTAAATAAAATTGTTCAGAGGAAGAAAGGTTCAAGCTTGAAATGCAAGTGGAGGTGAAATGCCTCCCTAATATCTAAAATGAAGACTCATTTTCTATATGTATCTCCTTTTTGTTATCCAGATCTTCGGGTCTCCAGGCCTCTGATCGTGCCAGGTTACCCAGAAAACACCACGGGGTTGGTGGGTGGTCAGGCAAAGCTGGTGTGTAAAATCCACCGGTCGGCGTCCACCAAGGTGCAGTGGCTGAAGACGGAGGTCAGCCAGGGAGGACCGCCTCGCCTCAGGGCTCTGACGGTGAGAACAGATCCGCCGACAGATACAAACAAACTATTTCATGTTTTGATTCAGTCCTCATCATGTTAGATGATTATTAGATGATATACAGGAGGTTTAAATGATCACTCCTCCACGCAGGCCCTGCAGAGCAACGCGTCCAAGGTGAACACTTTGCATATGTTCAACATTAGTCTGGAGGATGCGGGAGAGTACATCTGCATGGCCGAGAGCACCCACGAAGGACAGGCAGTTCAGGCCATGCAGTCGGCATGGCTGGAGGTCCTGCCTGGTGAGACACTCTTATGATCACACCAACATTTTGGGCAAATCTTGCTCGTTTTGGTGCCAACTTCATACAATGAGTCCAGACTTTTAGCCAAATTATACTTCAATGTAGCATCTGTCAAGACGAAGTAACACGTTATATTCTAACCTCAGCTTTTTACTCCCAACAGGTCCCATCATTTCTCGAGATGTGGACCTGACTGCTGCAGAGATCCCATCAGGTAACCTAATTATCATATCACCATATGGACTCATGAGGCTGAAATAAAAGTTGATTGTCATGCTGGAAAATGTTCAATCCAAAATAAACTGTCAAATCACAAAGTGTTTTAGTTTGAATACTTTTATGACGATGCAGTCCCTTTAAATATTGATGATGCGGGAGTTTAAGCTGTTTAGAATAAGTTTGTGAAACCCAAAAAAGACAGCGCAGTAAGTGCTACATTGGTCTTGACAATTTAGCATCTGTCAAGACCAAGTATTACATTATATATTCTCACCTTAACTTTTTACTCCCAACAGGTCCCATCATTTCTCGAAATGTGGACCTGACTGCTGCAATAATCACATCAGGTAACCGAGTTCTCATGCTGGAAAATGTTAAATTCTAAATAAACATTGTCAAATCCCAAAGTGTTTTAGTTTGAATCCTTTTCTGACATTGCAATCCTTTGAAATATTGACAATGCGGGAGTTTAAGTTGTTCAGAATAAAACCCAGAGAAGACAGCACAGACTCTTGAAGATAGTATGGCGGCCATCTGTGTGGGCTCGTCCTCCCCAGGCTGGAATGAACTTCTCTCCTCCCGTCGCTCACTTAGATCTCCAGTGAACCTTCACCGCCCCTCAGATTTACTCTCCGTCCACTGTCACGCTGCAACATGTTCATTAGCTTCAGCTTCTCTTCTTCCTTCTCTTTTCTTCTTCTTCTTTCTGTTTTGGGGGGGGGGGGGAGTTTGCAGTGTGAGCTAGATTGCTCTCAGTCCCACAATAATCCACAGGAGAACAGGCCTCCTGGTCGCCATGGCAATTTCATTGTGTGTTTGTTGTTAGAGGAGATAATGGAGTTGAAGTGTTGAAGGTCATAGTTGAGGGGACGGCCACTGACTTCAGAGAGGAGAAGAAGAAATAACCTGCTGACATGTGCGAGAAAGAGTAGAATATATAGAAGATGAGGGAAAGAAACAAAACGAGGGGCACAGACTCAATTTTGTGCCGATTGTTAATTTCTTTCAACAGATGTTATTGACGACCTGAGTGAGGACACCACGGAGCGTCTTCTGCTGGAGCCGGGCAACGTCCTGAAACTGCGCTGCGACCCGAGCACCCGGCCCGGCATGGCGGTGAACTGGTACAAGGAGGGGCACCGGGTTCTGCCCACGCCCCGCATCCAGATCCGCGGAGCCATCATGGAGATCACAGACGTGACATACGAGGACTCTGGCGTTTATGTGTGTGTTCTGCGGGGAACCAAAGAGCCCGTGAGGAACTTCACCATCACTGTGGCGGGTAATGACACCAACACTGTTAACGAGCAGTTGTTTTAGGGATTTAAAATTGGTGTTGCATTTCACGGTTGTACCTAAAGTTATTTACTTGTACAAAACAACCACCTGTTCACAGACACTCATTATGTTACATTACATTTGAGATGACACAAGCAGATTAATCGGTAAAGATCGAGAAAAGTGTTATTTCATGTGACCTGTATTTGTTTCCAGACTTATTGGGGTCGGGGGACGATGATGAGGACAACGGTTTGGAGGACTCATCGGCTGAGATCGAAAACGACCAGGTTTACTTCTCCAGAGGTACGATGTTGCTGTTGTTCCTTTGGGAACGAGTACAACTCAACCTCCAGGCGTCATCAGAGCCCTCTCTGGCTAACATCTCATTGGTTGGTCTCTGTCCATACAGGCCCTTACTGGACCCACACTCAGCGTATGGAGAAGAAGCTGTATGCTGTTCCTGCAGGCAACACGGTGAAGTTCCGTTGCCCGGCCATGGGCAGCCCCATGCCGAGCATCCGCTGGCTAAAGAATGGCCGTGAATTCAGAGGAGAGCACCGCATCGGGGGCATCAAGGTGAGGATGGGTTCCATCTTCTGAATTACAAATAAAGCTTAATCACAGCTGGTTTCATTCGGATGATCCGGCAGAGTTTACAGTCATATATGAGTTTTATAACGCTCAGTGAGTGTCTATCCATGCTGATGTATTTTTTTGTGCGTGATTCTTTGGCTAGCTGAGACACCAGCACTGGAGCCTGGTGATGGAGAGCGTCGTGCCTTCAGACAGAGGAAACTACACCTGCCTGGTGGAGAACAAATATGGCTCAATCGCTCACAGCTACGTCCTCGATGTCCTGGGTAAGAAACGGATGATCTAGCGCTGTCTGGACACATTTTCAAGAGTTTCATTTTCAGAATTCAGGGAAACAGACATAAGAGATTATTCTTTAAATCTGAGTTTCAACCCTTTGTGATCTGGCTGACAGTATAGCAACAGTCATTATTCAGCACTTGTGGAAAAGGCATGCCTCCAGTCTGAGGGAGGGGATAAGCGGGCGGGGTGAGCAGAAGGGGAAAGGGGCGCCTGGGCAGGACGTGGACGATCAGGCGTCCACACCAGTTTTCTACCTGACCTGTGACAGGAGATCGAGGAGGGCTGCGGTTTGTTTGTTCAATTGTTCGCCGCCCGTCCACCGCGGGGTCGGTTTCTGTTCTCGCCGACGGGGGGAGAAGACTAACGAGACATCTAACGAGATCAGAGAGCGAGAGTAACCGCAGATCAAAGAGAGCCCCGGCGACCAGCTGAAAAAGAGCCGTGCCAGTGGAACCAATTTCCATCCAAAAATGACATTTCCTGCTCTGGTATGCCAGCATGGAAACACATTACATGTGACTGTGACAACTGCTTGACAATTGCAGACATTTGCTTACAAAGCAGACATGTTTGGCGGCTGTGAAACGGCCAAATATCAGGATTTATTTAGCCCCAGCTCCCTATGATTCCAGTTTCCTGTATGTGTCTTCCCTGCCTTCTGAGACCAAGCTTGGCAGATCAGTTAAATCTCCTTCTCCATGTCCCCAAATTATTTTTGAACTGTTGGCCCCGAATAGACAGATATCCTTTAAGCTTTGACTGGTTTCTCTTTCATCTTGGCCCACTTTGCTCAGCTCTTCTTTGATTTCTTCCCAACACAGAGCGTTCCCCACACAGGCCCATCCTGCAGGCCGGTCTACCAGCCAACATCACAGCAGTGGTGGGCAGCGACGTCCAGTTCCACTGTAAGGTCTACAGCGACGCCCAGCCTCACATTCAGTGGCTCAAACACATAGAAAGGAACGGCAGCCGCTACGGCTCCGATGGGACGCCCTACGTTCGGGTCCTCAAGGTTAGTCAAACGTTAGCTAAAGTGTGCTCAAGTTCTTATCGCTGTGTTCTGATATCCAAAAGACTGGAACCTGCTTTATCTTTTACCTTTATCTCCTCCAATTTGCTTTACTATGGTTATGATTTCTTGACGTACAAGTGCCAAAAACAAGTAGCATTCGTTTGCACAACAACAGTTAAAGCCTCTAGTGGAACTTTTAAAAGGAGTTGTATCCTTGCTGAATATCTGTTTTATCACTTTTTCTGCAATCGTGTTGTGCAGACCGGCAGTCTGAACATGTCAGAGGTGGAGGTGCTCTACTTGTCCAAAGTGACCATGGAGGATGCAGGAGAGTACACCTGTCTGGCTGGAAATTCAATTGGATTTGCGCACCAGTCCGCCTGGCTCAGCGTCCTCTCAGGTAAAGAACAAACCGAAGGCGACATGAATCAGAGCTGAAAAGAATTTACTTAATTGCTAGAATTATTTAAACTTTGAATTCTTCCAAAAATGCTTGCGTTGCTGCCAAATACTGCACCAAGCTGCCAAACTTAAATATAAAGCTGCACCGGGTTAAAAACAATGTGTGGCAGCAAAAGATTCAGCGAGTGATATCTTCTTTTTTTAAATTGTCCCTTTCTTCCTATAGAGGAGGAAGCAGCAGACGCTATTGAGACCTTGGAGACAAAGTACACTGACATCATCATCTACGCCTGTGGTTTCCTGGCTCTGATCATGGCCATCGTCATCGTGGTGTTGTGTCGAATGCAGGTCCACCCCAGAAGGGAGCCGTTTGATGCCCTACCAGTCCAGAAGCTCTCCAAGTTTCCTCTTCGCAGACAGGTACAGGGCGCTATGCATTATGGGAACTTCCAAGTCTGTCTTCTCTAACTTAAAGAAGTAGTCGACAGTGACTAAAGCCCCAGGGTATGCTTGAGTTTGCACAAAGCATGTTTATAGTGGTTTCGAGCCGCCCACACTTGAGACCTTCCTGTATGTTCATGTTAACAACATTTTCTGTCCCTCTTCCTTCAGTACTCGGTGGAGTCCAACTCGTCAGGGAAGTCCAGTGCGTCGCTTATGAGGGTGGCTCGCCTCTCGTCCAGCTGCTCTCCCATGCTGGCTGGAGTCATGGAGTTTGAATTGCCCTACGACCCGGACTGGGAGTTCCCCAGAGAGAAGTAAGTTATCTGCAAGTTAGAATCGCGTCCGCCATCATCTGCAAAGAAATGACACTCTGCTGTCACGTTTGAAAGAAATGTGTCTTCAGAGTTTACTTAAAAGTTCTTGCAAAGAGAGTATTTCTTCACTAAGTTTAGTTTGGCTTCATTTGTGGGACCAAAAAAGAAAGGAGCCGGCAGCCAGCTTTTGGCTCTACCCAGCCTTTGCTTTAGGAAGCCAGAGCCCCAAATTATGGATTTGTACAGTTGTCATTTGTGCATGCTTATTTTCGCTGACTTTCGCTCTTTCTCTCTCTAGTTTAACGCTGGGCAAACCTCTAGGAGAAGGCTGCTTTGGTCAGGTGGTCAGAGCCGATGCCTACAGCATCAACAAGGACTCTTCAGATCCGGCCTCCACTGTGGCGGTCAAGATGCTCAAAGGTAGGAGAGAAAGAATGCAAACACAAAAATGCCTCTCGATATCAGCCTCAGTCTTCTGTCTTCTAAACAAAATGTATTTTTCCCGAAAGATGACGCCACAGACAAAGACCTGGCAGACCTCATCTCGGAGATGGAGCTGATGAAGGTCATGGACAAACACAAGAACATCATAAACCTGCTTGGGGTTTGCACACAGGATGGTGAGTATCTTAACTAAACTGGTTCATTTCTGCTTCAACTGAGGGTGCTTATTGTTGTAAATCTCAAGAAACAACGAATTTAGTTCGTTTTTCAACGATGGTGATCCCAAGCCTCAAGGCTGAAACAACAATAGAAACAGCTCCGTCCTTCATCCTGTTTGTGTTCCCCCCCTCAGGGCCTCTGTATGTGCTGGTGGAGTACGCCTCCAAAGGCAGTCTGAGGGAGTACCTGCGGGCCCGGAGACCCCCAGGCATGGACTACACCTTTGATGTGACCAAGGTGCCTGAAGAGCAGCTCACCTTCAAAGACCTGCTGTCCTGCGCCTACCAGGTGGCCCGAGGGATGGAGTACCTGGCCTCCAAAAGGGTACGCTCACTTTAAAGAGTCTTGTAGTCGAAGAAAAAGAGTCTGTGTTGGCTGTAAATATTTTCTTCATATGTTTCATGGAAGCAAGAGGCCATTTTTCCAACACTTATAGATAATTATACATTTGAGGTACATTTCTTTTTTTGGGCACTTTGTGTCGAAAGAGTTTCTGTCATTTTCACCGGCAGTTAAGAAGCTTGTGAGGAAACTTAAGTACAGAAAAGATTATTCTTCGACCAACAGCTTGACAAATAAAAATAAAAAAGCCAGAGATATTTGAAGACATCATCTTAGATTCTAGGAATTTATGATGTTTTCTTTCCCATTAATGGACAAAACTTTATTGAAAAAAGAACCCCGAGACGACTAAGCTTGTTATACATTGCTGTTGCTTCAATGTGAACTAAAACCATGTCGTTTTCCTTGCTAATTGTAGTAGACACGATCCATATGCTTAGGTAGCCCCAACAGATATATTCAGCACTCAAATGTAACTTGAGATTTCTAATACGTAGTACTTTTGGTGTGAGCCAGACGATTGATTTATGGTTTCAGGTGATCTCAAGGGACTTAAGAGGGATGTTTAGGAATCAGACAACAATTCAGTAAAATGTGTCCACATCCCTGGTTGGGAAATGGAGCCACAAAAGGAAAGCAGGATAGGCGATGCTTTGTAGTGTCAGAAGTTTGGAATTAGGATTAGGATTGAGTTCTCGTGTAATTCTGTGTTTTGGGATTGGGGCACTTGGCCTTCAGATAGATCTGTCTTTGCATCTGTCTGCCCCTTTCTTTCTTTCTTCCCATCCCAGCCCCCTCATGTTTCTATTCCTTTCATTTTCCCAGCATGCACTCTGTCTGTGTGCTTCTTATCAACACGTCTCTTTGTCTGCCAGCCGGTGTCTCAGACAGGCATTCCTAAGCAGAAAGCTGCCGCAGCTTCAGTCCTGTTTACTCTTCTCCATCCATCTGTCCGTCCCCTCCATCGCAGGGCTTTGTCCCTTTTAGCGCTGCCATAAATCTATGAGCAAACAGGCAGCAGAGCCGTCGTCTGGGTGCAGGCATCGGGTTTCTGGCTCTACGGCCTCCTAAGAATGCAGGAGCCTGAAACTAACCCTCCATTATGGGGACACCCACAAACCAACCCTGGTTCATTTTCCACGTCCCCACAAATCCCACATCTATTTCGAATGAAAACCAAAATAAACTTAATGATATCCATTCAATGTGGGCAAACAGTGCCTTTCTTTTTTTCCCTCGCAAGGGGTTTGTTTTTTCTTCAAACTCCCAGGTTTCTATATCAAGACATTTTAAATTTGATGCGTTCTCTAAAATGAGCCGCTGTGTGTTGACTTTAGACTCCTGAGTCTTTTCATTTTTGGAGAAAATGTGCAGTGGATCATTTCTACCTCCCGTAACTCCATGTTTTTGCATGAATACTCCGAACCGCGACTTGGAACAGAAGAGAAAGTGTCGCACCACAAGTCTCACTTCAAAAAGTGCATTTCATGAATGTATAAACTTGATAATAAAGTTTTGTTCGACCCTCTTGTTGGGCCTGGACTGTAAGTTTATACTTTTGCCAAAGGGGGAGCGGTTTAAAAATACTGGCAACATACTCATAAAAATCCCTGACGCATTCAGCCCACTTTCCAAATTCAACATTCAATCTCTTAGCATATCAATCAGGGCCATTTAAACGTTATGCTAATCTTCTAATCTGGAGACCAGCTGTTGGCCTTAAACTCACTTTGGTGTCAGTCTTTAATTCTCTCTCTTCTCTCTCCGCAGTGCATCCACAGAGATCTGGCAGCCAGAAACGTTCTGGTGACGGAGGACAACGTGATGAAGATCGCTGACTTCGGCCTGGCCAGAGGGGTCCACCAGATCGACTACTACAAGAAAACCACAAACGTGAGTGACAGTTTGTCGCGGAATGTATTCAGAAATCACTCCTGTAGCTTTGCAGTGAGGAAACTTGCTTTCCAGTAGGGAGAGTAAGAGTACAACTAAATTGCTGCTCTCCTTTTAATGTTATACAGCTGAGAAGCTAAAATGTGCTTATATTTGACCTCTGACCCTGTAAAGTAACAGGAATATTTCCCCTAAAAAGTACCATGTTGAGATCATCCAATAAATCAAATGAAATATCTTCAGGTCAAGATATTTAAATTGTTAAGAGGTGAAAGCGGAAGCTGGTTGTTTGTAAAAAAAAAAAAGAAAAAGAAAAGAGAGGCTGCTTGTAAACATGTCTGCCCCTCAGCCAGGTTCCTTTCACAGCTTTCATACTCCTCAAGACAGATGTCTGATGTTTCCCACTGATTGGCAGCAGGCTTAATGGGACTTAATTAGAAAAGAGGAGGTAGCGCCGAGGAGGGAGGAGAGGGAGGATTGTGAACGAGGAAAAAAGAAAAACATTTTAGAAACAGAAGAACGTGTGAGTTGTTGCGATAAATGAATGCGAGTCTCTAACTTGTCCGTGTTCGCTCTGCAGGGACGGCTGCCGGTGAAGTGGATGGCACCAGAGGCTTTGTTTGACAGAGTCTACACACACCAGAGCGACGTGTAAGTCCAACTTCTCGTACATAAAATACCTGCAGGGAAACACCTAGTTCTTTATAACAAAGACAATTATTTTTCCGTTACCTGTCTTGTCAAAGCATCACGTAACTGTACTCATCGACTCTGAACGGCCAACAAACTGAATTGACCTTTGGCATTGGTCAGCACCGACCAGGGTCAGGAGCGTAGCGAAGGGTGAATTGTGTCGTATCTTCAAGCGCGCTGTCTTTGTCGAACGCCGTTGTACACCACTGTAAACAAAAGTAGACCTGATGCCCTCGTCTCTGCTCAGGTGGTCGTTTGGGGTACTGATGTGGGAGATCTTCACGCTGGGCGGCTCCCCGTACCCTGGTATCCCCGTCGAGGAGCTCTTCAAGCTGCTGAAGGAAGGACACCGCATGGACAAACCCTCCAACTGCACACATGAACTGTAAGCCAGAGTGTCTTACTCATCATGCTTTTAGTATGTTTTTGGCTCTCACATATAGATATACCGGTGTACATATATGATTGTAACACCCCTCCCTATATGTATATATATATATATGTGTATATATATATATATATATATATATATATACACACACACAGGGTTTGTACAGCTTGGAGAAGTTTTGGAAAAATAAATATACATATATTATAAATAGAGGAAGAGTCATGAAATAGGCTTCCCAAATACCTGTGTAAAAGAACAAATGTGGCAAAATGTGACAAAATCTGTATTGTTTAAACAACACTTTAATGTTCGGCGGGTCAGTTTTGTCGCGTTACATTGTTCTCTGTGTGGGATAACGTCAGACTCGGATCATTTATCCTTTTTTTTTATTCAAACAAAGAAGTTTGTATGATCATGAAAATGTGCTTCAGAGTTACTGAAAAGTCTTTATTGATTAGAATGTGTATGAACCCTGTATGTAGTATATATATATAACATAAGCATTGCATCCATCAACTGAACTTAAACTTTGCAAAGCTGACAATGTTCTCATAGATTTTCTAAATGGTCAAAATCATCTTTGCTGTGTGTTTTTTCTCTCCTCTGTAGCTACATGATGATGCGTGAGTGCTGGCACGCTGTTCCCACCCAGAGGCCGACGTTCAAGCAGCTGGTGGAGGAGCTGGACAAAGTGCTGCTGTCCATCTCTGACGAGGTGGGTTTCAAACACACATCCATGCGCCTACTCCCCCAATGAAACTGCACATACACATGCACACAGCCTAACATATGCACTCGTGGAAATTAACACAAACATCCTCTCTTTCACAATCTGCAGTCCAGATGTATTTAGTTCCCGAGAGTTAATGCACAGCGAGCAGAATCCGGGGCTTAGAGGCTCCAAACAACAAAAATGTAATGTTCGGCGACAGCGTCCAAAGAGCTGAAACGTCAGAGCAGCCTGCAGATTGGTCAATATTTCACGTGAAGGATTTTTTGGTTCTTACATGCATCAAAAGACATATTTCTAGCTTTTAATTTGTCTCGGTAATGGATTCGGTGGTCCTGAAACAACTAAAAGCGAATTCACTCGCAGTCCGAAAGCCTTTTTTTTTCACAAACATCTTGATGTTTCTTGAGACGCCAACATTTCTCGAATGTCTGAACTCCCTCTCTCCCCTCAGTACTTGGACCTGTCGACGCCCTTCGAGCAGTACTCCCCGTCGTGCGAGGACACGTCCAGCTCCTGCTCCTCTGACAACGACTCTGTTTTTACCCACGATGCCTTGTCCACCGACCCCTGCCTCCTGGGCTACCAGGACGTGCGCTCCAGGATAGACATGAAGACGGCGCTGCGATAGACTCGCAACGGACGCCGCCAACGCGTTTACAGACATGAACACATGTAACACATCCACTGGCGGCCATATTGGCGGTCCGCAGAAGCATTTCCGTCAAGTTAAAGTTGGACCTCCATTATGGCACCAGACGAAGCCCTTAGATATAGGTGGGCATTCACAGTATACACACACATATAAACACATGTATGCACATGGAGCACTGAGGCCGGTGGGCTTCATCACATGGTGAAGGTTTGAGGAAAAACATTTCACCGTGGGTATCAGAAAAGAGGACAAACAAAAAAAACGCGGTACTTTGGACTATCAGCTCCGGTGCTGTGTCCAAGAACAGTTGGAAAAGTTGGAAAACTGCGGCACTAAACACAACAGGAGAAGATCCTGGTCCACAGAAAGGCCTCCAAATGCTTTCTTTGAAGGACAATGATCTCCTCACACAACCCAAAACCAGGGCGAGAAACCTCGCTGATGAAGACAATTTTTACAAAAACAAAAAGATTTATTTTGCTATGATAAAAAAAGAAGAAACTGATAGTTAAATATCAATCTCTCTATATAAGATTATTTTACTTTTGTGTTGCTTATTTAAAAAAGAAAAGAACGGTCTTAAATCTCAGGATCTCATGTGCTAAGAAGTGGCTGTAGTGGCAGCAAAGTGCCTGAATTTACGATGTCCTGTGAATATATTAGAATATTAAAATATTGCATGTACATATCAACAGCAGAAAGACGATTGCCTTTATAAATTATTCTGAATGACACAAAAATGAAGGTTATTGGAGGCGAAAGGAGAGAGGAATTTAATCAAGTGTTTCAAGTGCCAAACCTGTCGCAGCTGTCACACTGTATTCATGTTCGGGTTTTATTCCAAAATATAAAATTTTGAGGGAATGTTTGAACCCAATGAAACACAAAACATTGACCTCACCCCCAAATCATAAACAAACAGTAGATGCTCTTAAAAATTGGTTTACATCAGCAGCTTTTGCAAAAAAAAATGTAACGACTCAAACCTCAAACGTATGTGGTACAAAAATAATGGAATTGGCCTTTAACGATGGCTTACATTTTTGGAATGAAACCCTCCATTTGTCATTTTGTAGTAAGCTGCTTCGACCTCCAGCCCAATCAAACAATTTGTGGTTGAATACCAGAAGGAGTTCCAGTTCTTGTTGCTGTTGTTGGATGAAAACCACCAATTCTTTCCCTCGGATGCATTTCTGAAGTCATAAAACGAGTTTGGAAACGGTCATGAGACTCATTAACATGTTCAAACAAGCACGTATCGTTTGAGACAACGGTACGTGGTCTTCCTCCAACAACAGCTTCAGTATTTCAGTCTACATTGTCAGAGACGGTGTGTGTCCAGGGTGGGACTCGACTCTGAAAGCAGTACTGACGATTCAGCACTGGGGACTATGCTGGGGAGCTGGCCCAAGCCCACTGTCACTGTTGACAAGGGAGGGGGGGCACTGCCTGTGAAAGCCAGTGTGATTGATTTCAAATAGAGGAGAGGGGGGGGAGGGAGCCTCCTTTGTCTGGCTGTAACCCTTCACCCAGCCCAATCTGTTGGCGAGGGGTCCTCAGGTCCGTAGCCCGGCCGGACAATGAAGGCTTTGCAGGCTTAATGGGTGTGACTACGGACCAGAGGGAGTTCTGCGGGGGTGGGGTTGGTGGTGTGGGGATAGCTTGGCCTTGTGTGCAAATGAAGAGGCTCTTATTATGCTAATGTGTCCTCTTCTCTCCCATACGCCCCTATCTTTATCCCCACAGCCGCCATCTTTTAAATTTACAAATCTTAATTCAGATTGGCCGCCTAGAGCAGCTGCAGAGAACTCCCCCGTGTCCTCGGCCCACCTGCAGACGCAAACAAAGCGACCATTTTGACAGTTGTATGGAAATACGCCTGTCAAAATTCACCAAAGTTCACCAAACTGACTCCATGGAACTGAATTGATTTAGGTTTGAAACATGTGTCTGTCTTGGCCGATACCTGCATCACCAGCTGTGTTGCTACTGCTCGCTGGTCTTTTTTGTTTCATGTGAAAAATGAAGGGTTTGATTTCAAAATGAAGTGGAACCAGCCAGCCGTTTAGTCAATGAAGGATTCGCGTGTCTTCTCTCCCTCTTTGTTTGCTTTCCACGCTGTCAATCGTCTGGTGACAGTTGGTGTCTCAATTTAGAATGAAGCTCTTCACATTTAAATGCAAACGTAGGCAAAGTGTCCGGATACATATGCATCTCTACATTCCAGTGATCTGCTCTTCTCCCAGACACAAACTGTAAACAATCACCTTAAACATTTCCTCCAGATAATTATTTTAGAAATATCTAATTTATTTGTTTATTGTTTTGTTTTTATATGAAATAAAGTATAATTTAAAATAAAGCAGCTCTGTGTGTCTGTTTCTCTGTCTTTGCGGATGCTTTCACTGGAAACCTACAAACCCAGACGTGATTTCAACGCGTCGCCCCTCCAGCTGTGTGCAATGAGCTCGTCGGCTCATCTAGCTCACCTGGCTGATTTTCTCTGATTCAAAGGAACACTTACCTGGTTGCTTTTTTAGGGGATTCAGTGTATTAGAATCCTCAGCCAGTATCCGTGTAAAGTCGCCTTCCTGAGCCAATTTGTTCCCAATGGAAAGGAAACGTACAGGTTATTACATCCTGAGCCTTATAGCTTTGTCGATCATTCTCATCAGTCATGATCAACAAATGAACAGCTGAGATCTGGTATTATGATGGCGTTGCTACAGCGATGTCCAGAGGGGGAGTTCAGCTCATTAGACAGGTTGTAAACGAGCCTCCAGCTTATCTAGATGATATAAACCACTTTATTAAGAGGTTTGTCTTTGTTTTGTCCTCCACAGAAGATTAGTTCATCTGATGGCTAGTTTCCAAACTTGTATTTTCTATATCATCTCTAGCTGTGGCCATCAAACTACCGTATATAACTCCTCCCTCTTCTGCAGGAACACAGCAATAAAAACCACATCAGGTGCAATAGCACTTTTTTTAACATCGTACATTATTACATTTCAATTCCATGTGCAATGTTATTTTCATTAATCTGTGCAATATAACTTTTGACAATGTTTTCCATATCACTGAAAATATCTCGTCATATCATGGTCATTCAATATGAGTTTAATTTGACTTTACTTTAATTTGACTTTACTTTATTTATTAACCTCAACCAGACTTAGTCCGTAGCTCAGCATTTAACTTCGATAAATGCCTTTTATGACCAAAATGAGGGAACTAGAACTTCCCACAAAATCCGCACTAGAAAAGACAAAGAGCCAGCGACAGACAGAGAGAAAAATGTGAGTAAGATGAAAGACAGAGACAGCGAGACGAGAGAATCAAGAGATGGAGGTTAGGGGTCAAGAGGAGGGAGGAGAGGGCAGCAGTGATCCCAGCCAGCACAGGCTTTTGAAGTGTGTGTGTGTGTGCATGATGATGTGTCAGTGTGTGTGTGTTATCGCCTGTGTACACGGTGTGTGGTCTGTACATATGTGAGTGTGTCTCTTATCTCCCATGTACAATAAATCTGTCTCACCCAGAGCGTCTCTCTCTCTCTCTGAGCTCCCCTCCTGCATGAGCTGATAACGGTCTCAGTCTGGGTGTCTGGAGGTGTGTACGTGTGTGTGTGTGTGTAAGATTAATTACAACCAGTATTATTAATTATTTTAAAGTGCTATTTTAGACGTGCATGTTGAGGCATGTCCGGTGGAAAGAAGAGATTTGAAGTAACTCAGCACTGATCTACTGTGCTAACAAACCCCTTCTCCTCCAATTCCTTGTGAAATACTTTTTAAACGTCTCTATTTTTGTGGACTTGATTTAACATATTCTGTGTGTTCTTCTCGGCCTAGATGTCAAACAAACATTGGACATCTGCAGAAGTCCAACGCAGGTCCGAGATGTCTCGAAAGCAAATTGGACTGGTTGTTAGTCCGCACCAGAGTGTGATTACTGGCTTGAACATCAGAAATCTTCTGTTCAAGGCATCCTGTTGCCGTTATTTGGTGCCATGTGAGTTCACGTGGCATTTTTCTTCCAACTGCAAAACAATATGCCAAACAAAGAGGGAAAAGTCCAGAGTTTGAGTGAACTGCAGGTCATGGTAACTGACTGCTCAGGTTTGAATCCACATCCTCCGCCACACAGACTGCCAGCTTTGATCAGAGAGAGCCAGACATATTCCAGATCCATTCTCAGTAAATTCCGGTCTGTATTTGTTGAATCAACTGCAGTTATCATCACTTGGCAAGTTTCAACAATCAAAGGATCATATTTGTTTTGAAGGCACTGAGACGAGACTGTTTTATCCTTAAAAAGGCAAGAGAAATGTCTCTCAGAGGCAAATTAAACTGCACTGCTGACAATATCTGTGGCGTCTTTCTTGACTCGTCATCCTGATAACATCATAGAAACTCCAACATCTCCGGCAGCCTAAATATTTAAGGTTTGCTGTGCCAAATATTGTATTGTACCAACTCCAAACAGCCTCCCGGTTCTCAAAGTCCCCGCTTACCTGGAGGCTAGAAACTCACAATGGGATGAAGAGTTTAGTTTGGGAGATAGGATGAAAGAAAGCAGACTCATGAGACAAAGACAGAAATAAATTGAAAGAAAACTAGAAAAGGATCTTCATGCATTCAAAACTGATTCTTTTATGTGTACTGAAACGTCTGTTTTGGTTTTATTGATAAGAGTATTCACACTTTTACAGAGCAATCAAGATGTTGGTCAGCTTGATTTTAGATATTCTGTAGTTAGTTTTGAATAAGAGATCCGAGTCTGGGCCAAATGAGCCGCTGAATGAACGGGTCCAAATCGGCGGATTCGGAACGGGGTCAGTTTGTTATCAGCATACACTTCTTGTTACAATATAGTGGGTACAGTGACATTTTCCGAACACATCGGTTAGTCCTCATATTCAAATCTTTTTCTCTTGTAACAGTAAATGAAATGTCATCATTGTTGGCGCCATGTATGGCCTAAATGTCACATTTAAGGCTGTGGGTTCATAATTGTCATAGGATGCATCCCCGGTCTGGTCTGTTTACCAAAGAAACACAAACCATTGCCTTGAAATTGAACGTTTTTGTTTATTTGTGGTATTCTCTGTAAGATTGGAAAAATAGGGCTCCCCCAAAAGCCACGGTGTAATTCGACCACTGGTCCCTGTGCTGTTCAGCCAACAGGGTTAGAGGCGACAGCTATTGCATAATGCTAGTTTTTGTAGTTTTGTATATAGTTTGTAGTACTTTGTGGTCCTTTGTGGTCTTCTCTCTCCAATGTCGTCACACTCCTGGAGACTCAGCTCTATGTGGGACAAAACTTGGACTGCTTTATGGGACATTTTGTCTTTTTACAATCTAATCAGCCAGTAAACAGAATGAGGAGATGGACTCGGACATGTAGCAACTCTGTTTATCCCTGTTTAAAGTTTAACCAATGCTGCAGCACACTGAACCCTGGACCATAAGCACAAACACTGTTTACAGCCCTGTACTCTGTATGTGTGTGTGTGTGTGTGTCAGGTTTAGTGTAATGTTTGTTGGTCTACTTTATCTACTGACCTCCGGAAGTATTTGTGATTCTGTCTGCACACACAGTGCGTGATAAGGCCAGGAAGAGAGTGTGGACACAGGATGTTGAGTTAACACTGACAACATGAGAGCAGCTTATCACACAGAGGAGCAGCCATGACACAACTGGCAGCCACGTGGATCCATACGGGTGTCTGCTGACACGGCCTGCTGCTGGAGAGAGGAAACCAGTAACATCAGAGAGTCCTAAAATATTAAAATGACCTGCCAGCACATGGAGAGCCGGTCTGAGCCGGTGGCCAGCAGCAAATGTTACCAACAGCTCATGAACCCACCGAAGTCGGAAGAACGACTTCTCAACTCTGGAAAGAGGACCATCCGAGGAGCGCGTTGCTGCAGCATTAACCTGTCGTGCCGTCTGTCTCAATTCTAGTGTTGGCCCTCCATGTTCATTCAGTTACTTTACTGTTTTTTTTATCGCAGTTAGGGAAGGTCTCATTTTTTTAAGTTACGTCACAATCCGTTCGCCCGTTGGCAATAAAACAACAATGAATACATGTAAAAGAAAGACACACAGAACCCTTACAATGTGTCAGGCCTGTAACAGTATCGTATAAAGGTTCAAATCATTCACACGTCACATAGAGAAATACTGGTTTTGCTTTTGTAAATCAACACATCATAATTGAAAACGTATCTCCGTGTCTGCGTGTGTAATAGAGACAGCGTGATGCTTTGACTGGGACAGTCTGCAACAGGACGGATCAGGTAACACCAGAAGACAACCCAAGGTCACAGGTGATGCAGCAACACTCCCCC
Organism: Melanostigma gelatinosum; assembly: GCF_949748355.1. NCBI lineage: Eukaryota > Metazoa > Chordata > Actinopteri > Perciformes > Zoarcidae > Melanostigma > Melanostigma gelatinosum. The sequence goes on from NC_136647.1 coordinate 5,145,256, forward strand.
GCCTGGCGTCTACGGTTACCCACAGTTACCCACAGGGCCAGAAGACAGAATGGAGCTCATGGTAATATCTATACATTTATTGAGGAAATCTGTTTCTTCTTCTCTTACTGTAACTCATCATTCCATCACTGAAAACAGTGCACAAGTTAAACGGTCATTAGTCGCTCACCTTTCTCTCCTTACACCAAATACTTCATTCTGTAAACATCATGCAGTGAAGCACGTAAAAAGGAGATATTGTGATGTTGTTGGAGGTCGGAGGCCCCGGCATCCTGCGCTGCACATGCAGACAGGAGGGGCCCCATAACTCTGGCTTCCCCTTCGCCCGTCTCCGCTGCTGCCGACTGGCCCTCGTTATTTATTGCTCTGTAATTCCTGCAGACGAATTGATTTGGCTCGGCTTTCAGGCAGCAGGGAGACAGGAAGTCAGGCAACCGAGGGGTTAAGAGGGAGGAAAGTGTGTTTCTCTGTGTGTGTGTGTGTGTGTGTTTCACGTGCTGGTTTGTGTTCGTCTGCTGGCAAATGAAGCAAAACATTTATTTAGATCTCACACCTCAAATGTCTGCATGTGTGCTGCCGTGAATATAAACTTTTTGTCAATATTTTTGGGAGATATAAAGTAGGGATGGAGGTATTTAGTATTCTACAGAATAAGGTATCGATACCGATCCTGCTCATCAGCGGTGGAAAGTCATGCATTCAAAACCGTACTTAAGTAAAAGTATCATCAGTAAAATGTACTTAAAGTATGAAAAGTAAAAGTATTCATTGTGCAATAAATGTTCCCCGTCTGTGTTTATGATGTTTCGGAATGAATTTTACTGCTGAATTAATGTGTCAGTTGCATTTTACTGCTGTAGATGTTTACGGCCGTACTAATTTAAACTCCATTATTTACTGTTGGCTAGTTTCATCTGGAGCAATGCATCGTATTCTATGAGATCATCATATGTTTGTAGCGTTTGTCAAAACCACGTATCTTTCAAAAGTCATCTTTTCACGAGTTCAGAAAAACAGGCTTGTGATTATAAATGACACACTCAAGCAAAGTACAAGTACCTTGAATTTGTACTTAAGTATAGTTATGTTCCACCACAACAGCGCATAACATGTCTGTCCTCGGAAAATTAGGAAAATCCATTTGACAAATTCTTACAAACATTTTCATCCGTAGAAACGTTGATTATTAGAGAATTAATGAGATTTTGAAAACCATTTCATGAACCCTTTAAAATGAGTTTCTGATGGACAAAAGTATACCAACATGCCAGATCCCAGATGTAATTGACTGCAGTTCTGTAACCAAGTGGTAGTATTACCTGAACTCGAGCACGGTTCAGTCTGCAAACTGATCTTTATCATGTAATGAAATGTAATGAAATGAAATGAAAACAACAGCAATCTGGATCGTAGGAAAACACGTTCAAAATAACCCCAAAGCTCCACAGTCTGCTTTAGGAAATGGTGAGCAGGAATTCAAATTAAACATTAAGTATATGTAATTAGTAGTAAATGGGGTGAAACAAACAAATACACAAGTATGGTCCGTTAAGCCAAACCAAGCAGCATTTTAGCTGTGGCAATCCGTCAGCATTAGATTTCTACCATTTATGGCCTCATGCTAAGAGGTTTCAGGTCCCCAAATTAGGGTTCAATTAGATTATCCCCCCAAGACAACACTTAGTGAAGGTCAGCAGCTCGCTGAGATCAGCCTGCTGAATGTAAAGAGCACCAATGAACTGCTGTCCAGCTGTTATCTCGACAGAAGGCTTTCACGGGACACTCGCACCCTGCAGCCTTCAATGTCCCCCCAGGCCTCATTTTAGAGCCTCGATGGACGGCAGGTGGAAGAGGACAGGAGCGGTCAAGACTGGTTTCCTAACCTTCCTTTAAAACTGCAATCTGTTGTTTTTACACTTGGATGTATGTACGGATTAAACGAACAAGACAGATAGAAGATTTTAGGTTGATTTCTTTCTACATTTGGACAGAGCCAGGCTGGCCTTTTCTCCGTTTCTAGCACTAAGCTAGGCTAACCAGCTCAGCTACATATTTAATGGACAGATATGAGCTTCATTTTTTGATCTAACTCCCAGCAAGAAAGCAAATCGGCATATTTCCCGAAAAATGTTTAAATGTTTCTTTTACACAACAAATCTCTCTGCAAACATCCCACGGGAGTGAAACTGTTTACCTTTGAGCTGTTGCGGAGCTGGATTTGATTTAAAAAGTAAAGCTTCTAAGCTTTATGTGTCCCAGGAGCTTTGATATGTATTTCCCAATGAGAGAAGTCGCTGATGCTACGTTGTCAAGTGTCGGCGAAGAGGTCACGGAAAACCCTTTCTAAAACTGAGTCAAGAGCCTCAGCAACTGTTGCGTGTGTGTGTCGTGTTACAGATGTCGGGACGACGTGCATGAAGAGAAAGTGAGGGAGGCCGTTTATAACAGAGGGGAGAGAGGAGAGAGAAAAAAAGTCTCTGAGAAGGAGGCAGAAAAATGTGTGAATAATCCAATCCAACCCAAAACTACACGGCTGCCTCTTTTTAATGGGGAGAGATTTCTGGATCTGAACCCCGGACACGCTGGTGCTGGCCAGACTTCTCCAACAGTCGAGCCAATGTCTCTTTCGGTAAAAAAAAAAAAGAAAAAGGAAAAAGTGTGTTTTGTGAATGAAAGCCGTGAAACTACGACATGGTTATGATTTGAAGAGCTGTGTGGAAATCAAAATCATTCTTTTTCATGGGAAATAACATAATATCTTGTTTTTTTTAAACATAAACTACTTTGCTTCCAGACGAAACAATAAGAGTTACTGATGCAGTAGCAAGGGCATGATCCCCCACTGGCTTCCCAACCAACAATACAGCCAATTGTATTCATTGGATTGCACACCCGTGCCTGAGTTCAGGGACCTCACTCTGTTTCTCTAACTTTCTGAAACCGACAATGTGTCATTCAAGTCGTAATCGTCTTAGAAGGTGAGGGACTAGCCAGGGTTTCAACTTCTCTCTTTAGCGTTCTTTTTTTCTGTCTTTACAAGAATGTTTCTGCATCTTTTCATGCGAATAACCGAGTGCAATGCTCTGAACGCCTCGCAAGAGAGCTGCTCTGAGACACACATTTAAAACGATATGTGGCCGTTCGGTTCAGGTATAAATACTTTTGACTTCTTTTTAATCCAACAACTCGTCACATGAAACACTCTTCGAGTAGAAAGCATCGGTATGTGACAATTTCTCTAACTTTCTGAAACCAACAAAACAACAATCACATCTACTTCATGCAGTGACTGGCCAGCTATGCGGAGGTATGAAAGAAGGCCCAGTTTTAGCTTTCTTCACATGGGGCCTGTGCAAAAGTGTGTAACTCTAATGATTTCAATAATTACTGCATCTCGCCCCTCACTGGCACTTATTTCACCCTCTTTCAACAGGAGCCATATAAAACAGCTATAAACGCCGTTGCCTTCAGCTGACAGCCGTGTGTAAAGTAGTGGCAGAGACGGAGAGGAAGACAGCAGCGATGCCCTTTCTCAAAGGTGTGAAAGGAAAACAGACGGCAGATGTCACCCAGGCAGGGGGTCCGTCTCATCCCGCCCCATCCAGCTGACTCATTACCTCTCACTGTCGGCCTCTTTCCTCATGCTGACTGTGACCACTAAAAGTTGTGGATCACATGGAAGCTTGTGGTGTTTTTACTTCGTTTTCACTAAAAAAAAAGCCGAGAAAAACCAGGTGTTTAGAGGTCAGATAGGATTTGGGGTCCAAAGTAAATTCAGTCAAATCGGTCCGGTGGGGTCCAGCTGTGTTTCAGTAGGTTTCTGGTCTGTTTGTCTATTCACACCTGAAAGTCCGAACCAACATTCTTGGTTTTTGTTATATCGTACATATTTGATTCATTTGTTTTTTAGTTTCACTTTGCAATTATGCAAGCACACTAAAGAACTCTACACGACTTACCTACGCCCCTTAGTCATCACCTACATCCCATCTTCACCTCCTACGTCCTGTCTTTGTCACAAACATCCTGTCGTCATCGACAAGGTCCCGTTGACGTTTACCATGTCCAATCATCATCGCCTCGTCATCGTCTCGTCACTAGTCGCTGCCTAAGTCTGTCGTCGTCACCAACGTCCTGTCGCCACGGCCTCTGTCTCGTCCTCGTCAACTACGTGCCATAGTCATCGCCTACGTCACGTAGTCATCAGCTAGGCCCCGTCATCGTCACGTAGTTCCTGTTGCATCGTCACTCAAGTCGTCACCGATGTCTCAGTGCATCACAATCATCACAGGAGAAACATGTGGCTTATGAAGCAGGTGGAGAGTTTGAACTGGAAACATGACACGTATCATCATGCTGCTGGTGTTGTTGCTTTATTCGGGTCTGTTTGGGCCATCCTAGTTCCTCTGGTATTGTTATTATTATGGGTCAAAGGTTTTCTTTAAGACATTGTGTCACCCATACCTGTGTGGTGCAGCCGACACTGATTCACAGTTTTGCTGTGCTGCTCAAAGGGATCTTTGTCTCTTTCTGTCCTTTCAATAGCCAGTCGGGTTGAACTATTGTACAGCGTTTTCTTCTCAATGTACGAAGAGACTAAAGAGCAGACTTGTAGTAATAAATTGGTGGATTCACACATGGCCCTTTGGTCTGCTGCACCATCGCGACGCCCTCGCTCTGTGTTCGTGCTTCAGCGACCACATCACAGGTCGATCCACACATGGCGGAGAGGTTTCAGAGCAGCGGCCATGTGTGAGCTGCAATAATTGGCGGTGGGTGGTAATTGGCCAGGCGTCACCAAGCGGGCGTGTTTGTATATAAGATTTGTGTGTGTGTGTGTGTGTGTGTGTGTGTGTGTGTGTGTGTGCTGTGTCTCCACAGAGTCTCGAGCTCTCTGGTCTGTCTAAGCTGCTGACAGTTCACCATCAGACACTTCATTACTGTCAAGCAGAAACGAACCACCCAGCACTCGCCTTTCACCTTCCTCCCCTCTCTCTCTCTCTCGTTCGCTCCTTCCCTCACAAGTGGACGTCTTCAGTGGGATTGTAGTTTCATGAAGACATCATTGGGAGGAAGGCAGCCTGTGTGGTCACTGTCGACGCAAACGCCATCACAGATCAAAACATCGACTTCAACATGCATCATCTAGACAAATACATGCTGTATATTCTGTATATTGACACGTTCACGTGCACATACTGTACCTATCCACCCAGTCCATGATTATTAATTAGCATTATTTATATTGTTTACAACTTCAGTAATATTATGTAAGTAGAATCAGGACCATGTACTGAGAGTATTAGAAGTAGAGAAATGTCCCTTGTGATTGTTATACTATTTTTGGTATATCATTCAAATTCTTATGACTCGTGCATTAAATATGACTTGAAACATTTAAAAAATATTTGCCAATTAATTTTCTGTCAATCGACTCATCGTTTCAGCTGTACCCGAGATGAGGTGAAGTAGAAAGTAGCATAAAAAGAAAAAAGCAAAGAACATATAATTAGCAGGTCTAGTATCTTAAATTGTACTTAACTACAGTATTTGACTAAATATACTTGTATCACAGAGCACATGTAATGTAATGTTGAAATGAAGTACAGAAATACTTTCATTGGCGTTTTTATGATGACGAGTTGCAGCTGCATTACGTCAAAATACTTTCTGGATTTCAAGGGAGGAAATAAGACAATGCTCTTAGGTTACCTCGAGGTTCATAACCTTTGCCTCATTTAATCACACAAGGTTTCGCTGTGTAAGTTCTTTCCAATTTATTTCTGAATAATATAAAACAATAATATAGATTTGACTTTTCTTTGTTCGGTTTTTACGAAGAATCATCATTAGCTTCAGTGTGCCATTACTGTACAGCACTCCTACTCTGTGAATAAGGTTAATACAAAATGAAAAGGTTTCCCAGTGCGACTTGTTCTTTTACTTTTTCCTCGCTCCCTTGCAGGTAAACTGAGTGTTATCGGGCTAATTATCAGATGGGCTTTTCTTCTCCGCCTCACTTCTTCTCCTGCAGGAAAACAGGAAGGCAGGATTAGAGCGACGCGCTGCGCTGAGATCCGGAGAGGCCGGGTGAGTCGCAGGGTGGAATGCACACACACACTCACACACACACACACACACACACACACACACACACACACACACACACACACACACACACACACACACACATTCTCTGAATATCTACCACACATCCCCATTAAATCCAGTGATCATGAGCAAACAAACAGCTCGGGGGAAACTTCTCTGATTGAGTATCTAATAAAAAGTCACGGGGCGAGGACGGCGAGGAGAGAGCCAAGAAAGAATGAGGGCCTCAGACTGCAGCCACAGCAACGTTTACGACCTGCATCATGACGATGAGGTGCTCATTATAGCCTTTTATGGGAGGAAACAAATAGTCTCCTGTGACTCCCATTTTAGTGGAAATGCAAAGATGCAAAACAAAAATAAATACATATATATATATATATACATTCATATAGGAAATCATGGCTGCAGTTAGCTGAGAAAACCTGCAAAAAGTATCTTGGACAGATATCTGTGACCTTGAGAGGCAGTAATTGAGCGGAAAGGGGATGTAAAACATCCGCTGGTGGGGTTTACTGTGACTGTGTGTACACACACACACACACACACACACACACACAGCAGCAGTGGCAGCAGTGTTAGTCCCAGGCTGGCCTCTCTCTGGCATTATCTCATAGCCTGAGCACTCCCGCTGCCTCTGAGGCCGGCCAGCTCCGCACACAGAAGCATTACGTGCATCTGCCTCGCATTAATCGGCAAATTATGGAAAAACTGCGCGTCAAAAGACATTACTGAGGGTGGTGGGATCCACTCACACAATAACACAACCCCACACAATAATAGCTGTAGCGTACTTCCTCCTTATTATGTGCATTCATTACAGCGAAAGCTTTTTTTGTTTGTTTTATTATTTTTGTTCTTTTATATTATTTGTTTTGTTCCAGTTTTCATATTTTTTTCATTTCTCTGCAGGCAGACAATCGAACATAATGTCCTAAGTTTGCTTATTTCTGTACTCAGATTTATTCTACGACAACACAGCTGATAAATAAGCAGCCTATAAATAGGTCACAAGGGCCCCACTTAAGCCTACTACCTACTTTGGTGGGGGGCCCCCCTCCATGACGCTCGTCGCCATTGTTACCATTCAAAGCTACAACCACCACCATCCACAGGGCTAATAATAAATTCACATGACCTCATCCCAGTGCAGGTGGTTTCTGTGCCATTTTTCTTTTCTTTTTACAGCGACTGCAGAGTGAAGCTTCAGATTAGTGCAAACTAAAGAGAACAATTCATTCCTGCACGATGAACCAAGTGATTCCAAATTCACAAACAGCGTACCCTGTACTCTGCAAAAACACAAACAAATCGAACCTTACTACAGCCAATTTATGGTGGAAATGTCTTTGTTTATGGATAGGAAAACATAAAAGTCAAAATAAAAGTCAAGTTTTAAATGGTTCGGGCAAATGCACGTGTTCTAAATATTGAAGGGAACTAAACCTTCAACGACGAGTATATTGATTTATTTACAGGTCCAGACCCGGTAGTTCAACGTAAGATAACATTTAAGGTTTCCACCACTATTCCTCTCATTGGGATGTGTCCTCAACCTGAGTTTTCACTTTCTCGGTTCCTCGCCCCTCCTGGCCCATCCTTGACCCCCATTTCGTCCCACCTCTTCACCCCATTCTTCCTTTATATTTGCATACGTAAATCTTTGTTTAAGTGTAACTTCGCCACCAAATCTAAGCTTAACTCCACCCACTGCATACTTTTGTAGTCTCTGATTGGCAACACAATGTTTCCTGACCTGCAAAGAGACAAGTTTTATTCATTAAAAAATGTCAATATGAATTCATCATTTAGTTTACAGCTCAAAAACTTTTTTCAGTGTGCTCTACCTCGTTTTTGGGAAGCTGTAGGAGGCTTTCTGACCTGATCAATGTTGATCCTGTCATATTTCTACAAGTTTTTATTCTCTGCAGTTTTTGTCAGAGGTCTGTATTTTTCAGCCTTTTATTGTAGCTTGTGATTTGACATTCTGGCAGCAGGACTCGTATCAGCTCTGCACAAACCAGCAACAGGACAAACATCCAGTGTCTCTGACTAACCGCTGAATGTTCTCCGCGGTCAGACCCCCTCCCCTCCCATGCATCAGATATTTCAGCAATGAATAAACTTCCTCGCCTCTGACATTGACTGTCAACGATTTTGTGTTAGTCAGCACTTACGGTTTACCCAGCGTCCCCCGGGGGGCCGTGACTCTTTCCTCTGACTCCCGTTTAGGTCTGAAAGTGTCACATTGCTGCAAAATATTTCAGATGACACTGATTGACCCGAGAGAGATAGAGATAGACCACATAGCTTGTTTGTGTGCTGCTTCATCAGCGTGTGACATTCTATCAATCAGTAATCAGAGTTGTAATCGCCAGAGATAAAAAGCTAGGCCACAATCGAACAACACCATGGTCACATGACTTCACGTCACCAGCACATAGCTGAAGGTGGCTGACGTATTAAATAGAAAAAATCGTAGAAAAAATCATTAGAATCTCTTAAGCTTCTGTTAACTACAGTCTCTTATTTCAGGCATCTCACAAAAACCTTTTAACATTTAAAAAATATAAATGTTAAAAAATAGCTTTTTTATATTTATATGCTTTATATTCTAGCAGTTGTGGTCTTGAAATAATTCCTTTGTCCTCTTTGTCTCAGACCGAGAGACCTTCAAAAAGCAGTCTTGAGACCAACAACCAATTCCGAGTGCTACAACACTTATAAGAACTTTACAGCAACACGATGGGAATGTGAGCTTTGTATCATAAATAACTAACTAAGCCAGAGTTGTCGGACCTTTTGGTTTTCCTGTTTAGTGTTTCAGACACATGGCTGATTTGTTTCTGAATTTTTTAAACCTGAATACAAACTTCCAGGTTGTAGCAGCAGAGCCGCGGGATCTCAGCCAACAGTGTGCGGTTCGGCTCTAGTTTTATTACGTTGCAGCCCAAACAAATCTCCTCAAATCTCTGAGGGTTATAAATTCGTCTTGGCTTCGTCTCCCACAATCTCATTTACTCCCCAACAACACGACACTCGTTGCTCATTTCCTGCGGAACCAAAAAGCACAATTTAATTTGCCTCGTGAGGGCTAAATGTGGAATGTATGCAATGTGTGAGTTTGTGTGTGGTTTTCATGCCATCCCAGGACCACAATGAACACAAGCGGCAATAATAAGAGACAGACAGACAGACGGATGTGGAGTGAGACAGAAAGCGAGACACAGAGTTGAAGAACATTTGATTCAACCAAAAAGAAATGTAGATTGGACTCATCTATAGTCCCAATAATACGTTTTTTATTGTTAAGGAGAGCAGAGCGGTCAAAAACATGGACGCACATCGGAGCAAATAGAATTCAAAGTACATATTTAAGTACAAGTCCACGAGCCACCAAACTCTCAAATTCACACAAATATAAAGTGATGTAATAAATACAATAAAGACAATGTTGTCAAACATCTCTGGCATCATAATTTAACTCTTTATATATTCAGATTTATAATCCTGAAATCAAAAAAAGTGTTAAAGTCTGTTCGTGACTGGTTGGACTGGACCACTCGAGAGTTTTGTACAGAGAAAATTGTTGCAACGAGTGCACACACACACACACACATACACACACACACACACATACACACAGTATCTTGCATTTCAGTAAATACATCTATATCAAATCTTTTTTACTCAGTTTTTTCTGCATGCAGAGACACACACACACACACACACACACACACAGACACCATCTTTCATGGCAGAATCGTGTGGTGGTGTAAAGTGATTCACACAGATACAGTCGGCCTTTCAGCTACGCAGAAGGAATCTGACGGGAGCGTGAAAGTGGCAGTGTGAGGTTTAACGTCGGATGAAGAAGATTACTCAGGGGGAAAGAATTAAATAAGCACTGAAACACACTGTGTGTGTGTCAAGTGTGTGTGTGTGTGTTTTGTTAGAAAAGAGCAACCATTTGCTTCTCAGTTTTCTTTCTAATAAGCTATTTTAAGACATCAGTTTGGACTCCACTAACGACTACTCAATGGGTTAATTGATGCTGTGTGTGTGTGTGTGTGTGGGTGGGTGTGTGTGTGTGTCAATAGCAATGCATCATATTCTATAAGATCAGCATATGTTTTTGGCGTCGCTGTTCTGTGAGAACCACGTATCTCTAAAAAGTCAAAGTTTAGTAGCTGAAGTAGGAGACTTTTATCAACACATAAAGGACGACTTCATCCTTCAGTTTATCACAAACAGTCAACATCTACACACCTGGAGACACGTGATTATCACAGGACTGGAAGGGGATGAAAAACTGTAATCTAAAATGTAACTAAAGCTTTCAGACAAATATAGTGGAACAATATTTACCTCTGAAATGTCCTGGAGTAGAAAGAAAAAGTAGCAGAAAATGGAAAAACGCCATAAAGTACAAGTACCTTACATTTGTAAATGCACAGAACTTGATCAAATGTACTTATTTACATTCCACATTCCACAACTGTGTGTGTGTGTGTGTGTGTGTGTGCGTGTGTGTGTGTGTGTGTGTGTGTGAATAAGAACAGATGTCCCTCATTCCAGAGATTAACTGTTGAATCAATTGCTTTCTCAGCCGATGAGAATCTTTATGAATGCAGTTTAATTGTGAGCACACACATGCATCCTTTATATCTGAATCTCTGTGTTGCGGGTTGGACTGAAATAAGCTTGACTCAACTTGTCTCTGAAGGTTTAATTGTGCTTTGACTGCTTTATTACCTCCTGAGCTCCAGGTACTTGGCTCCCCTTAATTCTCTCAAGTGGTGTGTTGACAGTGAAAACAAGCCGGGGGAACAAACGCCAGGAGGGATCCAAGGATCTGATCGCACCGCCTCAAGCCCCCTACTCTGCTCGGGCTACAATGAGGGTTTGGAGGGAAAGATGGACGGTCATACAAAGAGTTTGGAGTTTTGCCAACGTGCAAGTGCGCCTGAGGTTTCTTTAAATATGCCTGCTGGAATGTCACCGCAGTGAGAGTATTTCCACTTTTATGAGGAAGCGTGGTTTGATTTTCTCCCAAATGAGAAGTCAAAGGAGGAATGAATGGAGTTAGGTCTTGTGCCAGAGTGAAAGTTGTACACTTCTAAATCTAATGATTCATAATTTGATAACCATGCACAGAAACTCACACACACATGTCACATGGGGGATATGGGGGGGACATGGGGGACAAATCCAATGAAACCACCAAAACCACTACTTCTTGATTATTTCTGTTTTTTGTTTCTTTCTACTTCTCCTCCACCACATTTCAGATGTAAATATTGTACTTTTCACTCCACTACGTTTGTCTGACAGCTGTAGTTACAGCTTTTCCATCCCCTTCCTGTACGTAGTGAAAACTACGTATCTTCAGATATGTTGATGTTGAATGTTTGTGATGAACTGAAGGATGAAGCGTTCCTTCAAGTATGGAGAAAATGCTCAGACTTCTTGAGACAAATAAACTATTTAAAAAGCTTCTTGGATCAGCTGATATGAGCTCATGAAAAGTAGACTTTTTAGAGATACGTGGTTCACAGAGGGCTGCTATGCTAAAACATGTGATGATTTTATATGTATGTATTTATTTGTATGATGCATGACCCAAGAATAAATGAAGGAGTTAACATTAGCACAACCTAAATCCAGGTCAATACAACAGATGTGCATTGATATTTGCGATTAGTGATCACATTGGAGGGTTAGAGATGACAGAAAGACTTCTCTACCTTGCTTCCACACTGTATTTTGGGCTGAGTTCCGTCAAAAGCTCTGAGCTCTGTTTTTCCCATATGCATTCAAACACTAAGTCAGTGTTTTAAAGCTGTAAATACTTACTAGACCACCAAAAGTATATTCATCCACCTGTGAAAATAGCCTCCAACAAATGCACTGTTTACTCCTGTTGCGTGTCCAGCTGTTTACTGAGCTTTCTTTTTTTATTCAAGGAAGCTATTATTTGTTGGCCGTTTTTCAACACGTAGCTCTTCAGGAGGCTCTAATAGGCTTTGGACTGAAAGTTATATCGACGAAGGTTCGAAGAGACAGCTCTGATGTTTTTTTGGGATTTGTTGACAGCAATAAAGTTGATCGTCTCAATTTGTGATGATTTCTCTAACAGCCCTTGTCTTCTTTGTGACAAATGAAATTCTCAAAGAGAAACTGATATTTTTTCAAGTATAATAGCCACTGATGTGTGGTCTTGAGAAATAAAAAACCTCACCACTCAAACGTTTTCATGAGTGTGATTATGCCAAGTGAACCCGGGTCAGAACAAGGTCACATTTTTACCGGTTGCATCATCTTGTGATATACTCTAAAGTACTGTGAAACACAACCCAGATGGAGGACCGGTGACGCCAAGACCGGAAATCGAATGATCACTTAGCAAAGACATTTTATTTTGACAGAGGGGAAGCTAGACACGGAAGGAGGGGTTCGGGAGAAGGGGAGGGAACGGGTGAGGTACATTGAAGGTTAGGGTGGAGGTAGGGAGGGGGATAGAAGGCGAGATAGAGAAGTGGTAGAGGGGAGGTAATAGGGGAATAAAAAGGGAAGGGGGAGAAGCCCAAAGTTCTTAGGGAACAAAGAGGCACTTATACAACCAGCAGCAACAGCTGAAAACATCTTTAAGCTGGTTGGCTGAGAGTTTAGTGTTCTTCTGTGTGTGTGTGTGTGTGTGTGTGTGTGTGTGTGTGTGTGTGTGTGTGTGTGTGTGTGTGTGTGTGTGTGTGTGTGTGTGTGTGTGTGTGTGTGTGCGTGCGTGCGTGCGTGCGTGCGTGTGTGTCTCTCTCTACTGGTCATGCACTTTTTTTTATTAATGTGTCAAATACACAGAAATGTAATGTGTGTCTATGAAACATACATATTTTTGCACCATTGAATGTCATTATTCGTCTGAAAATCAGATTTGTATTTTGTCTTGAATCAAGTTGTAAATGTTTCAAAATGATGATATAATATTTAGAAATGTTTCATCCTGCTGGGAGCAAGAGCTTGCTCAGAAAGTTTGAATAACAATCTTCCTGTTATGATATAAAATATCTTCCCAAAACTGGAAATCCTCTGGGGAGCATGAATGCGTCAAAGCAAATGTCATGACAGACTTCTTATTTTAGTCCACTTATTCAAGTAGCTATGAGATCTCACTGGCTTCATCTGCACCTCCATCCCACCACTCTGCCTCTCCTATCTACTTCCCTCCTTCACTTCTTCACACTCCCTTCCTCTCCTCCTCCCATCCTGCCCTCCCTTATCTCCCACCCTTCCTCCATGCCAGCTGTTGTTTTGAAGGTCAAGACACTGGCAGGACCTCTACAGTCATCTTTAACGGTCGACCATGCCATACTCCTAGAAAGGCTAAAAATCTGGGTGGGACTCTCTGGCACAGCACTTAACTGGTTTGAATCCTACTTGAAGGACCGAGAATACTTTGTGTCTGTAGCTGATTACACATCAGAGCTGACTAAAGTGACATGTGGTGTTCCCCAAGGTTCAATACTGGGGCCTCTTCTGTTCAACATCTACATGCTTCCACTAGCTCAGATTATGGAAAACAACAAAGTGTGTTATCATAATTATGCAGACGACACACAAATCTACATAACTATGTCACCAGGGGACTATAATCCCATACAAGGGCTGGGTAACTGCATTGAACAAATCAACAACTGGATGTGCCAGAATTTTCTTCAATGAAACAAAGATAAAACAGAAGTAATTGTTTTTGGTACCAAGGACGAACAATTGAAAATCACCGCTCAGCTTCAATCACTGATGTTAAAACCCACAAACCAAGCCAGAAATCTAGGTGTAGTTATGGATTCAGACCTCAACCTGAACAGCCATATCAAGACAATTACAAAATCAGCCTACTATCACCTGAAGAATATATCAAGGATTAGAGGACTTTTGTCTCAACAGGATTTGGAAAAACTTGTCCACGCATTTATCTTCAGCAGACTGGACTACTGTAACGGTGTGTTTACAGGTCTCTGTAAAAAGTCCATCAGAAAGCTGCAGCTGATTCAGAACGCTGCAGCTCGAGTCCTCACTAAGACCAGGAGGGTGGATCACATCACTCCAGTTCTGATGTCTTTGCACTGGCTTCCTGTAAAATCCTGCTGTTGGTTTACAAAGCACTGAATGGTTTAGGGCCAAAATACATCTCTGATCTGCTGCTACCTTATGAACCATCCCGACCCCTCAGGTCGTCTGGGACCGGTCTACTTTCTGTTCCCAAAGTCAGAACTAAACATGGAGAAGCAGCGTTCAGTTTCTCTGCTCCACATATCTGGAACAAAGTCCCAGAAAGCTGCAGGTCTGCTGAGACCCTCAGCTCATTTAAATCAAGATTGAAGACTTTTCTGTTTGCTGCTGCCTTTAATTGAACCACATTCAATTAATATATTAATACATTTCCTGCATTTCTGCATTTTACTACTGAATTTTATTTCTTACACTGTTTCTTTAATTGTTTTTAAATCTCCTTTTCTTTTGCCTTATGTTTTGATGCTTTTAATGGTTTTATGTGAAGCACTTTGAATTACCTTGTTGTTGAAATGTGCTATACAAATAAACTTGCCTTGCCTTGCCTTGCCTTACAGTCCTCAGCCCAGATACATGCAGGCATTGTGAAGTGAGGAGAAAGATCATTTGTGTTTCATATTATTATTATTATATGCTGATATTTCCACAGTGTTCCTGGTTTATAAATTTTTGGCGCTCCGTTAAGAGGGACTGGAAGAACTAGAGAACTAAAGGAGAAAGAAATGCGCATGTCTTCAGCTCCAGTTTATGCTACATTTGTTGTTGTTCTGCTTCAGTTCGATAAGATTTGGAGGTTCAGTAAAGAAAAGATGGTCGCCACATTAAAACGTTGCCTCTTTATCATTGATGGTGTATCTGACGTTCTTGTACCTCTTGTTTTTACGGTTTATTTTCTAATGCCGAAGCAGAGTTGCCCTGACAGACTATCACTAAATCCTGGAGAGACGCAGTCAGCTTAAAGGGCCTTGACTCAATGTGAGCTTTGTCCTCAGCATCAGGGAGGGGAAGGTGAGTCTGGGCTGTCTGAACTTTGACTTTTGAACCTGGAGGTCACATGTCCCTGGAAGATATTTCCCACAACTCCACAGGGCAGCCGGGAGGTCTCCATCTCAAACAGAAAGTACAGAATTGTTACAACAGCTCAATGTTTTAGTTTTTCAGAGTCCCAACATTCCCGCCCGTCCATCCTCTGCTCCATGCTTTCATCTTCTGTCTTTTTACTGATGAGACCGTGGCAGTACAACAATACACCACCAGAAATGCAAGATTTTAATGTAAAATGGTGGTTTTTCCATTTATCTACAGTAGGTTAGTTAAATATCTCCAAATCCACTGCATGGATTGGAATGTTTTGCACAGACATTCATGACAGATGATGAATCATAATAACTTGGTGATTTCAGAAGTAAATAAAACATTTGGTGGCTGAATTACATTTTATCAAATGTAGAAATCTTTAAGTTTTACCAGTGTTGCCTCTCCTCTTCTTGCTGTGGAAGCTTGTGTCCCCGCTGAGCAGAGAAAGGTGAGTTTGGTGTGTTTGGCCTTTGACACACACACAGAGGCCACATGTCCCCAGAGGCCCAGAGCTGAGCAGTGCAAGTGAAGGGACCTGACTCAGGATCAGGTTTTTGTACAACAGATAAAGATGTATTTGGTCCGCTCATCTTTCCTCTCCTGTATGTGAACATTAGATGTTGTAGCATCCATTGAAACATGATATGTGTGCATCCATGTGATTGTCTGACTTTTGGAAAAAAAACGAATACACAAACAATGGGTCCCATGCATGAACCGATCGTACAAACAGACTTGTTCTTAAGAGTCATGGTTTGGTCTCATGATTAGAGTTTTCTCTTAGGCAGGAATGAAAACCACAGATGGTCCGTCCAGGTCTTCAACAGTTAGTCTGTCTCTCTCCGCAGGAGATATAACGCATCATGCTTTCATCTGAATGGCTTTGGAGAAAGAGGTTCCATCCCAACAGTTTTTTTTTTTATTCACTTTGCCCACAAACTAAGCGGAACAGGCTGCCTTAATTAGGGGGATAATTATGTTAATGACCAAACGCTCGGCTGCTCATGAACAGGTGTCACACATCAAGTCGAAATGAGCAGTCAACTGCAGGTTTGTGCAGTTGAGGGCGTGAGCCGAGTCTTCTGACATACAAAACCAGTGTGGAAAGTGTACATACAGACTGCATGTCTGTATTATTTACAACTGCTAGGGTTGTAAATAATACAAACTCGAACAACCTACATTCTTTGAGATTTGATTCATGTGTCGCATGTGTTTGTTTACCCGAGTCTTGTTTCGGAAGTGAACTGGCTTCAACAAATCCGGCCTTCATTTTGTCTATTTGCTCTGGTGCAATAGTGTAGGTAAATACTACTGTCCAGAATAAAAGTCCTGCATTCAAAACCTTGCTGAAGTAAAAGTCAGCTAAATGTATTTAAAGTACTTAAAGTAACAGTACTCATCGTGGATTATAATGTTCATCCAGTTTTACTATTATATATGATGACCACTGCCCGTCTGTCAGAGCTAAACCTTGACCTTTAACTCTTATCTGAGACAGAAGTCACTTGTATTCATGAGCTAAAGTCTCCCCAAAAAGATTTACTCGTGCCTGAATTTGGAAAAGTTTGTTGAATTCATGTTCACTTGGAAAAAATAACTTAAATGGAGAGCCGAAGGGGTTTCACCTCTGAGCTGGTGCTAATTTAATACTCTTATTTAATTTAATTGAGACATCCTACACACTCTAACTAGTAGGTTGATTTAATTTCTTCAGTTTAACTTATACTCTAAAAGTGAGACCAGTTACTTCAGTCATTCTTTCGCATAAAAAACAACAGATTTGTTTTCCTCTTTCGTTATTAAAGAGACTCAATTTGACAGATTTTCACCCAGAGCTGCCCACTGAGATTGTCTTTTGTATGGTTACATGCCAAGCGGCCTCTTGCAGTTGTGTGGATAGTCGGTGTCCTCTCTTAGTAGCAAAGGCAGACGTTACATTGAACGTTTCCCAACAAATTGTCAGCGCTGCTTTCTCTTAACCCCGTCGTTTTTAGTTCTGGAATGACGACTTGTTGGTCTCACTGTTTGTCATCTAAATAGCCAGGAATATTCAACGGAACGTTGACATTAACTTCATCACTTGCGCAAAAACCTTTTGAGTTTTGAGGCCTGCTTGGAGCAGAAATGACACAACACAACAGATCTGATGTCTGGGTGGTCGAGGCATCACAGGTAGGAAGTGACCAGCAGCTCAGCGACAAAGTTCAACTCAAGCAGTTAAGTCAAGCCACGGGGCTCGAAGTGAACAATGAACAAAGCGAAATCCCTCACAGATCCTCATAATGTTTCACTTCTGTGATGTAACCTTTCCTTTCCCATTGGCCTTTCAGTCAGGATATGGCCAAGTCAAGCAGCAAAGCCACACCACTGTGACCAGTGAGTTAAGTCTAAGCCCCATTCAGGAACTCTGTCTGGAGGCACAAAAGTCTGAGGTAGAAACTTCGTCTCTCTTTGCAACTGTGTACTAAAAGAGTTAAAGCTGCTTCTCACCAAGCACAGATTTTGGTCCAAAAAAACTGATTTTGCGGGATGTAACGAATGCTTGCACATCGACCTGCGCTAATATGTCTGACCAATGACATCCTTTGTTCCAACTGATGTCATCAAAAATATCACCATCTCTCCGCATCATGAAAAGACATGTGTTTCTGTTCGTTGCACACAGAGTGGGTATTCTTCTTTCAGAACACCTTAACAACCAAACAAAGGACGATATATGACAATATATGCATGTTGGTCATGAAACGGGGCCAACCAAATACAGCTGACATTGCCTCAAGCATCAAATTTGGGGTCGCTGTTGAAAACGTAACTAGTTTTCAATACAAGCAAATAGAACAAGAACATTTTCGAGCGGCATCGAGAGCCAATCACTGGCTACCCAGAGAACTTAGAAGTGAAATAGCAGCTTGTTGTTCTTACCACCAACAACTACATCACCAGAGCCAGGAATAACTTCCCGAAAACACATTCAACAACCACAGGTGATTCTCACACTATATTCCAAACTCAATGGACAGAGAAAAGGTTGAAAATCAGCGAATATTCCCTTTAAAGTAGAGCCCAAAGGATACTGAAAGACAACATCCACTCCAGCCATTTGGAGGATTATACCATTTATTTTATCTCTGTTAAAAAAGTTATTGTTGAAGGCAAGAAGAAAAACATCAAAATAAAAGCTGATTCCTAACTTTGGACCGGTAGTGTAATGGTTTCACATCTTGAATCCTGTGGTTTTCTCAGTATATATACTTTCACCTTATTTTATTCCGGCCGTACAAACACTCTTGAGGCACGTCAGCTTCTTGCTGATGACCATGAAACCAGTAAAGACGTGGCTCACGCTCAAACACAGGGCTGACATCCTGCTGTGAATAATGTGCTAATTAGATTTGGATTCATTTCGATTATTATTGTGGACCTATGGGTCTGTGCACCTCCTACTGTGTTCTATTCTACTATATACCTCACAGCTGAACTCTAACCACTCAGTTCCACTCTGCTCTAATTTGTTCTTATACACTGCTCTATTCTACTAAAAGTCTTCTCTGCCACTAAATCAATTTATAAGCTACTTTTCTGGTCTGCTTGGCTTTAGTCACTTTCATTCTCCTCTAGTCTACTCTACTAAGCCTTACACCACTCTACTCTGATATCGGCGGGTAGTAGAGAAACGTTTTTCAAGTAGAAATAAGCCTAACAGAAATATTTATTCAATTATTGTTCTTTTCCAAAACAACAGAAGAGAGTAGAGCGAGAGCTCAGTGAGAAAAGTAAAGAAGAGGCAAGCAGAGTAGAGTTGAATAGAGAAGGCAGTGGTGGAAGAAGCACTCGGATCTTTTACTTCACGAAAAGTAGCATAGCAATGCAGAACAAGTAAGTAGATGCAGAATGTCGCATTGCAGAATAATTATTATTATTGTATTATAATGATTTGTGCATTACCTGTGTGTATCACCTTAAGTTTGCAGCTTGTCAAGGTGGACCTTATTTTAATTATTTTGTATTTTGTTTTAATAACGTGAATCTACAAAGTAACTAAATCTGTCAGACACATGTACGGTAGTGCAGTATAATGTGCAATATCGACTTCCAAAATGTAGCAGTAAAAAGAAGAGTAAAACAAAGTAGAGATGAGAATACCAGAGTAAAATAGAGTACAGTGCACTGCTCTACTCTTCTCTATTCCCATGCATTCAGGCTGTATCGCAGCCTCCAGCTGACTGTGCTGTGGATCCACCTGTTCCTTGTGCTCAGAGCTGCTTCCTGATCCGGATGTGGGAACGTGAGAATATGGATGACTCTGCAAGGAAAACAAGTCAAGTTTTTCTTCTTTTTTTTGTATCGGAAGAGTCGGCCTCATTATCCTCCGGATGGGTTTCGTGGTGGAATGTGGCAGAGCTGAAATATCCCGGAACAAAGGATGTGCTCACTTTCCGTGTTTTTGTTGGCTTCATTTTCTGGTGTTTTGCTGTTTAAATGTGGTTCGGGGTCTTCCAGCTTGGTGGGCGCGCGAACTAAGACAAAAAGAAAACAGAAGAAGAAGCATTCCTTTCCTCTGCTGTTAGGGCTGTGGTCGGTTAATGTTACAGAAGTGGCCTCATTCAGTGTTTTCAATGGCGGAAAACACAAACCAAGTAGGCTGCTGTTGAGCAAATTGTTTGTAAAGCTACATGGAAACCTTCCAATGATGAATTAAATGGATCTATAAAATAAGTGAAATAAGACAAAATCTAACTTTATTCATCCCGAGGACAATTGTTGTGCAGCAGTTGCATGAAGAGTGCAAAAATAAAAGTCTAAGATAACAATTAGAGTAAGGTGCAAATGCAGAATATGTACAATAGCAACATCACGTTTGCTAAAGCAATTACTGTCTAAAAAGAAAAAAAAATCATCTGTAATATTCTATGATCATATGAGCCGATAGTTGAATACAATTTAGACCAGAGCCTCCTTTCTGGCTCTAGTTGAAAAGGCGAAGATGAAGAATCAAAAGCTCAGCTCTGTAAAGACTGCTCTGAAGGGGACCCAGCAGGAGCTGAACACTGAACGTGACCACTGGCAGAAAGCCAGGTCGACCCACCTGGAGATGCAGAAAAAGGAGAACAAGAAGTTTGCAGCTGACCGTCTCCAATGGGACCAGGAGAAAGCCTCCCTGCTGCAGGAGACCAGAGCCTCCTGTGTGGCTGAACTTGAACAGCAGAAGATGGAGAAAGAAAAGCTCCACACTGCTCTTATGGCAACCGACCAGAAGCTGAAGACTGAACGTGACCAGTGGGAGCAGGAGAAAGCCTCCTGCGTGGCTGAACTTGCACAGCAGAAGATGGAGAATCAAAAGCTCAGCTCTGTAAAGACTGCTCTGAAGGCGACGCAGCAGGAGCAGGAGTTTGCTTTGGACCAACTGCTAGCATGCTAAAAAGGTCTAGACTCTACAGACTACCTGCAAATAAGGTGGTTTTAAAAAATCTGGATAAACTGCTGGCTTCTTTACAACTTGTCTGATCACCTGGCCTCTCTGGCTTGTTGTTCCTAGATCTTAACGGTTACTTTGCTCAATACAACGGTTTCATAACAGACAGTAAACCCGAATGATCCTCATTGTCCGACCAGGTAGTCGACTGTAAAGATGCTGCGTAAGATGTGCATATGATGAGTCTTTAGTGATGAGTTGGAAATGCCCAATCAAGAACCAGATATTTGGACGTACAGAGAGGGCTGGAGAGGGAGTGGTGTTACTGTCTTCTACACTGGGGTTGGTGGTGGTGGTGGTGGTGGGAGGAACAGATTATGCAGAAAACCACTTCCAGCAGAAGTGTGTTTTAATGCTGACAGCGTTCCTGTGGAGGCTTTTATGCTAATCTGCCCGTCTCGAACGTCAGCAGTGGAAGAGTGGGAATACACAATGAAAAGCTACAGCTCTGGCCTGCCGAGTGGGGGAGAGAGGGAGGGACAGCGGGGGGGCGGATACAGTGCAAAGGAAGGACACAGGAAGCAAACACGGCAGGTTTTTTTTATCCCTCCAATGTCAACGCTGCTTCACTTTCCCTCCACTCTTGACATCTTGTTTTCAGAGTGTACTGAATCCACCTCCACTCGCACACACCCACACAAACACACACACACACACACATATTTCAGCACCACACCAGATTTTACAGCTGGATGAAGAGCATCAATGGGAGCAGTGAGCGAGCGGCCAGACAATGGACACGGCGTCCAGGCCGGCACGCCAACCCAGGATTTCCTGGCTTACACCACAAAAAAAAAAAAAAAGTCAGACCCTTCCGGCTGCACGATAAAGAATGAAAGTCTTGTATGTACCCCCCAAAAAAAGAGCATGTTGGGTAATCTCACCATCCAAGACAAGTGGTGTTCGTATCAGTTGGTGGGCAGATATCAGGTGGTTTGTCTTTGGCTGTCAGTGTGAGTTACTGGCAGGGTCCGCCTGCCGGGCAGCTCGGCCTGTAGGACACAACACAGCTTATGAAAGCAAACAGAGACAAAATGAGCGGTGCCTTCAAACGCGAGCACCGCCCCGACATCAAACACTCTGAGACTGACCCGATCCTCCCTTTCACTGTCGCATGAGCCTGCATGGAAGCTGTCAGGCCTCGTTAGCGGAGAGACGCCCACCGCCAGCCTGTCTGCCGTCTGACCGGCTGACCGTCTGACCGTCTGACCGTCGGCTGGTCTGTGCAGCTTTCCGTCTGACATCTCAACCCTCTGTCTGACTGTCTGTCGCCGGCTTTCTCTTCGTCTGTTTGGCCCCTAGGTTTTGAAGGAGTGGGGCAAAGAGGGCATAAATGTTGGCTGAAGGGTTTACGTGGAGTTCGGCTCCACTGTAAGGGACATGAGCTCCCCAGAAAGCCTCAATTTAGATCTTTAGGGGGAGCTCTAAAATATCCTCCTTTTCAGTGACACCATTTTTTCTGCATGAATGTGTATTTTCCTGTTTATGTCGCTTCCTGAAATAAATAATAGGCTAATAGTAAAGCACTTGTTATCGTACGGCTGACGGGAATGTCATTCGTTTTCCAGGAATTTTGGTCACCAAAGTTATTACAATTTATCCTCAGGGGAACACGAATCTGTATCAAATTTCATGACAATCCATCCAATAGTTGTTGAGACATTTCACTGAAAACCATAAATATCGAACTTGCTGCGCTAGAGACAAAGTCAGTAGGATTCATCCTCTGTGCACCATGAATGTGTGAACTAAATATCATCCAATAGTAGTGGAGGTATCTCAGTCCAAAGTTGTGAACCGGCCGACATGGAGCTGCTTGCGTGGCTGATGAAATATTCTTTATTTCTTAGTAAGTGGAGTTTGTGTGTGTTTTTCTTAATGTCTGCGACACCTATTCAAGTGCTGCTCTATATACATTATTCATTAAACTGTGACATATAATACAAAAAGTCACCGTTGCACACCTTTGATTTCCTGTAAACCCACTCTGAGTGATCTCCTGAGGAGCAGAGCATCAGGGATTCCCTCATCCTTCCTGCCCTCCCTTCCTCTCTTCGTCCCATCATCCTTTACTTCCTCCTCCTCTTTGCGGGGGCACATAAGCCTCTTATCGGCAGGCTTCGGGGAAGCTGAGTGGCTCACAAACTGTTTGAAATGCATTGCTTTTACAATGGTCTTCGTAGGAATGTGTGAAATCGTTCCCGCAAATGTTGAGAATCAAAGCTGCAGTGCAACCTGACAGGCTATGATTTCAGATCACTAAGAACAAGAGAATCCTGGAAAACTACACTTTTCTTTTCACATTACCGCAGATCATATCAAAGGAACCTCAAGGACAGCTGACCATCAATGCTGGTGAAGTTGAAAGGAAAGCATAAATCTCAATCTCACCCCAGGAAGGGGAAAACTCTCCCTGGGAGAGTAACGGAGGCAGACAGAGGAGGTTTTTGTGCCGAAGGGAAACGAGAGAAGTCGACGATTATCAGCACCAAAGGCAAAAAGATCTCTTCATTGTTAAAACTCCCCCGAGCAAGGCTCTGAAGCCGAACATGCTCTTTTGTCGCTCCTGATTTGAAACACAAAAGATCCTCATGAGTGTGACTCTGAGGAAGAGGTGGAGACTATCTTAAATCTCTCTCTAATTTGCTTAAAGAACAAACACTAAATTGTTCCAACTAATGCTGTCAAATACTTTCACAAAAGCAGTACCAACAACACAAACCATCATTCTTCCTGAAAAACTGAGATAAAGACGCAGGACGTGAAACCTTCTTTGTTTCCTACATTCACTTGATTTTCAACGCTAAACACAAGATAATTAAACAAGATATTCAACATCTGTCAAAGAAGATAAAGGCACCCCCTTTTTTTAATGCCTGGATTTTCCAGCGAATGAACTTGCATCTAATTTTCACAATATCAGCAACACTTCTTATTCAATATTCTTCTATCGTCCATCTGTCCCATGACTGCTTATACCTTTATAATGGCCTACAACTGAAAAAGTCTGCTTTGTAAGATACAATGAAAGCACGAGGATAAATCTGTACCAAAACCACACAAGCTTCTTCAAAGTTCAGCGAACGAGAAGCCCCACGTTACAGCTGCAGTGTAAGAGGGCCATGTGTGGCTGCTAGAGACCACTAGGGGGCCCCCAAACAAGCACATTGAAAATGACTGTTGCCAGGTAAAACATGTTACAGTTAGTAAAAGCTGACTTTTCTTTCTCCTAAATAATTGCAGGTTTTGCTTGTGTTTTCTCAAGGCATTCATCATCAACTGTGTAATCCTGCATCTTGGTACCCTCCACCCCCCCAGGTGTGGAAGAGATGCCCGCCACAGCGAGCGGACATCCGTCGTCCTGTCGTCCTGCGAGAGGTGTGTGTGTGGGGGGGGCACTGACCCGTTGCTCCTTAAACACATAGAGGTCAGCCAAAAACAGAGCTGTTGGATTCAGACGGAGCGTCGACCTGCAGCCTCCTGAAAGGAAGTCATTGTGCTGTATGTCTCTGGAAACCTCCCTCCATCTCCATCGTTTTCACTTTCACTCCAGGCTAATTGTCTTGAGGGGAAAAAAGCTGTCAGTTTTTACTGCAGATTGAGCAAAGGCTGAAACGTACATTTTATAATCAATGTATTTATTGTGTGTTCTGTTTTTTTGTTCTCCAAGGTTTTGACAGTTTAAGAGAGACTTGCAAGCAACATGTAGCGTTTTGTTTCCAGTGTATTGAAGAAAGGCCGGCATCAAAAAGTTGTCAAATGTGTCAAATGTGCTGCAGCTGACAAATTCACTTTCAACCCTGCTGACTGACATACATGAGAGGAGCAGTACAGTAGATGTAGCAGTATCACAATGTAAAAGTACTACATTACAAGTTCTTGCAAAAGTACAAAACCCACAACTAAATGTACGTAAACCTTTGTAGATACAGTCTATGGGGCGAACTTGAGGCTTCAAACCTGTAGTCCATAAACCAATGAACGACGTTGTATACATTACCTACAGTCTATGACTTAAACTTACAATAACTCATTTCTTGTTGACTTGTTCGCAGCAGAAACAAGTTGTGTTTTTACACCTTCTTTGAGAAAACGACACGATGAGAGCAGCGAGCGTGAACCACAAATGTAAACGTGTGGGCCAGACAGATAAACAATGAGCTGAAACTCGCTATAAAGCTGCAGATTCATCTGATCGTTCCTCTGGAGGTTCATCACCACCAGAGACACACAGCGTGAGGCAGTAATGTGTTTCCACAGGGGAGTCCTCTCCCTGGGAAAGTGCAATAGGTTAGAATATCAATGAGACGTGCCTGAGAGCGTAACCGCTCACCTGTTGTCTGACTGCGGCTCTGCCTCTGGCTCTGTGCGATGAGGAGGCCGCTTCGGCTTCCTCTGTTTCCCAGCAAACATTTTGACACCGAATAAATCAAGACAACAGTACAGTACAGTACTGTACTGTAAGAAAGCTCACACACGTTGTCATCACTGTTTCACATTTAGGAAGTATTCAGATCCTTTACTGCGGTAAAAGTACTAATGTCAGAAAATATACAAGTTTGGTCCTTACCTCGGTCTATTTATATCTATTTAATTATGTATTTCAGCATTTATGTATTCTTTTGTTTATTTATCTCTGTATATATTTATACATTACCAGATGCAGAGAGCACTCAGAACCCTTTACCGTCACAAAACATCACGTGTTACTTTAACCAAGCTATTGGTTAACAATTGGGTGAAAACTTTTGCTGTTGTCCCATTATTCAGCCTAATAATCTTTGAAATATGCAACAGCAGTTAGATAAACTGTAATATGTCACTATAACATTATCACCTGGACTTTTCCCTTAAAATGAATTGCATACATCGTGCAGGCTGGATATAATACATCTCTACATCTTTTCTTTTGCTGTGCCAACCAAACCAAACTACCATTTTTAGTGGCTGTGAAATGAAAATCAATCACTGCACAGTCAGAGTTAATCATCTACAATTTGTGTTAAAGTGTTACAGATTGGCCATTTAAGACTCCTGGGTCTCTGCTCGGAACAAATCTGCGACAGGAAACAGAAAACGGAAACATTCAGTTGATCCAGCTGTTTTCTCCCTTTCTCCCCTTCCTACTCTGCCTGTCCCCCTTTCTCTCTCTCCCTCTCCCACGTATCAAGTGTCCGGGGGAGTATAGAGGGGGGAGGAGGAGGAGGAGGAGGAGGAAGGGGTTCAAACAGGTGTCTGACTGTCCCAGAAGTCTGTTGGTTGGTCTGCTACAGGTTTTACCTCGTGCTCCCAGCTGCTCTCTCACACACACACACACACACACACACACACACACACACACCCCAATACCACCATGTCCATCTGTCACAAGAATTAGAAGTAATCCATAGGAATGTTCAGATGTCATGGAAGGAGAGGTGTGTGTGTGTGTGTGTGTGTGCGTGTCTGTGCGTGTGTGTGTGTGTGTGGTGTGCGTGCGTGTCTGTGCGCGTGTGTGTGTGTTTGTACACTTTCACATGGGGTTGTAAGCCGAGCG
This sequence comes from Melanostigma gelatinosum, assembly GCF_949748355.1. NCBI lineage: Eukaryota > Metazoa > Chordata > Actinopteri > Perciformes > Zoarcidae > Melanostigma > Melanostigma gelatinosum. The sequence continues at coordinate 5,171,523 of NC_136647.1, forward strand.
CCTGGCCACCTGCAGCAGACGGCTGAGAAGCCCAAAGAAAAAGAGGACACGCACTTTCTCTCTCTGTGTGTGTTGTTGCCATGTCTACCAAAGCAATGTACAGAATGTACAGCGGTTGGACAAAATAATGTAAACGCCTCACGGGAAAAGACTTACACTGACATCACTTCTCGTCAGATAAATGCACTGATGTTGAAACATTAGTAATAAGCTGTTATGTTGGTGTTTCTATTCATTCTTTCAACAATAACAGAGATACAAAAAACTGTATAATTCAGACACCAAATGTATTGAAATAGTTTTCGCACAGAAGTATAATCAGCAAAATGTACTTATATGAACTTATATGAGTATTATATGAACATTAATTGGCTACATTTATCATTTGGTCCACAAAATAATAGAAAATGGTGGGAAAAACAATCACAGTTCCTCAAAGCCCAAGGGGGACGTGTTCAAATGATTTATTTTGTCCAACGAACACAAAACACAAAGACATTCACTTCACTGTCTTAGAAGATGATGACCATTCTGTCTCTGGTCGTCCTCTCCAGGTCCGGACACAACGAGTGAAATGTCCAAATTATTTTGCCTTTTCTTTTCTCCCAGTGTGACGATGTTTACGTCTTTGGACGGTGGTGGACATTCCTCACATTCCTGTTCCGTCAACCTTAATAAATCACCCAGGTTGTGGAAAAACCCCGGAGCTATTTTTGCTCCGTGTGCAGTTACCCCATTGTTGTTTATATCTTTACAAATAACAGTTTAAACATCAAGACCACACTGTGATCATAAAAGCACAAACACACACACACCTAGAGACACGACTGATGAGACAAAGTGATGAAACTATCAGCGAACAGAGCTACACACACACACACACACACACACACACACACTTACAGCCATCAGGTAGCACAGGTGGCAGATGTTGGTGTTTCCCACCTGGCCGCCTGTCAGTAACAGAGTGGCTTGCTGACTGATGGCTGATGGGAAATGGACCTGGTGCATGCTGGGGGAACGAGCTGATGACAGCCTGACCTGCCCGCCTGCTTTGATTGGCTGTTTCTTCACCTGCACTCGGCCGTGTTCGGGCCCCTCAAGCCCACAATAGAACTGCAATAGAAAAGAAAAAGAAGAAAGCAAAACACAGATTTGTCAATGAGTCATGGTGGCTCCATTGACATCAAGATGACTTCTGTGTTGATTGAAGCAGTATTTGCTTTCGATAATTGGGAACAAAACTGACATATTATTTCCTGATACGGCTCACATGGTTGCTTATGCACTCGGGCTGAGGTTTGTTTATTCATGGCAAACTTTCACCGTACAGGGGTCACACCTCATGAAGACTGCGGAACCAAAGTTCACAAGCGGGAGTTCCGCCCCGAAACCTTCAGCCGCACGCCGTTAGCAACATGTGCCGTTGTGTGTTAGCAACATGTGCTGCGGTTAGCGGCACAAGCTGACACTGCGGGTTCCCGGTCGGCTACTACAGTCGTGTATAAGAACTCTTCCTAACTGGACATCAGATTGTTTCAGTTTCCCCCGATGAAGATGTTGTAATCTGTTCCATACATCAGCGAAAAGGCTCAGTGAAGTGTCGCTTGTTTGAACAAAACGCTTTGTTGAACAACGCTTGTTTGATGGCAAAAGCACGCTCACCTTTAGTTTCCAGCCTCGACTTTGGAACAGCCAGAAGAGCCCCACCCAAGGATCTAAGCCTGATAAAGGGTCAGCATGTCTTCGATATATTTTGGGGCCAGACCAATCCATGCTTTAAATGTGATCAGTAAAATCTTAAAATCAATGAACAAGGAGCCAATGAATGAGAAGCCAGGATTGGGGTGATGTGATGTCATCTGTTAAAACCAGTGAGAAGCCGAGCCTTCGATGCACTGCGTGTGGAGATATTTTTTGCAGTGTGCAGCTCAGCCACCTGTGTCTCCGTGAGAGGAGGGGGTGAGAGTAGTGGAAGGTGAAGGGGGGGGGGGGGTTGATGCCTGGGCCTCCGGATGTCTCCATTTCAAGAGAGCGATCTCTCCCGAGAGCTGTCACAGACAGAAGACACCACACTCTCCCTTTCTGTTCTCTGTGCTGTTTTTATCCCCCTTCTTTCTGTTCTTGATTCAACCAACTTAAATCTGCGATTTTTACAAAGACATAATAACACCAAACTAATTATTAAGAATTTAAAATTGAAACCAGCGGAACAATAGAAGACCCTGCAGATTACAACAGGACACCTCCACGCATCCCTCCTCACCCCTCAGCATGCAACATGCAAAATGAGCAACATGACGCCCCACTTCATCATGTCAACACATCAGCTGATGACACAAGCATGATACAGTGATGTACTGTTTTCTAGTTATATCCAAATGTAGACAGTTTGATGTAACAAGACTAAAACTGGCTGATTAAATGAAAGTTTAAGGATCTCTTGATGTAAATGAGGCAACATGATTAAAACAAACGATCTCTGGAAGAGAACTGCTTCTTCCTAAACGACTCCACAGCGAGCAGCTCTCTGGGGCCTCACATTTTCACTTTCCAGCTTTACTGTTGTTTCAAGCATCTTCAGTTACACTGAAGGTTTATAACTTTCCTTTTGTTCGGTGCGATTAAATAAAGCGGAGTCGGACGCTGTGATGTTTTCTTTTAGATTCGAGATGTGAACCCTTTCCTGCAGACAGAAGAGGCGAAGATCAGACGCCATAAAACCGTCAGCGACTTCTTGGGGTTGATTTTTCTTCAGATCTTTTGAGCACATGACTTACATGGTCGAGGAAATGGAACAAGACACCAGAGGAAAGAAAAGCCGTGTACTGTACCATGTTTCCTCCCTGTGACCCGCAGCCACAACATTTTTATGGAAGCTGACTCTAACTGGTGATTTAGGAAACGATCTGCGTTCAAAATGAAGCCCCGGCGCCACGGAAGCAGCAGGTTTGGTCAAACAAACAGAACTTTCAACCAGGAGACCGGTGTTTGCCTCGCAACGTTTTGCTGAATTATTGTGGCGTTACATTCCTGACGTGCTAACGTATTTTACTTAGTTTTCATACTTATTTTAAGCCCAAGCATGATTTTTGTTCAGAATGTTTGTTCACAATGTTCTGAGGTCTTGGCAGGCGGCAACCTCTTCATCTGAAAAGTGCAGCAAATGCGAATGTGCATTAAACTTGCATTCTTTCTAATGGCCAGCAGAGGGCGACCCGATTGTATAGAAGTCAATGAGAAAATGGCCCGACCTCTTATTTGATTTATTACCTCAGTAAACATTGTAAACATGAGTTTATGGTCTCAATTGCTAGTTTCAGGTCCTCAATATAGCATGGTGTTCATTGAGGAAGTTATGGTCCATTTAGAGTCACATAGACCATAAGGGTATGCTTTAGGGCGTGGCTACGTTGTGATTGACAGGTCATCACCACAGCGTTGTTCAGTCTGGGACATACAGTGTGTTTTCAGTTCATGAAAGTTAATTGTAACATTTTGGTCGCCTAAAAATGTCTTATTCAACATTCGGTTGTACTTAGCTCCACCCTCTCGTATCACTTGTGCTACCACAAAACCAAGATGGCGCCGGCCAAAATGCTGAGCTCAAGGCTTCACAATGGCAGTCCACAAACCAATGGGTGACGTGATGGTGACTACGTCCACATACAGTCTATGGGTCGTGGTCATTTTGTGTATTTCAGTGAGATCACCTTGCAAAAAAAACAACCTTTAATCATCAAAATAATTATATTAATGTTCTGTCAATCGATGAAAGTGGTTTTAGTTGTACGTGTTAAAACTGTTTTCTAGTTTCATTTATATCAAATAAGAAGCTCATCACATGTTAACCTGCACAAATATTGTCTGATAAATGTTGTGGAGTGGAGGTGGACGGTAGCATGAAATGAAAAGACGAAAATAAAGTAACTCAAATCTGTGCTGAGCTGTTCACTTATGTAAATGTTTATAACTGGAGCCACTGAACGCTGAAACCGTTTCTGATTAAAGCAACAAGTAGGTGACGCTGTGGGTCGCCATCTCAATTACAGGCAGGACACAGTTACGTTCGGCACTTCTTTTATAGCGTACTGACGCCTTCACCAGCTGTCGATCCAGCGTGTCCCTTTTCCTTTTCCAGGAAAAGAACATCTGGATACAACATCTGCATTTATAATGCATATCATTACAAATCAGCATACAGACAATGAGAAACCAAGAGATCCATGACAGTTCAAGTGTCTCACAAACACACTGTGGCAACCACAGCCTTCTCCCAGGCAAATTTAACGCACAATGAACAATATATTCTGGCTCGTCCGTTAGTGGAAACTGTAAACTGATGCAGTTACTGCATTTTGATACTGACATTTCTCTTTTAAATTGAATCACAATAACGGTGGAGCCCATTCAGCCTGCAGGGGACCAAGACTAATTGTCTTGTCTGGCTGCTCTCACGGAGGATCCTGATGTCCCCCATGCTCCAAACACTGCATACAGTAATACTGGACACACAGATACATACACACATACAGACAGCTGCACTGCTAAACTTTATTCACACTGGTGTCGATAAAAACAAGAGAGTTGTTTCAGCCATGTAGGTCCTAGGGAGGAAAAGTCCTGTTCCTTTTCTCAAAGACCTGAGTACTTCTTCCACTACTGCAGAAAATACTTCCAAAAACAGCATCTCCTGCACCAACTCTGTGAATGGGATTTATTCATCTTTTTTTATGCATACCGTGCATTCTGAAACCCTTTTACTTTGCTTCATGCAAAATCTCCTAAATTCCCCCTTTCCCTCAAATCAATTTCTTTAATTCTAGAAAAGTATTAAAACTGAAATATCACATGTCATTTATTCTTAGCTTTTTAAGTATTTAGACTTTGCAATGACACGCTCAGGTGTCTCCCATTTATCTTGATCATCTTTGAGATGTTGCGACACCTTGATTGGAGTCCACGTGTGGTCAATTCAACTGATTGGACAGGACGTCCATATACGGTCTGACAGTTGACAAAAAAAAGAAGCTCGATGAGTAAAATAGCATATGGTTTCTGAATGAACTCTTCAGAAAATTATTCCCTCATTAATCCCCTGTTGTAAGATCATACACTGTGAAGATAAAGAGGGAACAAGCCGTCTGTATATCTGACAAATTACTTTCTGTATATTACACACGCCGGGGGGGGAAATGTACCCCAAAGAATCAGTTCTGGGGGTTAACCTGAAAGATTTAAGGCTGTCGGGGATCAACGCTGAGTGAAACCTCAGCCAGGAAAATTCCCGGCGACTGACTCGACACCGTGTTGAGTTCAGAACAGTCTGCATGTGTCTTAACAAGCATTCATCTTTGTATCAGCACACCGTCAACTCTCGACTGCAGGGAGAGAGGCGCTGTTAAAAGGCCTCAGTGTGTTTCAAAAGAAGTGCTTGTTCCAGAGTCTCCACCTCCACACACGGAGGCTTTCGACGCCCTCTTTTCCTCAATCAGCTTGTGGCTGTGAGCAGTGAGCTCTTACATGAACACGTCTCAGCGCCACAGTTGTCACTGTTAGCTGCGAACCGCCGGCTCAGCGCTCACCATGTTGAGAACCGTTGAGAGTCAATCACAATGAATCCAGTATAAAGCACCTTTTAAGTGAAAGTAGTGATACCAATGATGCAAAGTAACTAAGGAACGTTTACTAAGTACTGTACTTCAGTACAATTTTGATATACTTGAGTATTTCCATACCTTTTATACTTTGACTGCACTACATTTATTTGACTTTTAGTAAATGTTTACATAAATGAACATGCTACGCTTATATATGATCCAGAAACATACTACTCCGAGTACTTCTACGCTGCTCACTTGGGAAGAGGCAGCCTTTTAATGGGACCCAGCTGTCAACAGAAAAAAAATAATATCAATGCATCAGCAGAAAATCAGAAGAAGAGGCCAGAGTCTCCCCATGTCGTTTGATATTCGTAGCACTGTTATCAATAATATTACATTGTTTTGTCTGCGTGCTGAGCTCACTGTTGACGGGTCATTTGAGGAAAATGTCACGAGTCTGAACCCTGAACAAGCTTTTGTCACGAGCTGATCCAGCACCAGCAAAGAGTAAGTGCACCACCGTGTGGTGAAGCTCAAGCGTGGTCAACGTGGTCTTTTCAGTGTGCGATCTCACTTTGCTCTGTGGTTGGTTAATACGTCTGTTTCTTCTTCTATGATATTGTCTTTATGAGCAAAGAATCTCGAGACGCTTCTACCCTCGGTGTTGCGTGACTAAAGAGAATACTGTTGGAACTTGGATTTCACTGATTTGTCTGTCCAGTGTGTTCAGCTGGTATTCCAGTAGTGATAACCTAAAACTAACATCCATTGTGAAGTTTAAAACACATTGCCTGTTTATTCCAGCTTGCTATAGACATTTTACACTCGACACTGAAACAAAAACCTGTTCCTCGTTAAATCTGCACACATTTTGATGCTGAGCTTCCAGTTCCTTTTACCAATGACTGGTGATTTATTCTATTATTCCACTGTTGCTCAGAGGGATCTTTGTCTTTCTGCCCTTTTACATCAGCCGTGTTGAACCACCGTACAGCGTTCTGTTCTGTACAAAGCAAACCCTTCATACAAAACATGTATTAGAAAAGAGGACTTTCTTTATCCTTCAAGCGTGTAAGACCATTCAGAAATAAAGAGCAGTCCTCTCAGGCATCTGATTGGACCCCATCGAGCTTCTGTTGCAGGAAATGATTAACCTTTGCACTCATGAAGCAGCGAGTCAGGGTCGACCTGATACTACGCACTCTTCTCATTTGTGCCTCCCTCGTCCTGCCCGAGACTCAGAAATCGATCTCAATGAGTCACGTGGAAGGATGTCACAATTCATGAACCGCATCTTGAGGAGAGGAGGCTTAACCGAGCGGCTACGAGTGAGGATGCACAGTTGTATCCTCGTCCCGAGACGTATATAAGAGGCTTGTCACATTATGCCACGTTGTGATTGGAATTAAAATTGAATGTTGTCATGCTCATAAAATACAGACGATGTAGCTGTGCTACACGTCATTTTTAATTAACGACATGCTCCAAAGCAAGGACGTCTCATTTTGTTAAATGCCTGTTGCCTAATTGTGTCTCTTCCTCACCTCCTCTGCTCGCGTCTTAGGTTGGTTGGACTAAGAGGATGCGAGGAAAGGAATTGAGGATGTACAAACTGATAAAAGAGCAGAGCCGTGTGTGTGTGTGTGTGTTGAAGGCAAACAATCAAACACTCTCTTAAAACATTTCTGCACTTTATGCACATCTTTGCTGCATTTCCCCCCCCCCTCCCCCCAGTTCTACACAACATATTGAAAGCAAATCTTAAATCACAAAACGCCAAACACACAAAGGCTGAGGGTGAAAACAAAAAAAGGCCATTTGTCTTCTATATACACCATGAACTATACAGTATGTATGAGCCCTCCTTGAAAAACTAAAACATGGTGGAAGAACATTCAATCTTGAAATATTCAACCCATCGTCTTGTACGAGGACAAATGGACTAAAAAACATATCGACATCACTTTCTAATTTGACATGACTGTTGAAAATCTCTGCTATTGACAGTAATTATTACAGAGCTCAGAAAGCATCTATCGGTCTCTTCTAGAGGTTACAAAGCCCAGAACTCAAAGGAAAAGTACTTCAAAATCTTTCAGGAAACCAAAACTCAACGGTACAAAAACAAAAGCTCACAGCTGTTACAGATCCGCTGCATTGGAAATCATCGTAATCCCTCTCATCTCTCCATTTTAGTTATCAACACTGTCCAGACTCCTGAAACTTTATAAAATGACATCAATCTCTACAAAATGGTTGTTGTTGTTGACAGATTCTGGTACGTTTACAAGCAGAAGATGATCTAATTTAGGCTCTATGAGATCACAATAAGCCTTTTAGCAGCAGTCCTTTATGCAACCGACAGAAGATATGTAAATGTATGTCTCACAGGAACGCACGATGAAAGAAATCTTAGTCAAATCGGTTTGTTTGTTTACAGTAAAAACAAGAAGTAAATGTAGATATTCTGGCTTTGAATTGAACAAAAAGAAATATCAAAACAATCGATAAAAGAAACAATGTTCTCATAAAATTCAACTCAGAATTTCAGTTTTTACAAACCATATCCAGTATCTGGACGGAGAGCTCTCCTTCCATCTGGACAGCGATGTCGAAACTGGCTGCAGTGACTCGTCTGGTCTTGCAAAAGTTCGATTTCACCGCTTCGCCATCGTCTTCAACGCCGGGTTCAGAAATGCTCAAACTTGCAGAAAGCAGAGGAAGAGGAGACGTTTCAATAAATACATTCACTGGAGATGCAAACCAACTATATCGAGGCGACGAGAAGCTCTAGAGACGGGAAGCAGCTTTGCTCTGATCTGGTAGATGTTAGTATTGGTTAGATATTAGTGGGGGGGGGAACGATTACAATACCCTGCTGTCTCCAAACTTTAAACTCTCCTGCTGTCATTTCATTGATGTATATAATACAGATGTCCCGAGCTGATCCTAACAATCTATATTCTAATCGATCGTACTGGCTAAATAATGGCCGATCCTTTCTTCAGAAATCCAACCGAGTGAGACATCTCCTCGTTAAAATGAGTCAGCTGATCACATCTCATCAATTTCAAGCAGTCACATTCTCGTTCAAATTAAAATCGATCATTTAAGTTTATGAACAGTTTATGATGCTATTAATCGGGGCCTCAAGTATTCGGCTCAAGTAGCTTGTGAACAGTAACATTAACAAGTCTTATACTTATCTAATCAACATTTAGGTAAATACAAGTACCGGAGATACCAAATATCAAATCCGCATCAGAGGCTCGTTTCATCGCGGCCCAAACGCACTGAAAGCATCCGACTCACGCGTTTGGTTTAGATTTCGGAGCATCGCATGAGGAACCAGCTGGAACGCCTGCTTGGAGAGCTAAAAGGAAGAAAAGGATCTTCCCCCAGAGGATGTTCTCTTATTAAAAAAAATGAAGTATTAATAACAACAATGCTGTTGCCTTCACTGGTTAAAATGACAAACGTAGTCGCAGCAGCTGTCGCCAACATACATTTCATTTGTAACTTGATGCCTGACTAAAATAAAACGTTGTCGGGTTAGTGTGCTCAGCGTCACACTCACACCACTGTACAACAGTCCCAAACACTCCACCAGAGTGACAATGAAATGCCAATTTGCCATCATCTGGTTAAACTTTCATTCATGCATCAATAAGTTAAAAGATAACGGTGTTAAAGGGTGTCTGTTATGTACAGAAATGTCTAAACAGCAACCATTTCTGAAAAATACTGCTGGTTCTGTGCGGTTGACATTTCAAATCTGCAATACGTCACAGGAGCATCGACGGACGCGTGTCAGAGACGCGTTCAGTGCGTTTGGGTCCTTTTTTTTAGAGGAGAAGACGAAGCGTTTCAGTTGAGAACTCAAAATGATAAAATACCACGTTGGGGTATTTGAGGGTCCAGGTGACTCTGAGAAGAGACTCTGGTAGGAGGTTGATGTTAGTGTGTTAAAGCGGGCTGGTTGTTTTTGTGTCATTCCAAGTCCTGACTGACTCCTCTGCAGTCTCTTCCAGCCCAGCCTCAAGTAAACTGGTTCACCTCCGAGTACTCCGTGTCCTCTGGAGCGTACTCGTTATTTTCGGCAGCGTACTGGACGTCGCCCTCGTACGACTGTTCTGCCGCGTCTTGGTTCTCTGCCGCGTCTTGGTTCTCTGCCGTGTTCAGGCCGGACTTCTTCACTCTACATCAAAAGACATATTTTAAGATTGTTTTGTCAGAGGAGCGGTTTTCTTTTTTCTACAATACCGATTGGTTAGTTCAAAACAAAAACAGAAATCCACAAGCAGACAGATTACAAATAAACATCTGTCCAGATAGAAATGAAAGAGCGCAATTTAAGTGTTTTTAAGCGCATGAAAAACCAACAGGAAGCGATATAACCCTAATGTCATGTTGGTCAATTGTGCAAAAAAACAACAACATTTGCACGGAGACGAAAGGCCAAAACGCAGAGAAAAAGCTAGTTTTAAAAGAAATACCTGTGTGCACGCGGAGTAGTGAAAGAAATGTGATTATCAGGGAGAAATAAAAAGTGTGTACTTACTGGTTCTTATGTTTGGCGCCACTAATATGAGACTGGTACTGCTCCACAGAGTTGAGTTCGATGCTGCAGACGGTGCACGGGTAGCCCTTTAGTGTGGAAGCTGGAGGCACACAGGAAAGGAGAGAGGGGTGTTTTCTTGTCCACACAGTAAAAAGAAAGACTGAGTGAATGATTTAGCCTCAGACGGGGTCTGTGGTCTGACCTGGTGCAGTGGAGGGGCCGTACGTCTCCATCAGTTTCTGCTTGGTCATCTGTTTCCTGTGCTTCTTGCCCACGTAGTGCTGCTGGGCCATGAGCGGGTTGTTGAAGGAGGCCTGGCAGATGGAGCAGAAGCGGTCCGGGTTGCTGTTGCTGTCGCCGCCCGTCGCGCCGCTCGAATCGTCTGCAGGTTTCTTCTTCGGCGGCATTTGGGAGGCTACTGCTGCAGAGGAGATGCAATAAAGAGAAGTGAGCTACACTTACAATGTCAATCACACTTATAGCAAACCAGATCAAAAACGAAACGCAGAATCGGGGGGGAAAAGAAAATGGAAGGTAACCGAGCCGCAGGTTATGAATAAAATCACACAAAAGCACGTACATACCTGGGGCCTGGGGGCCGACGCTTTTCAGCCGCAGGTTCTTGGCGTGAACTTTTCCCTGGTAGTGAGACTCGGCCATCACAATAGAGGAGAAGGTCATGTTACAAACATGACACACCTTCGACCGGTCGGTATCTCCGTTGTTGCAGTCCTGCTTACACACACACACACACACACAGCAACATAAATCATTTGTGGATACAAGAGGCATCACTTGTCCCGGTGGGGAAAAAAGGACGCTCTGTTTGCACATCTGTTGTGTGAACAAAGGTCCACACAAAGGCTTCATCTGGAGGATAAAAGCTTTAAAATGGCATCAATTAAGAGATGCAATTAACGGCTACACCTGTTTATCTTCACAGTGATGTACATGTAATACATTTATAGGTTTCTGTTGTTTTGGGGGATTCGAGCTGTTGAACTGAGCTCTTTTCACTCACACTGTCGGACAATGATGACTTGAACTTCTTGAGCTCCGGCTCCTTCTCGTTCTGGATGGAAAGATAACGGCGCACTTTGTTGCCATGTTTCTTGCTCTGAAAAGACACGACGAGCACAAACGTTTCATCACAAAGTGGACAACAAACACTCAGGACGGCTAATAATCATACCGTTAAAAATAGGTGAAGTCCCCTGGAAGCGCAGCAGCAGACTGTGGGCTCACTGACCTGATAATGAGTCAACTTCTGAGACTCTGAAATGAGGACAGCACTGCAGACTTTACACTGGGAGTCAGAAAACAGGTCGCCGTGCTCCTTTATCATCTTATTTACTGCAGGGGAGAGAAACAGGGTATTTCAAAATCAGGTCACATCTCCTGGGATATTATGTCATTATAAACACACAACGTAAAACCAAAAAACATCTGTGGCAACAGTTCAAACAACAATTTTGCTCATGATGCTTTTTATTTATCAAGACAGCTCTGTGGTGTCCACCTCCAGTGGCATCAACATGCTCTGTATTAAGAGTTATTCTTTCTTTTCATAAAGAAGCCCCTTTTAAGCGGCTTTCTTTCTCGTAGTAGTTACTGCCTAACTGTAAGACGCTCACCTTGTGCACATGTTAACAGCACATGCATGTCAATGGCAAACGCCTGTGCACAGATCTGTAAACACCAGACAGATGCACGTTTTGGTCCTAATTCTGAGTTTGAGTCTTTGCTCAAACAAAGTATTCACCTCGATGCAAAGACGGGGCAAATATACTGGACAGATATGATTCATCCAAGTCTTAAATCAGGGGATTAAAACTTGGATGGATCCATTGAAGGAGCACTTCTCCTGACCGAGTTGGTTTGGATGAGATCTATTGAATTAAGATGTGGAATACATCACCGGCTTCATCCGTCTGTTGAAGGCTTTTTGTCACTCAGACAAAAGGTGTTTGTCTATTAGATTAACTAAATATTGTCTTTGCACAGAGTACCGAGACAACGAAAAGCAGTTTGGCATCTATAACCAGGAGTGCAAAAAGCTGCAAAGTGCAGAACAAAATATAGAATAAACAGTAAAGGGGATGTGTGCCAAGATCCTGTGTGAGCAGCATGTAAAGAATCAGATATCAATATGAACACAGTAGGCAGTTCAGGTAGAAGTACAACAACGCTAATGGTGCATTAGAGGGAGAGGTACAAAGTTATCACACAGGCTACTACATCAGTGACGCACTTCTCCATCACATCTCTTAAATAAATTGCATTTTTAATTTCTCTGCAAAGCACTTTCGTGAACAGCTGCTTTTTAAAATGCGCTGTATGAATCAAATGTGCTTATTGTCAGAAATACAATAATTATAAAACACACGTGACAAACCTCTGTATGGACAGTGTCTTCACCACATAGACAGATCTGCTTACATCTCCCTTGACATTGTTTAAGACCTGAGGATTATAGCTAACCGCATATGGCCTAAACAAAAATGAACGTCTGTCAATGACCCGCTATTGACACAAATTTAAGGATTGTCAATGACCCGCTATTGACACAAATTTAAGGATGCCTCCTTCAGTCTCCGCTGGTGCACGTGCAGGGTTATTACTTCACGAGCCGTCTGAAGCAACATCGGATGCAGACATGCTCTAATCGACCTTGGAGCTGAAACGGCTACCGTTAGCTTAGCTTAGCAAACACGCTCCGCTCAGCCCGCATTGCCGGACGGGACCGCTAACGTTAGCTCGCGTTAAGCTAACGGCAACACTGGTACTTTAACCGCGACTGTGACTCAATGCACTGACACGCAATCTTATGTTAACGCATGCGTGAGGAAACGGGTCATACCTTCCGCCGGCCCCGAAGGTAAATAAGGAAAATCCTCTGTCTGCATCGCTTCGGCCATAATTTCAACTCAAAAGCCAGCGGCGTCCTTCTTCTTCTTTAAATTTGATTGGCGGGTCGCAACCACCTTGTATAGGTGCATACCGCCACCTACTGTACCGGAGTGTGCAGTTTCAGGGTAACCTTTTCTTCACTGTTTTCCAACTAAATCCTGCGGTCTGATCCCGTTTCTTTAAGAAATCGCAACAGTGCTCTGCAGCACTCTCGCCATTCTCCCTCCACTGCCAGAACTCCCTCCAAACTGACATATGTTTTGCTTCAAGATGTTCCTGTCTGAATTGTATCTTTGACATTTCAGGATAACATGCTCCACGTCTTCCGTAACATTACAAATAGTGCACTTATCTGAGTCCATTTTTGCCATTAAATACAGCGTTGAGTTAAGTCCTGTATGTCCGAACCTTAACCTTGATATTATGACCTCCTCTCTTCTATACTTCCCTTTGTATGTCTTCACATTTATGGATTTATGAATGTTATAATAATGCCTTCCTTTGTTATCGTTGTCCCACTTCTTCTGCCATAACTCCCGTCCTGCCTCTCTTATGAATGCTTTAGCTTCCCACTTTCCAAAAGGAATTTTCAATATCTCCTCTTCTTTTAGTGTTAGTGCTCTCTTTGCAATCATATCTGCTCTCTCATTACCCTCCACACCTACATGAGCAGGAACCCAGCAAAATTGAACATTAATTCCCAGTCTTTGAAGTCTCAACATTATCAGAGATATTTCCATCACTAAATCCTCTCGAATTGTTTGTTTTGTCTTCAGGCTGTTTAAAGCTGCAGCAGAAGCTGAACAGATGACCACTCTCTCAGGCCTGACCTCTTCGACCCATTGCAGTCCCAAGATTATTGCAATAATTTCCGCTGTAAAGACAGACAATCTGTCATTAATTCGTTTGCATATTGTCACACTAAATTCTGGTATGAATACCCTCCACCTTGTTTTCCAATTCTATCACATCTGACAGAGCTGTATCCTGAAATGACAAAGTCCAATTGAGGTTTTAACCAAGTTTCTTGAATGCAAATAACATCTGGTGTAACTGTCAGATCAGCTACAACCTTCTTGAATTCTTGCCCATTTGCAATTAGACTTCTGGCATTCCATTGTAGGATATGCAACACCATTATGAGGTTAATCACCCTGAGCCTGTACATCATAGTTGGGAGGGTTCAACATCTTGTGAATCAGATCAGCCTCAACTTCTTTAATCCCCAGTGTCTCTATGGCTGCCTCTACGATTGTCTTTATTCTGTCACTTTTCTTTTTTGTTGAATTGCCAAATTCTTAGTTTTGCAGATGAAGGCCACGAAACAGATTTTATCTACAATTAGCGTGTCATTTATTTCTTTTATGCATGGATTTAACTCTGTTGGACTCTGATCTAGGACAGGGGGAAGGTCCACAGGAGGTTGTCTAATCCCAGATTCTCTTACATCATTCCTGTGGCTTTCCCTGGGTGTAACTTTATCATTTTCCTTCACTTTTTTAACTGCTTCCGCTTAAGACACTTGATTAAGTATTTTATATTTCTGCACTTCTTTTGTTTCAAAAGTTTCAGCTCCGAGGATCTTCTCTCGTTGCCTTTGATCTGTAGCAAAGATCAAAAGACGCCTGTTGCTTAAAAACTTGGCAAACTTAATCTTTCCTATTTCCTTCTCTATTGCCTTTGTCAGTTTTATCGGGTGATAATGGGCCCCTTCATTCTTAAACGCAATCACAACTTTCCATTCAGTTGAGTCATCCTCCTTCCCCACACTTGATCTAGTAGCCTTCACTTTTTTACTCTCCTCGCCAAAATCACTTTCCGGAGCAGCCTGGACTGCCGCTCCCCTTTCTCCTCTTTCTGTTAGCTTCTTGCCATGGCATATTATCATTCTCACCATCTGCACTATCACCCATGATATCTGCATTCACGGTACAGTTGTTGCTCAACCACACAATTCTGTTCTCTTCTCGTACTCCACCACTTTTCCAACAAACTTTCTTTCTCTGGTCTCGTCGCACACTGATCACGTCCTCTTGCTCCTCTGCACCATCCCAGAAACCGATCTACCCGCACGGTCGTGTTTTACACTGACCCCAGCGGCGTCCTACTGCGCATGCGGCGCTTTCAGGCAGCCAAACGGTAAACATAGAGCCGTAAAAAGAGAGAGTCGCGTCAATGGAAGTTTAACATGCTTTATTGTCACGTGTTTCACGTAGACTTCAGAGGGTTCCAGGAAGTACTTGGTGGGCAATTTGTATGTGTAGATACTGCCAAAAATGGGCTTCCATATAAATCTGTAGGAACAGAGAGAAATAATTTGTTTTTAAAAGTAAAATGTGCTCATATTTGAGCATTAGTAAGTGTAACAGACAGACATCATAAGGCACCAAAAGTCTGTCTGGTTGTCTTAGTTTGTTCTTCAAAACTTCTCCAATCCTTCCTTAATCGTACTAATCCTCAAATATTAGCTAACTATACTTAACAAATCACAATATGTAATAATTTAAATATGCATGTCGCCATTCTGTCTCTCTGTTTGCATCGTTTCTACCAATAACTATGCACGCAAATTGCCCGCCACTTGAAAATCAAGCATGTTGAACTTCCGTTGACGCGACTTTATACGGCTCTGGCTGAAGGCAGCGTGAGGTCGCGCCTGACGTAGTAGTCACGTGACTCAAACAAACATGGCGCCGCGAAAGTGAGGAAAACTCTTGATGTGAGTCTTTCTACACTGAATATTGTTTGGTTTATCGTTATTTTAAGTAGCCGTGGAACAACAAAAACACACATAAACAGCGACTTTGTTTTAACTATACGGTAAATTAAACACAACATCGAGAAAATTAATTGTATTTGATGTGTTTAGGGTCTCGTATGGTCAGTTTATCTCCTTGTCAACCGATGTTCTCGCGCTATGGAAGCTAACTAACTGTAACACAACTGTGTAACAAGTAACGTTTTTGAATATAAACACTGCATACTTTAGCTTAACTGCAACTCATGTTTCATGTTGAAATGTAGTAACTTTAACCTTAAAGGCCTGAGTGGTTGGTTCAAGACGCTGGTTGAATATGTGAATGTGTGGACGAACTGAAACGGCTCATAAGAGAGATTTGTGTTTCTTCTTTTTCAAACTGAAGAGGCTGGTTTACAACAGCCATGAATTGGCCGATACGTCACAAATCCAGCAGAAAGTAGACTGGTGAGCTGCATGTGCATTCTTCCCTCACCTTAGATTCTGGCACGAAAGGAGAAACCAGCAGGAATTTGAGTGGAGCTGGATTATGTGGTTTTCGAGATGTAACTGTTGAAGCTTTATTTTTTTGTGTGTTGTAGTTTCTCAGGAGCAGACCAGGATGGCTCTGAGGAAGCAACTACTCCAGGATGTCAGCAACATTCCCTCCGGAAGCCAACAGGTTGACGAAAACACGCAGGAGGACGAAGCACTCGACAACGGAGACGACAATGTAAAGAAAATGTTAAGATGAGCTAGATAAATACAGGTTTATATGTTTAACTCCAGAAGTACAGGCTCAAAAAAAGAACAACTTAGTTTGTTTCTTCTTCCAGGACGAGCTCTCATCATCACTTCTGTCATCGGCATCGAGAGAAAAACGGAAAAGAGAGCCGGAGAACAAATCCAAAGGTGCATAACAGAGCTTTCATTTCATTCAACTGGAAATCATTCAGAAAAATACCAGTATGAAGAGAATACCAGAACCAGTACTATGTTCAATAAAAACGTGAAGTTATTATGTGATAACATTCTCGATTGAAGCTACTGTACCTCGTTTTGAGATGCTGATTTATTGACGCCATCAAAAGTGTCGTTTATTGACTAAAGTACAGTCTAAAACTTGACCATCCAAAGCTTAATCTACCCTAACTAAGTCACTGTGTTCGTCACATTTAAAGCCGATGTCTGTAATATATACAACGCTGACTTTCTGACGTAGTAACCATGTCCCCGTTGTTCTCAGAGATGACCGAGGAGGAGATGATGGACATGGCTCTGCGTCTGAGCGAACAGGAAGCCAGCGTCACTGCGCTCAGAGTCCAGCAAGAGGACGAGGCCATGATGAAAGCCATCCAAGAGAGCGTGAGTTGTTGAAGCTGTACGGCCATTTTTGGAGGATACAGAACCGATTGCATACTGCAGTAAATGTACAACCACTTCTTTTTGTTGCACGCTCACAGTCACCTAGTGTAGGTGACCGACCGGTTTCTAAATATCCGTGTTTTTTGTGTCTCGTAGATGTTCAACGAGACTCAACCGGCCCAACGTCGGAGGCTGCTCACCGATGCTGAACCTTCACTCAGGATCTTCTCTCCCAGGAAACTCTGGTATGCAAACGGGAAGAAGGCGTCGGCCGCCAATCAGGGAACAGCGGAGGACGTCTGCACACCAGAGGCCGACCTGAACCCAGGTGAGTCACTGTTGTTGTTCAATACCCTGCAACTTCTAGTGTCCTCCTGTACCGACACTGACGAGACAGAAGACGAGGGAAGAATAAGTCAAGAAGAATAATATTAGCTTTAAATCAGACCAGCCGCTGCTGAAGTGCCCATGAGTGTGAACACGTGCTGTATTGTGTTCCCAGGAGCAAAAGGAGCAGGAGATGAAAGTAAGAACAGGCTGAGAAAGCGGAAAAGGAAAGAAGGAAGTCCTCTGCTGGAGATGCCGGACTTGTCGCAGGCTCAGAAGATCTCCTCTCAGGCTGCAGCCTGCTCAGAGGGTCTCTCAGTGCCTCTGGACTCACCGCAGGTTTCTGTCTTCTCTTTCCTTTTGATTCGTCTGATTCAATTCATTATTGAATCTAGAAAATGCTGCTGGTCACAGTTTCCAAAAGCCCAATGTGATTTTTACAGAACTAAAAGAGAGAGAATATTGGACTAACATTCATCAGCTGAGCACAAACACAACTCCAAATAATTGATGTTTGTTTTTGTCTTCTCTCAACAATAAATCAGAGCTGTGACTCGACCCAGATCGACGACTGTCAGCTTCTTAAATCCCCCGTCTTCCCCTCCGCTGACTGCAGAGCCACGGTTCACATCCCCCGGCTGAGCCAGGACCTCCTGGAGACCTGCAGAACCTCAGGGTTCGTGTTCTGCTCCTCTGGGGACAGTTGGGCCTCGCCTCGAAAGTCTCTGCCCGCTCAAGGCAGCAGTCCCACGTTTCCCAAAAGCCCCAAACGCTCCAACAACCTCACTTTGTCCGAGAGTCCTGTCTCCTTAGAGGCTGATCAGGGAGATGATGTAGAGACGGATCAGAGTCCCGAGTATTTCAAAAGTCCAGTATTTGGCAGGAATGCTCAGCACGAGACGTCTCCAAGTGCCTGCAAACCCCAAGACGGTGTCTGTAACTCAGTGTTCATGTTCAGTTCTCAGGAGAGCTCGACCTCCTCTGTGAAGTCCACGCCCGGTCGGCCTAAGAGTCCAGTATTCCTCAAAAGCCCCGGCCTTCCCAAGAACCTCCCTCCCCCTGAAAAACCAGCAACCTGCAGAAGTCCTGTGTTCTCCGAGACTGTCGGAGGAGGATATGCAAGCCCAGTGTTCGGCAGGATTGGAAGACGGCGAAAGATTAAACTGGTTGAGCAGAAACCCACTGCGAGTCCTTCAGCTGCTGAGCTCATGGGTTCAGACAGTGACGGGAATTTAACCCCCACCGAGGCTCCGGCTCAGAGTCTGAGGCAGGTGAGTCCAGGTGTCAAACAAAATGGCTTCTCTGGTAGTCGGAAACGTCTGAAACGACTGGATCTTTGAGTGTGATATCGTTATTTGAGAGTAATAAGTGTATTCTTTAAAGCAACGCTGTTCTGCAACATATTTATTATACTGTAATGAATTTAACCGCCGCAAGGATGAGAAGTCTTCTTACCTCATTTTCAGCCTGACGGTAGTAGAAATGGCAGTTTCACTCATAGCATCCTGACAGATTTTGTAACTTACTGCTCATTTTTAACTGTTTTTCCTGCTTTTTGAATTCAGGACAGCAAGACTGATCACAATCAAGACGCCGGGTTTACTAAGTCGTCTACGTCGGGTACAGTGAAACATCACACAGAAGCCTCTTGTCCTTAATATTCACTAACAATGTGAGCAATAGTGTGAGTAGAACCTGTTGGTCAGTGGCTCTGCTGATGTTTTCTGGTTTTAGATGATGCTGAGGAGGAGCTCAAGGAAACATCCAAAGACTGCTCGGCCGAGACGGAGCTGACCAGCGATATGACGCTACTCTGGTCTGACGACGACGTCACGGTACAGAGGCGTCCTCGCTGTTGATGACCTCCAGTATTTTCCCACATATCCACTTTGTGTCATGTGTCGTCAGTTACACGTCTAGTTAATTCACTGTGTCAGCATTAGAAGTGTGATTTCTATCAGGAATAACAGAGCGCTTGTCTGTCTTCACTGTTCCTCCCTCTCGTCCGCTGCAGCCGGTGGGCTCACCCAGCCCGGTCTTCCCAGAGGAGAGACCTGTTCATCGGGCAGACGGTGAGGATGCATCCTTGAACCACGTGACGGCAGCTTCTCCGGGGATGAACTGCAGGTAGAGAAAACACAGACAACACCACGAGATCAGAGTCTCTGTGTCACGTTAACCGGCTCAAACAGTGAGTCTGACGTGTCTCATCAAAGAGTTGAAGGACATCTCTTTGCTCACTGTAACTCTCTGTATGTTTCCACAATGAGACCTTCTACCTCCGCCTCCACATCCGCCAGCAGACAGCAGCCTTCCACCGCAGAGCGAGGACCACAGCCAATCAGCAGCCAGGGAGCGGTCAGCGGGGCGCCTGCAGGCGGGCCGACGGTGCACTACTACTGGGGGGTTCCCTTCTGTCCTCGAGGGGTGGACCCGGACGAATACACACAGGTGAAGATCTGTTTCATCTTGTTATCAATAAAAGATTTCCGGGTAATCGCCTCATATCGCTTCTTCTCAAATGCGATGATTTCTGCTGTGATGGCCAATGGAAGTGCTCAGACTGAGGTCAGCTGTGTTTGAGCAGATGATATGAGAGGGTCGAGGCTCCAAATAATCCCTTTCATCTCATTCATGATGGCGCTGGTGGCTTTGAAACTCTTAACAGCTCCAATGATCTTCACTTAAACGTCCGATCTGTGTGCTTTGACGAGAACGTAACCTTCATGCATGAAACAGTCACAAATGTCAGATTTCCATCACGTTTTCCATCGTTTGAGCTCTGACCGGCGCTCTTTAATGACCTCATCTTGTTATATCCTCTTCTGGAATAATTTAATCTCATCTACAGGAGATTCAATCTCCCCCAGCTGTTTAACTCTCTATACTCCCATAACAGCAGTGGATAGAAACGCACGTTAATTCACATTTTCTTTTTGCAGATTGTCTAGAAATTCTTTTATTAAACATATTATTAACTCAATAATACAAACAATAAACATGCAATCAAACTGTAAAATAAAATGATCTCTAATTCTTCTCTTCCTCTTCTGTTTCTCTGTCCACTCGTCCATGTCAGGTGATCCTGGGTCACATGGAGGTGTATGAGAAGAGTCTGAAGCAGGCTCAGAGGTGTCTGCTCAGGAAGGCTGAGTGGGGGGAGGCCATCCTGCCGCAGCCGGAGGTACCATCATAACTTGTGTCTTTATGGACTTCATAGGCTGATATCGAATTAGAGATGATGTTCATATACAGAGTTTAATGAACCAGAACTGAGGCCTGAAATATTCAGATAATTTACTCACAATACAGCAGAGAGAAAACGCCCCATGAGAAGT
The DNA here is from genome assembly GCF_949748355.1 of Melanostigma gelatinosum. Classification (NCBI taxonomy): domain Eukaryota; kingdom Metazoa; phylum Chordata; class Actinopteri; order Perciformes; family Zoarcidae; genus Melanostigma; species Melanostigma gelatinosum. The sequence goes on from NC_136647.1 coordinate 5,192,364, forward strand.
AAAAGTCCATTCAAAATCCTACTCAAGTAAAAGTACAGAAGTATTATCAGCGAAATGTACTTAAAGTATCTGTGACTGATGTATTTCATAGGACATTGTTAGGTGGTTAATACTGATGCATCAATGTGTAGTCAGCGTTTTACAGTTTAATCAGATGGCGCTAGTTTTAACTATATTATATGTATATTTATAAACAGTTAGGTGGTTTGTTTTAGAGGTGCTAAAGGCAAAACAGGGCATCTGCTCAGGTAGAAATTACTCCAATATATTTAATTATATACTGTACTTGATTAATGCTCTTAATAATGTAAAAATAACCTTTTAAAAATATATTTTTAATTCAAATTGGCAGTAGTTACAACGCATTACAAACAACAGCCCCACTCAACCTGTCACTACAGGAGAGATAGTGATACAAGTGATAGTAAGAGGAATGGAAATAGAAATAGATTGATATAGATAGAATAGAATTAGTGTTGAAAGCACTATTTGCTCGCAGAAGTAGTGGAAAAGTGAGCCCTGAGCGTAGCCAGATGCACGAAATAAAATAACACACAGACCAGGCGGATACCTCTGATCCTGAGAAGTGAAGCCAATGCAGAGCCTGAAGCTTGTATTCCTTCTAATAACCAGCAGGAGGCGACTTCTCCGCTTGCAAAAATAAGTCTGATTGTATAGAAGTCACTGAGAAAATGACTCTACTTCTCTCTTGATTTATTACCTCAGTAATCATGAGTTTATGGTCTCAAGCTCCAGTTTCAAGTCTTCTTCAACACAGCATGATGTCCATTTTGGTAAATTTTGGTCCATTTAGAGTCAAATAGACCATAAAGCAGAGTATGCTTTAGGGCACGTTTAGTGTACGTTGTTGCTCCCTGCTGTGATGTGAAGACACTAATGAGCATAACATTTATGAAGCAAAGCTGTTGTTTCTGATGTTTCAACAAGTTCAATTCATTCTGAGTCATTCAACAAGCTTCATGTGTTCTTCCTAGAAATCCCCTTCACCTGAATCGCCTGCTGAATCCCTTCAGCAGCTTGTTCCTCGAAGGTAAAAACCATACTGGCTCTTCTACTACAGTGGGGATGTGTCTTGTTAGCGTTCTGTTCGCCTTCGTGGTCGCACAGGATCAAAGGAGCAGACAGTCAGCCAGCGATGTGGCTCTTCAGTCTCAAACCAGAAAGATAGAATACATTGAAAACTACTGAACTACGAACAAGAGAGGGCATCTGAACTGACGACCATCCTTCATTTATTTTCAGGCGTCGCCTCAGACTGAGAAGGAAAAATGTGTGTGAGGCAGCTGATACACTGTCTGCTGAGGCAGAGGAGGATGAAGAAGACAATAAGGATGAAGAGGAGGAAAGAGAGAGCAAAGAAGGAGAAGAGAAGAAGAAGGAGGGAGAAGAAGGACAGGCGGATACTGATGACTGTGAGGTTTGTCCAGGTACTGAAGCTCCACCTTCTCTTCATGTGCAGGAGGAAGTTTATCATCGTGGTGAAATGTCTTCATGTTTTCTCAACGATCCTTCTCTACATCAACAGCTTGATTTTTCTGAATGTGGTTGTTTATCCTAAAATATTAGAAAGCAAAGAGTTTTTTGTTTTCTTGACAACCAACAGCAGACGATGGCTCTTTTAAATTCTCACCTGGCGAGGAAACCGGCTTCTTCTATGATTACCATTCATTTAATCACAATAGGCCTTTTTTCCTTAAAAACTAAACAGCTGCTAACAGCTGGTGTGTCTCTCCGGTTCGTCTCAACAGAAACCCAGCTGAGTGACAACGATGACGACAAGACGCAAGATCTGATGATGCCGCCCGACGCAGCAGCAGAGGTGAGTTTAAACACTGCTTCGGTTAGATTATGACGTTGATGAGGTCGTCCTACAAGTGGATGAAAGTCTGAAGATGTTAAATTCAGTTCTAAGTATCAGTGTGTGGGGAAGTTTACTGAAGCAACATGACACCTGCAGACAGGTGGATTTTAAACATGAAGAAACTAATCAGATCTGTAAAATATGCTGTGAAGAATAAATCTCTGAAAATAAATCCACCATAAATATCAACTATTTCATCACTTCTTCCTCTTTGATGTCGACAACATTTTCTCCAGCGTGGATTTCAGTTTGACGGTAAAAAGAGTCCGGAGCCGCCGGAGGTCGAGATGATTCTCCAAGTGGATTCTCCAGCCGGGGAGGAGCTGCAGGAGGAGGAGGAAGAGATGGAGGTGGACGGTAAGATCACGTTGTGTGGAAACGACATATTTAAAACATACAACAACAACAGAAGAAAACATTTAATTTCATATTCTGTTCATTGTTTAATGTTTAAACAGGATCTTCCACGTTGAACTCTTAACAAATGGAACAGAAAACCATATTTCTAGTTTTGTGTCTGTACTGATACAAGTTTCCCCGACCTGGTCGTGTGGTGGCTGAAGTTGTAGAAATCATCGTTGGGGAATAACCTGAAACATGCGTTTGCGTCACTGTTGTTCAGCCGCAGTGGACAGAAAGACGAAGGGGAGCATCCCTGTGAGCTGCAGCGATGCTGGAGGACAGCATGTTAGAGAGGAGCGGACAGAGGAGGACGGGGGGGGTCCAGATGTGGAGGAGATAACGGATCGAGGGCTTCAGAGGTCCACGTCTTCTGAAGTGGAGCCAGCCGCCCTCTCTCAGAACCCCGAAGCCAAAGTGGACTGTCCCATCTGTCAGGGCTGGTACCCGGTGACGGAGATCGAGAGGCACGCTGCGTACTGCGACGGAGAGGTGGCCATCGTGGGGGAGAGGAGGCCCGACAAAGACTGCTTGCAAGGTGACCGAAACGTTATGTTGTTTAACACAGTTCGCCCTCTAGATTCACGGCTGTAAGCTGCAACGTTAGATTTTCACAGTGGTTGGGACGTAACAGTTTAGCGTTGCTGTGTTGCTGGTTTAAAAAGGACTCCTTCCTGTTCATAGTGTCTTGGAAGCCTCGGAGGAAGAGAACAAGGAGAGCAGAGGCGGCTGCTGAAGTGACTTATGAACCCTCCAACACTGGCAAGTAAGTAGGTACCACCTGTCGTTAACAGGAACAGCTCAGCGGTTTCACACTGGTTCTTTTTTTCTGTTCGTATTTTAAATACAGTTTTGTGTTTTCAGCAGGAATCAAGAGAAATGTTACGTCTGTCAGAAAGCTGTTCCCCTGAGAGACTACAACCGACACACCGAGCTCTGCATCCAACGGCAGGCATCAAAGACTGCAGCGGTAAGACTCGTCACACACTCGGTCACACACCGGTAGAAGTGCACAAGATACAAGATTTAAATCTTATGTTTTGGATTTGATCTGTTGATGAGGTTGGATTCTTTTTTAAACATTTATATATATTTCTGACCTTCCAGAAGGGAAATCTGCTGTCGGCTCTGGAGCAAACCGAGAGCAGAGATTCAGGTGAGTCTAGAAGTCTTTTTACATGTAACATGTATGTAACAACACGTCATGCTAGCAGCTCTGTGAAGCTTTGAGCTAAATGCTAACAGCAGAAAGCTAACATGCTGATGTTTAACAGGTATAATGTTTGGTGCGCTAACAAAAAGGACCTTCAGTTCCTCGGGTTCCTCCATAACAGTGTGAACAGAAAGAAGCAGATGTGAACAACTGGACTCACCTGCAGCTCAACATTCAGATGGAACAATGTTGAGCAAATAAATATATGTTTTTGCAGCCTCCGAAACGAAATGATTAGCAGTAGAGCTCATCGTTTGATTCACATTTGTACTGACTTGTTGTTCTGTGTTCTCAGAGGCCGGGCCGTCTGGATCCAGACTCCACTCGGGGTAAAGACGTCTGAGAAACACTGACATTATGATTTGAGTGACAATATTCTTCTGTCTTTGTGGACATTTTGATCCAGAATCTCTCACAGTGACGGTGTCTGTCCGAGTGAACATTGTGAGGACAGACGTGGTAGAAATGTTTCTGCTGATCCTCAACTGTGTCGTGTGAATCAGTTAGTAAGCTCGTTCCAGTTTTAAAGAATGTTTTCTGCTTCAACGAGCTCTGATTTCTTGTCTTTGTTCACTTTTAGAGATGTCATTGATCTGCGGGATGATGATGATGATGAAGAGGAGGGCAGCGTTTCAGCTGTCAGGATCAGTAACTCTCCCATCAGAGCCTTCACTCCCATCTCAGAGGCCACCGGCTGCCTTATTGACTTCAAAACACAGCAGCGAGCCAAGACGCTGCGTCAGAAACGAAGATGAGGACGGCCTCCTGGTGCTGACGGAGAACACTGGAAACCAGAGCCTTAAATAAAGACCCCATCAGGTTGGACGTGACATTACGTTGAAAAAAAAGACTTGTTTTTAACCCAACACCTTCCCGATGTCACATATTTATGCAGGTAAACGTCGACAGATCGAACACTTGAATGGTCAAAATCTCACAATTAATTCAAAGCAGCCGGATTCCGACTCTTAGTGTGCCACTAAATTTAGCGTTCGTATATATTGACGTGTTTCAGACTACCTCTGTGTGTATTGAAAAATTTCCTTTGTGTTTACTTCTGTTTGGTCTTCACCTTCTGAGTGTAAATCAAATTGATACAAACAACATTTCACTGGCCTTCCACCCTCAAATATGAGAAGTGAAGTTATTGTTTGTAGCCCTGCTAATCAGTCGTCCACTTATCTCTCAAATGTCTCTGCACACGTTCGATGGATTGCCATGAAACTTTGCAAAGACATTGATGTTCTCCACACGATGAATCCGACTGACTTTGGTGATCCTCTGATGTTTCAACTGGAGACCAACTGCAGGTCCAAACACTTAAGTTTATAAATAGCAACGCCAAATATTGGCACGCTGACTTGCTAAGTGTTAGCATGTGTAGATGCTAACATGAAGCATTCTATTGGTAGCATATAAATGTGCTAAATTGTCCATCATGCTAATGATTCATAAAATTAAAAAAGTTTAAATTTCCTAGCCTATGACGACCAAAAGTCCAAAACCCAAAGATGTTAATAGAAAAATAATTCATGACAAAGAAGAGCAGAACATTCTCACATTTGAGCTGGAACCCGTGAAAGTGTCTTTTTTTGGGGGCTTAAAAATCACGGATTAATTCAACTGATCGATCAGTCAACTCATCGTTTGAACTCTATGTGGATGAGATGAACGCAGCTGCACAGGTTGATGTAAGTCAATTCACAGAAATGATTCCTTCAGTCGACAAATACACACGTTTGCCCACATGAGTGTGAATGTCCTAAATGGGCCACCGTAGAGATGATAACCGTCGTTTATTTAGATTGCAACGTGGCCTGTTTTTTTTCTGGCACCGCCCTCCGGACAAACAACATTTCTTTAGAGCTAATAATAACCACGTTGTCTCTCCACTTTACGTCAGTCCTTTGTAGTTTGTAGTCGGCTGTTGAGCACTTAAGATCAAACGCAAACAGTGGAACGATCGAGAGCCTGAAGAGCTCTGCAAGCATTACTTTGAGAAAACATTGAATCAGTCTGTTCAATGTAGATCTTTTAATTGTACCAGAAAAATGTAAAATCTGATGTTTTTTTTTAAACTGTTGACATTTGTTACCCCATAAAATGGGATTTTAATCCCACATCACCTGTTTTCACTGTGACTTGAGTGGAAGGAAGTGCGATTCAGTTGAAGCCTGCGAACTCTGATCTTAATGTCCCCGTTAAGATCGGACACGGCCCGGTGAGGGAGTTGAAAATAACCGTAACATTTTTTTTTGGGAGTCGATTTCCATTTGTGACGATCAAATTTGCACTTAAGAAGCTGTTAGATCCTGGGTACTTCTGGCCCGATACGGGGCTAATTACTGACTCAGCTCTCTATTAAAAGATTCTCGAGCTGGTGTTCTGGCGAGGGAACTCGCCTGGCTCCGCTAACTGCCGTTACTCCCGACGTCTACCCTGCTTCCTCCGGTCAGAGCGCGCTCGGCCGAGAGACCAGTCCTGGCCCCGGGCGCTCCCACCAGTCGCGTCGGTTATGGCAGCTTCCCTCTTATGGATCCGCGCTCTTGGTAAATGCCAGGTTAGGTTTTAACGGCTAGGATTAATTCTTGCTAAAACCGTAAGGGATTGTTCAGTGGATTCGGTCTCTAGGATAACCTTTCAGAACTCAGTTGTTAGACATACAATAGCTTTAACTTTTTACTGTCACGAGGAACTCTTTACTACTTCGGCAAATTAATGCACTTGAGGATTTCACTTTAAATGCAGATTAGATATTTATTGCAGGTTATATTTAGTTAGTTTGCAGGGGTTACAGCTACAGCTCACATAAAATGTCAAAATGTCACTACACATGATTAGTCAATTTAATTATCTTCTTCGATTATACTCATTAGTTTTAGTCGCCGAGACGGTTCGGTTGGAGCTGGATGTCCAATGGTGCGATGAAAAGAGTTCTTTTGGAGTTGTTAGGAGCGAAGGTCTGGCCAGACCCTCGGTCCTCCCGCTCCGCAACGGAGCCCGTTCAGCTGTTCTCAAAACTCAGTACAAAGTCTTTCTCAGGCAGCTGCGGCTTTCTCAGTTGTCCAGATGTTAAGAGGCGAGCGGTGGGGAGAGTTAGAACCTTCGTCTTTTAATCTCAATGTCCACGAACAGAGGTCTCTTTTCCGTGAACAGAGACGAAGTCCTCAATACATCAGCTGCAGGCTTTTAGTATCTTCTTCCGATGCGCTTGGTACGGCATCCGCGATGAAATCCCAGCTTGTTCTTTGCAAGCATGTCCTTATATTCCTCATATGGGCTGTGATCAGCCCCCACCTGTTTGGTCCATTACTCATCCCCCCTCCCTCTGGAAAGGGCGTTAGGCCGAACATTGCCTGTATGACTCAACCTATTACATCAGTTTCTAGATCTTTCTCTTGACTACACCCAACATCTGGTCTTGATTACAGCAATGTCATTCTTGCCCAATACTTGCCCAATACATCTATCTCAGCTCCACAGAACACACAGAAACATTCATTACATTTGTTTAAATCACTTCTATGCAGTTAAACATTTGTTACACCATTGATTAGAACATTTCGTTATATTTATTCATACATTTTATCCGTTTGATTACACGTCAACGTTGAATATATGCTTTGCGCTCTTATAGCCTGACTTCTCTCCCTTGAATGTGTCGACATGTTACCGAGGCAGCTTTTGAGAGGTCAACTCTTCTTGACACCCCCTTCTTGAGGTCTCAAGCTGCCGTACCGTGCCCCAGGTAATCCTCTAGGAACTCGTCGTCGTCCTCGGCGGTGATGATGAGAACGTCATCCTCCGGCTCGGACTCGTGTTGCCAGCTGTCGAGCACCATCAGGCCTTCCAGGCCTGGTGGCTGGAGATCCAGGAGGGCGTTGTCATCTTCCTCGTCATCTATGGCATCCTTCATCTGCTCGTCCAGGCTCAGCACCAGGGCCAACACATTCTGGTTCAGAATGCTGTCTGGGGAGAGGGAGGCCGGAGTAGGGACGGGGCTGGTTGCTGCTTTGTCCTCCTCCTCGCTTGGAACTATCAATCCTTCAGGGATTACCTCCACCAGCTCGCCGCAGTCCTCGTCGTATCCCCACATCCCCATTAGATTTGGTACTACTCCTGCGAGCATCGTCTGGCTACCCACGTCTCGGTGTTCCACACCCGTGATGCTTGCTGTGTCGTCGTCTTCTTCTGGAGTTGGTACTGGATACTGCAGGGCGGGTAGGCGTGGTCCAATGACGACGAAGCGGCCGTCGGTGAGGTGGGTGCTGGACACCCGGATGCCATCAGGATACGCCCATATTTTTGTGTATACTGGGCAGTATACACCATCAGCATAGAGCAGGACCTCCGGTGGGGTTCTTCCAGCGGAAGTCCACACTGGTTTTGCTTTAGCCTCTAATTCCATACAGTCGACTACATTCATCGCAGGCATATAAGGGGTACTTCCTTTGCAGAAGAGGCCGCTGGCTGCTCCTACCGGGAATTGCCCCAAGTAGCATTGGGTGCACCATAGGGCTTGGTTTACCTCCCACAGGTGCAACATTAGCTCCGGAGGAATCCCACAGCGGACACAGCAGACCTCCTCCTGAATGTTGTTGAACACAAAGACTTCATTAATCATTACATTTTCAGCGCATTTTTACAAGCTAAGCTTAGCAAGCAGGGGGTGGTCTTATTTTCATTCTTTTTTAAGGCCCCCTCTCATTATTGGAGCGCTTTGCAGAGCGCCGTTGAGCCAGAGAATGCAGCCATGGAGATGCCAACACCATTGGAGGAGGTGTTAGGCCTGGGCTTGTAGGCCTAACCCTTCTCGGAAACAAAGGCTCATACAGCATGAGCCAGGCTGCTATCCCGATTGATGATTCAGAACCCAACCAGTAGATGGCGACAGTTATGCCCCAACCTATGCCCCAAAGAGCAATGGCGCCGATCTTGTGGAGCCAACGCCCTCTTCCTCTTTCTTTCATAGCCATGGTCATGACCACGAGATACGTCAGGGCTGTAACCGCCAGAAAGGCCTCGACGATTGCCGAGACCATCTTCAGGGGGTTGTAGAAAACTGCAGCGACGTCGATTACCAGCCAGATGATCACCATTCCACCCTTTACTAGACCGCAGCGAGTAGAGTCGATGTGGATTCTCCCCAGGAGGTATGTAGCGAACCATGTCAGGGTAAGCCACAGTGATCCTCGATAGATGTTTTCAATCGCTGTTTTCAGACACCCTACAGCCAGGGCCAGTATTCTTAGCGGCTGATTCATGGACCATTCGCCCATGCAACAGTAGAAGAACCATATGATCTCAAGGACCCAAAAGTCCAGGTCGGTTAAGCGAATAAATGGCCTGCATCGGCGTGCTGTGTCGGAGGAGTTCTGTAATGCTTCAGTTACACTCATTCCGAAGGTGGTCATGCCTGGAGGTACTATAGTCGTGGTGTTGGTCATACTCACTCCGAAAGTGGTCATGCCTGGGTGAGAAGTGGTGTTCATGCCTGGAGGTGCAATGGTTGTGGTGTTGGTCATGTTGGTCATCTTGGCTTTTTAGGTTTATTCGCTCTTATTTCAGTATGAGGCTCTTGGTTGAGGTTCCGGGTCTGCAATGGCTATGGCGCTCCAGTTGTTCACCCTTTATAGGTGGGTGGACTCCTCCTTCCTTCGTGGGAGGAGTCCCTTCTTCACTTCTCCTTTTTCCTTCAACTTCCCCTTAAAGCACGAGGCAACAGTGGCTGCTACCCCGCCCTTAATGGCGGCACAGATTATCAGGCCCAAGATGACAATTCCAATTATCATCAGCAAATAAGGCCAAAGCCAGGAGAACAAACTCCCCATCCATCCCTTTATGACCGAGAATCCTTCTCCAATCTTCCCTGCCACTTCTTCCACTACGATGGTTGCGGTCCCGACTATGGAGGCGCCCGTTAGTTCGATCCAACTGCACTCGTGTTCTCGTCGGCCGCTCCCGCAACTCAGCCAGTGTTCTTCTGGCTCGTAGCATGTTCCGTTCCCGTAGAGGCGGTTAGCTCCTACCCATTCAAATCCTTTGTCTTCTTTACCCTCGCAGAGGCTTTTCCTGAAGGCGTGGCCCTCAGCTAAAAAGACTGTAGGGTCGGTTACTGGGGGAATGATTTGGCCGTTCACGTTCACTCTGTCTTTCATGCGATGGCCCAGGATTAAGTTGGTACAGCTGCTGGTCAGGGGCCCTGACCGTCTCCATTTCTTGTCTTTATCCTTCACCCAGGTTACTTCTTGCACGTGGGTTTCATATTCTGCTCCATAGTGGGTCTGGCAATGGTCTTCCCATCCTGGCACAGTCTCACAATGTCCCCCGGCCAGGCTGATGTTGCAGGTCGTGTTTCCTCGATTGCATTCCATCTTCCAGGGCCGCGGGCCCACATATGGTTCTGGTCGGCTCCAAGCACCAGGCCAGATGTCTCTTTCTTTCGAGTACACTGTGGCCAGGTACTGATACTTCACCCAGTAGTTGTCGGTTTGAGTTAGACATGGCACCACCCATTCTAACACTTCATCCTTCTGTAGGCCCCACCAGGTTGAACCGTCGTCCCGGGTATGGGCCTCTTTCCATGCCTGCAGGGTTCCTTTGATCGTTTTGTTCGTCTTCAGGCCTGTGCAGTCATATAGCCACGTTCCCCAAGCCCGATACCACTCTTGCCAGAGTGTGCATCTCGGGGAGGCGCCGTCGGCTAGATACTCTGTTCCATTCAGAGCGATGAACATTTTGTTGGTCACACAAGTGTCAATCTTTTGGAAATCCCCTCTTGGGGCTGTCATTAACTCCTCGGGTTTCGGCAGCTTTTGTACATACATGTCGGTCGTCCTTGGTCCCAAAAGGCCGTAGCTGGCTCGGGAGTATCCCTCCGTGAAGGCTCCTTTGAAATGTTTTAGCTCGGTTATCCATATCCACGGCAGGGTGTTGTTGAGCCAGGCCTCGTGCCGGGCATTAGGTTCGGGTAGATAGATGAACTTATGAGCCTGATACTGTGGTTTGTTTACCGGAGTTATTACGAAGTAATTCTGACCTTCGCAATAAAAGAACACATTCCAGAAGCACTTATCTAGGAGAGGGAGCTTGCTGGTTTTACAGTGCTTCGTCCATTTCCTGCTCCGATTTCTCCGAAGACTGTCACTTGACTTGAATACCGGCGGCGGCTGCGGCTGCTCTTCTTTGTCCTCTGAAGCCGTAGGTGTTACTTCCTCTACTTCTTCTTCCCTCTGCTGCGTGACATTCACGGCTCGGCTGGTGAGGTTGCTCCGCTGGCAGTCGGTGGAGTTTCCTAGTGTGGTGTTACCTGTGGCACTTAGTGGCCTTACTTTAGCTTTAAACCGTCGTGGTTTACGTCGCGGTTGTGTGGCCTCACAGGTGAGATTGTAGTGTCCCCAGAACATTCCTTCTGCCGGTAAAATCATCAAACACGTATCATTGCGGTGGCTCGCTGCATAGGTTACCTCGGGTTTCCAGTATCCCTCGTTCCCTTGCTCTGACCATGAGACACATGCCCATGAACAGTACCAGCCTGGGACACCGTTTTCGGGGTAGATCCAATTACACTGTGCCCGTTTTTCTTCTTGTGCTTTCTTCATCATTACCGTAATCTTCATCTCCGCTCCTAGCGTAGATACTTCATCTATCCTCCATGTCGAATTCTCTATTTCCTTCTGGAATTCGCCTGCCCAGTCTGTTTCTTCACCCGTGTCGTTGATCTTCGAATCGTTGATTTTCTGATCCCAGATAGTCATCCACGCGATGATAGTAGCTGTCAGGTTCGGTGGCGTCCCACCCCCTTCTTGGACTTGACGGGTTGCATTAGAGCCAACCTCAAGGTCCAACCAGGGCGAGGCGCGCTTCTGTCCAGCGAGTTGAGAGAGAACGATCGTTCCAGAGTCGACCGTCCAGCATGTCTGGTCGAACTTCTTTGTGGTAGTGTAGGACACCCTCACATGAGTGAGGGCCCATGGGATACTACCATAGTAGTACAGTATAGCCAGGACAGAGCACAGTCCTGCAAGTACTGCAACTACTTTAGCCATTAAGCAAAGCCATAGTCGTTTTCCATTCCGAGGTCGTTCACTTGATTGGTCCAGTCGCTTGCCGGGGCGTCTTAATGAGACGGGGGTAAAGGTTGAGGATCGCCTAAATTCATGAACTCTCCCATGAAGTAGTGGGAGATCCATGGTTTCGGATTCTGCAGTGCTCTGGTCGGTAGCACCTCTGGGAGAGGAGCTAGGCATCCGGAGCTGAGGCGCGGGGGAGAGTCAGGATCGCACTGACTAATCCTGCCCTTCAGTAGCTGGTGATATAGCACCGATGGGTATCTGCCAATGGCTAAGTCCAGCCCCCGCCACACCCACTGGTAGTAGGTGACGATTAAGGAGGGGGAGCAGGGGGGGGGTTCAAAGCAACCCTCGTGCACAGCATTATTTTGCCGCAGCCATGCGTAGATCTGTCTGTCCACTGGGTCGATAAGGATCCGGACCTTGGCAAGAGATGCGTATAACGGCTGACCGTCGTCCGTCTGGAGCTCCGTTACTTTAGCCCATGCTGCAGAGGGTTCGTGAAGGTTAAGCCGGCCAAGCCCCTTAGTCCGTAATCTGGAAGGAGGCAATTCCCTCATGGTCAGGCATGGGTCCGGGTTCGGTGGGCCAAGGCCTGGCAGGCGGTAATGAACCATACGCAACTGCATGTCTTGGTTCTCAATTACACAGCGCGCGCTGTTTTTCACGTGGAGCGCTATGAGACGCCGCATGACCGGGCTGGTGGTCCAGATCACATTTTCACCCAGCGAAAGATCAACATAGTCGTTTTGCAAATAATCAGCATAGTTAGGACCCCAGCGCAACTTCAACCGCAGACCCATAACTGAGATGAAAACGGTATTCAGGATCCAGGGGGATTGGTCAGGACAAGGGAGGACTGGCTGCAGCAGCCACGGATGGGTCCGATTGACTCTGTCATATTGGAGTTGCCATCCTGTGCGAAAAGCAGTCAGCAATTCCGCCTTCCCGGGTATTGACAGGTCAAGCGAGCGCCTATATTCGCCATTGCTGCAGAAATAGGCGCCGGATCCACAGAGGCCTTTTCGGTAGGCAAAATCGCGTTGGGGTCTGTCCAAAAAGACATTTTCGTTCGGCAATTGCAGATATGGCCTTCTTTGTGCGAGGAGGGACTGAGAGACTATTGATAGGTCCCTGCAATCTTTGTTTGGTGGGTTTGGCAGCGACATGTTGAATCAAGTTTCGTTTTTTCTAGCAGCTATACTTTTTCTAAGAGCTGTTACTGCGAGGCTTTCCACCCCGCTGCAGTTTGCGAAATGACTTCCGTGCCCAAGCGGTCAAACCTTTTGCGTCTGCGCGTGGGTTTGGAGGAGGCTCCGCCTCATCCGCTCTGGTCAGCTCCACCCCGACGGAGTACACACCGTCGAATGGAACCATCACGGTTTTCAGCGTCACCATGACGCGCAGTGTTCTGGCCTCCCATGTAGGCGTTGGCGCTCTGGTCGCCCAAGAGCCCGGTAGTTGCATAACACCGTCTCTCCGCCACCCCTCTGGGGTGACCGTGAAAATCTTACTCTTTTCTTTGGTCCTGGCACCGGTGTGGTGGAAGGCGTCCAGATCCGTGGTGTTATACTGGAGATTCGTGCCGCGAGCACCAGCCTCTGTTGGCACTGGGGCAAGCTCACGTATTGGCACATCCGGATCACAAAACACATCTTCGATTAACACGCGCCAGGTTGTTAATTCCCAGGGCCCCATCCACCCTTCTCGTTTTACCATTTCCAAGCGGCAATCGGGTAAGGATGCAGCAGTGGCTGCGTAGCCTGGGTCATCAGGGCAGCGATAGACCCTGAAGGCCCCTGGGATCTGTACGGAAGACAGGGGCGGGTTGGCAACCTCGGCCTGGCCTGGGCTGTATGGCCAGTTCCTTTCCACCGACTCCCACCAGGATCTCATGGGGACAGCACTACTGTTTCCACTTGCTTCGTGTGGATCGCCGTCGAGTGGGCTCATAGCTGGTGCCGAGGGTCCTCCAGTCTCCTTGTGTGATAGATCAACAGGAGCGGCAGCACCCTCACCTTCCCACAGGGCGGGTGCCAGGGTTTGTATTGGCTGAAGAAACTTTCTCACCTGCCATCCGTCGGCTGCTCCAGCTTGCACCAGCAGTCCATTCAGCTGGAGTACGGAGCAAGACGCACAGAGGAGCAGCCTGTGTCCATCCCATTGGCAGACACAGTCCTTAAGGTTCAGCTTTGTCCCCCGCAGATCCCACTGGATGACGAAGTGCAACCTTGGTAAAAGCGCTATACGACAAAAACCGCACACATATGCATCCAAAACCTTCACTGGTTTGTGGGTCATACGGTCAAATTCCTTTCTTCGTCCAGAGACCCGGTGTGGTTTCTTGTTTCCGGGTCCCTGCCATGTGAGGTTAAGGGTGGTCGGCAGCAGGCAGACCACACAATCATTCTTGATTTCCTTCCATGTTAAGACTTCATTCTCTTCTGAGAGAAAGCCCTTTTTTGCATACTCCAACTTCTTCATGGCTCTTCCTGCCCAGAGCCCCGTAGTACTCCTTCTCATGTTAACCACCCCTTTGACATTGGCCACTCTGACAAAGGGTGGTAAAGCTTGTATGTGGGTGGCCATTCTTGAGTTCCTGGTTTTCTCCTAGTACGGAACTGGCTTCAGCTGCCCTACTCCTTGGATTCCTTTTTTCTTGAGTTGAACAGTATTACTGTCCAAAATCTTGACAATTATGTCTGATTTATCGTACTTGGCTTTGACTGCAGAGTTAGAAGCACCGACCTGAGCCTTGATCCAGACGCGCTGTCCTACTCGAAGTGGCACTTTTTGCTCAAGCTTGGGCTCTTTATCTTCGGAGCCCCGCCCCACTTCCTGTGATGTGAAGGGGCGGCGCATCAGCTCCTCCGCAGGGGAGGGCCTGTCACTTCGGTAGCGGTCGTTCAGGGTTTTGGCGATTTCCAGGGTCTTAGTGCTCCATTCTCTCGAGTTGGCATTTTTCCCAATCCAACTTTTCACCAAGCCAATGGTCCTTTCCACCACCCCGTTAGCCTGGGGGGTGTATGGGGGAGAGTAGATCCTCATTACCCCATGCTGTTGGCACCACTGGTCCACTTTAGCGTTGCGAAAATGCGTTCCGTTGTCGGTCCTGAGCTCTTTAGGCAACCCTAAGTAGCCACAGACTTGGTCCAGCATGCTAACAACACTGTTGCCATTAGCTTTTCTTACGGCTTTTGTGGTTACATACCCTGACATGGAGTCCACAAGCACCAACAGGTACTTTTCTCCACATTTACCCGGTACCCCTAAGGGTCCTGCCACATCCATGCAGATAGAACCCCAGGGTACGGTACTTTTAATGGTGAGTCCTCCCACTCGTTGTCCTCTCCTTCCTGCGTTGTATCGACCACACAACTCACAGTCTTGAAGGATTCTGCGGACCTCTTTTTCAGGAATCCAGAGTCGCTGCTTTTCCAGTTCCCTTCGTGTTGGAACGGTGCCTGCATGTCCAAGTGCTCCATGCACTGCTTGCACCACCTCCTTCACATTCTCTTCTGGGACTACCCGTCCTTTGGGCAAATCTTCCCACTTCTCGATCCCAACAAAGACAATTTGTCTCATCTGGACGAAACGATCCACTTCTTCGTTTCCTTGCCAATGAGTTCCTGCTCGCGTGTGGGCCCTCTGGTGCACCACTTCGAGCTCCATTGTTAGCCGCAATTCGGCTATTTTTCTCCATAGGTTTTCGTGAGCTACTTTTTTGTTTTTAGCACTCTCAAAACCATTTTCTTCCCATATGGACAGGTCTTCGTTAAGGGCCTGAGCACAGTAGTAACTATCAGTTATGACTCTAGCTCTTTTCACCTTTCTTCGCTCCAACTCGAGCAAACCTTCCAGTATTGCTGTCACTTCCCCGGTCTGGGCACTGCCGGGGATTTGGCCTCGTTGTCTGAAGCGCTCCTTCTCTTTGTGCTTGAGAATGAAGCCCCAGTAGGCTTTGTCGTCTTGTCCTTTTCGCGAGCCGTCGGTGTATAGAGTCCACTCTATCGGTTCGGCTGGCTTCTCGTCCTGCGTCGTCTTTTTCTTACTCACGGGTTGTGCAGGGCCGATTTCGAGGTCTGGGTCCAGCAGGATGTCTTCCCAACGTCCCCACCTCGCGTTCGTCGCCTTCGTGCTCTCTACCGTGGCTTTTCTTAGGAATCGATGGACCTGGCTTTGCGTGAGGACCCTGATGCCCTGCCCTTGAGCAAGGTCTTTCAGGGTGCTCCAATACCTTGCCAGAACTGCCAACTCCTTCTCTTCTGCTGGATATTTCTTTTCCACGGAAGACAGGGTGTAGCTCCACAAAGTAACTATTCCCCCGCCCTCATTGCACACTTTTACCACTGCGTCGTCGTCGTTGCAACTGACCTCTGCCACCAGCTTTGTTGTAAGGCTTCGTGGCTCCAGCCGCAAAGCGTCTTTAATGGCTGTCCGCAGATTTTCCAAACTGTTTTGATCCGTTGCGGTCCATTCCCACTTCTTGTGGGCGTCTTCTGGTTTTTCTTTGCGTAGTTTTACATACAGTGGTCTTGCATACTTCTGGTAGCTAGGGACATGGTCCCTAACGTAGTTGCAGAGCCCCAGCACCTGCTGTAGTTCGTTCAGCGAGGTTGGCGGGTCGATCTGCTCCACTTTTTCCCGGAATCCGTCTGAGAGTCCCAGGTCGTTGGAGACCTGGAACCCCAGGTAGTTCACTTGGAATCGTCCAAATTGGCATTTTTTCAGATTCAATTTCAAGCCTGCTGCTGTTAGTCGTTCTACGACTTTTCTCAATTTTTGCAGATGTTCTTCTTCGGTGTCATCTGCAATGAATACATCATCGATGTAGATCGTTGTCTCTAGGCCGTCAAGTATGTCCATTACGGCCGACTGGAAAACATTCGGAGAGTTTTTGTAGCCTTGCGGTAGCCGTTCCCAGACGTACGCTTTACCTTTGTGGGTGAACGCTGTCTTGCCCTGGGAGGCTTTGGCTAGCCTCAACGAGAAAAATCCGTTTGCCAGATCTATACAGGATTTGTACCTTTTTAGTCTTAGTGTCTTCAGCGTCCCTTGTGGGTTGATCAGGCTGGCTCGGTTGGCGACAGTCCTGCGGTTGAGGGCCTTGAAGTTGATAACAGGTCTCCAGCCACCTCCCGATGACTCAGGCTTCTTGACTGCCTGTATTGGGCTGTTTGTGATGGGATTTGGCTCCTCGCGCACCACTCCTAGTTCGCTGAGCTCCGTGACTATCAGGTCCATTTCTGCAACGGCCCCTGGGTTCAGGGGGTATTGGCGAACAGGCGGGTGTACACCCCCTTCTATGGTGTGGGTGTATTTTGCACCCATGTCTCCACAGTCATTTTTGAACCTAGCCACTCCGGCTTTGGAAAGTATGTCTTCTAGCGTTTCTTTTCCGTCCGGAGAAAGGTCGCTGTCTTCGATTTGTTGCTTGGTCACCTCTGGAATGTTCACTGGTTTGTACCACTCTGGTGATAACGATCCCATCTGGATTAGTTTTGCCCCGAGGACTCTGAGTCGCTGTTGTATTGGGGTTCGATTTCCTGGGCTGCTATGCAGCTCTTTTAAGTCTGTTATTGTCATTAGATTGTAGGGTCCTAGAGCCCATACAACTCCTTTCCAGACGCCAAACGGAATCTTTTTGATGGTTCCGTCGGCTAGTTGAACAGTCAGGTGTCCTTTTGTTTCAAGGCATTTGCGGGTCATCGACACTTCTGCACCAGTATCTACCTGATAGGGGATTCCATCCACGTCGGTGTATATGTCGTCCCCCACCCAATAGGCATGATCCACTGTGACCCGCGCCCGCTTAGCCATTACTTTCTCTGCCCTTCGCTCCCAGCTTCCAGGCGGGAGGCACGAAGGGCCTGTTTCTGTTCTGTCGTCAGCTTGTTGTAATCCTCGGAAGAGAGAAAACCGCTCTTGTTGGCTGGTGGGGGCCGTGGCCCCTCCTGTTGTTGATCCGGCTGGGCCCTGTGGTAAACGCCCTGCCTCTGGAAGCCTTCTTGCCTTGGAGCTCCCTGCTCCCTCTGGTTGCCTTGTGGACCCCTCTGAGGTCCTTGCTCTCGCGGGTAGCCTTGGTAGCCTTGAGAACCCCTCCGGACTCCTGGCTCACGCTCGTAGTTTTGTGGACTCCTCTGGAATCCTCCCGACTGCCTTCTCTGTGTCTGTGAAGGACCGGGTCCCTCGGTGGGCCTTGCGTTGTCATACGAGGGCCTGGGGGCCGGCGGCTTCGGCTGGTTTCCTTTTTCTCTTTTGTCTTCCAAGTGTTTTTTCTTCAAATCCCACTTTCTTACTGTTTCTTGGATTTGCTCTGTGGTACTTTTGCTGATGTTTAGGGTCACAAAATCGATGTCATTCATTAGGCCCTTTGTCAGCTTCCTAAGGACTTGCACACTTCTGTCTGGCGGAATCGCCTGTCGCAAGGCGTACCACGCCTGGGTGAGAGTTTGCCCTTTGTCTAAGCTTTTTCTTGCCTTGTCGATGTGTGACTCCTCGTCTTCGCAGTCTTCCAACACTAATCTTCGGTAGTGCTGTTCCGCGGTTTCTTCGGGACCCATCGGTTGGTCCGTTACATGAGCCAGCCACAATCTTTTCGCCTCATCGTTTGTGGAACTGGCTTTTACCATAAGCCATTTCTGTGTCAGATATTCTTGCACCGATTCTTTTGGGTCTCGGTTTGTCACCATCGCCTTGATCTTTTTGAACTCACCAAAGCTCTGGGTGGAAGCCTGCATCTTTGTTATGCAGTCATTTTCTTCAGCGGTGGCGAGGCAGCTGCTTCGTGTGAGGCTCTGCCCTGGAGGTGGCTGTTCGTCCTCGCTGCCCGAGATGTCTTGCCTCCGCGCTTTGTCTTCCGCCGCTGCCAGCTTGTAGGCTGCTTTCTTCAGGCGTCGCAACATGACGTCGTACACGATTGTCACAAAGCCTGTGCGAAAGTTACCCGTCAGCTCCGTGGCTGTTGCGAGGGAGCCGTAGGTCGGGGTCATTAGAAAATTCGCCCATTCTCTTTTTGTCGCGTAGACCATTGTTCCTTTCATTCCTTCGAGGTCGTGCAGCCATATTTCTGGAACATCATAACTTGTTTGACCGACCTCTGGAGCATAGGCTTTTCTTCCGTCTTTGGTGGTCATGGGCCCGTAACGATCGTCTCGGGGGAATTTCAGCGAAGCCGCGCACACTGAAACTAGGGGCAGCGCGTTCTTCTTGCCTTTTCTGCTTCCTATTCTCAGGTCGGTCATTCCTCCTGGAGCATCGTATTCGATGGAGGTCAGGCTTGGCGCTGTTTCTTCGTCATCTGAACTTACATCTGCGGCTTCTTCCTGCGCCTCTCGTTCTGGTTCTGCTGACGGCGAGGCCGGCTGAACTGGTTCTGGTGTTCTCTGTGGAGTCCTGGGACTTTCCCTGGTCCCGCCTGGACTTTCGAACCTTATCATGGGCGCTTCTCCTCCTCCGGAGTAGCGCATTGTCTGCAGGCCGACGGACTCTGCTGGGCTGGTGATCCCCCGTGGAGGTTTGGTTGGCACGGGGGTTTCCTCTTCTGTCTGCACCGCTACTGTCCGGGGAGAGGGGATTGGAGTTCTTCTTTCCTTTTGTGGTTTTTCCTGGCTTGAGCTGACCTGTGGACGTCGCTCCTCTCGTGCTGAAGGACCGGGAGTTGATTCCTCGTAGCTCCTCTGCTCGGTCCTGGTTTCTTTCTTCAATCTTGCTGATTGCGGGAGCCGTGGCAGAACTGCTTTCGCAACTGGGGCGTTCTCGTCCTCGTATTCCGGCGGTCCTGCCCTCCAGTTGTTTGGCCCCTCCGTTTTGAAGAGGGGTCTCAGTATTCTCTCTTTTCTCTCTTGGTATTGGGCCACCGAGGTGACTATCACCAACTCGCGGATGTTGTTCCACCCGTGGGGAGCGTTCATCAGGAGGTGCAGAATCCTCATTGCCGCTTCTTCTGCTACCTCCCAGGGTAGGTTGCCGGACCTGGCGCCGTCGTTACATATAACGACTCTTTTGAAGGACAATTCGCTTGCTCGGGTGACACCTTTTTCTAATGCCTCCTCTATGCTGTCCCGATAGGCGTCTTGGTCTTCGCCATCTTCATATCCTTCGATCGGTACGTGTAGCACCGCATAATGTCTTGATTCTCCGCCGCTCGTAACCACCACCTCCTCCTGTCTTTGTCTGCATCCCGGGAGGCGCCCCTCAAGCTCTTCTTTGTAGAGACTGCCTGCCTCTCTTACCAGACTCTTTCTGAACCGGGAGATATGAGGCTTTAGATGTGAGTTGGTTAAGACAACCAGTCCATGGCTGTCTATGTCCCAAGGCTCTCCGAAGTGGTTATATGCGGTTAACCCTGTCTGGTTTGCATATTTTTTGGTCCCCTCGGGCATCTTTTTCAATTTTTGAAGATGCTCTTC
Organism: Melanostigma gelatinosum; assembly: GCF_949748355.1. NCBI lineage: Eukaryota > Metazoa > Chordata > Actinopteri > Perciformes > Zoarcidae > Melanostigma > Melanostigma gelatinosum. The sequence goes on from NC_136647.1 coordinate 5,212,341, forward strand.
TTGGTTCGGGGAGCGAACGTGTCTTGTCTTACCCTGAGCTTTTTTGTGCCTTCCCGGTACTGGGCCGTTGTAGTCCCGCAGGACCTTTTTTACTGCAGCGGCAGCGGGAGTCCCGGATTGCATGGAGGGCGGGAGCAGTTGGTACTCGGCGCTCCTGTCCAGCGTTGAGTCGTCCCTCACGTCGTCCTCCTCTGAGATCTCCCCGTTGCTGCCGCTGTCCTGTTTGTCCCCTATGTCGGATTCCGAGGACGCCCTCGTGGAGGAGTCCGTGTGCACCGAGGTCCCTTGGATGCTAAGCTGATCTTCGTGGGGAGCCGTGTGGTAACTTGGTTGTCCGGCTATCCATGCCGCTATGGCTTCTCGCTCTTTTTCACTTTCTCTGTAGCGGGGGGTGGCTTTTACACTCTTCTGTATAGTCACTGCCCCCGCTACAATTTCTGCGGCCAGCATCTTTACGACTGAGTCGTAGTCTTTTGACGGGCTGATTACGGTGACTATTTTTCCTTTTATGACTTTCATCACTTCCAGCCACCAACGTAGCCATTCTGTTATCTTCGGTTTGCTTTTCGGAGGTCCTTCACACTCTACTACTGCCACCACCAGTCCTGACTCAAGGGCAAGGGGAGCAAGATAACCCCCCTTATCTTTGCAAATTGCTTTTACTTTTTCCCCCACCTTCGCCTTATCTGCTTCTTCATGCAGGACGAATAGGTGTTGTTGAACAGATTTGTCCCAGGTGTCCCATCCTCTGCCATTCAGGATGATCTGATGTTGGACTTCGCTTCTGCGTTGTGCCCCTGGATACGGCATCGGTGTCGGTTCTCCCGATGTCGCTCCTTTTGGTCCAGCGTCGTCCTTCTGCTGGTCCGGGCTGTCGTCTACTGCCTGGTCCGGGGTCGATGGCGCTGGCACGTCCTGCTGAGTCGTCTCCGTCTGCGGGCTGCCTCCGTCGCCGTCGGGTCCTCTCTGCTGTCCGGTGGCGATTCCTCCATCAGGGCCGTTGGCTCGTACCGCTGGGTCGCCTCCGCCGCTATCGGATCCTCCGGGCGATTCGTCCATCTTGGACTTTGTCTTTGTCTTTGTTGTCTCGAGTCGCCTTCCTCCCAAAGCCTCTCGTCGCGCGTTGAGGAAGGGATGGGATCAGGCTCTGGTCCCTCTACAGGTCGGGCGAGTCTGGTCGATGCTCCCCGTCGCCTGCGGATTCTCCTGTGTTGGCCTGTAAATACCACACACAGCTTCGATTCGTGGATGTCTTCGCAATCGGACTTCTTCGAGGCTTGGGCAGCTTTACTTTCTACCCCAACGCCTCACCTCAGGTCTTTTCGTACACGAACGACAGCCTCTCTTAGCTGCCGGGGTTCTTCTTTTGGACTCAACGTACTCCTTTTCCGTCGAGCCCCACGTTATGGGCGCCACGTGTTAGATCCTGGGTACTTCTGGCCCGATACGGGGCTAATTACTGACTCAGCTCTCTATTAAAAGATTCTCGAGCTGGTGTTCTGGCGAGGGAACTCGCCTGGCTCCGCTAACTGCCGTTACTCCCGACGTCTACCCTGCTTCCTCCGGTCAGAGCGCGCTCGGCCGAGAGACCAGTCCTGGCCCCGGGCGCTCCCACCAGTCGCGTCGGTTATGGCAGCTTCCCTCTTATGGATCCGCGCTCTTGGTAAATGCCAGGTTAGGTTTTAACGGCTAGGATTAATTCTTGCTAAAACCGTAAGGGATTGTTCAGTGGATTCGGTCTCTAGGATAACCTTTCAGAACTCAGTTGTTAGACATACAATAGCTTTAACTTTTTACTGTCACGAGGAACTCTTTACTACTTCGGCAAATTAATGCACTTGAGGATTTCACTTTAAATGCAGATTAGATATTTATTGCAGGTTATATTTAGTTAGTTTGCAGGGGTTACAGCTACAGCTCACATAAAATGTCAAAATGTCACTACACATGATTAGTCAATTTAATTATCTTCTTCGATTATACTCATTAGTTTTAGTCGCCGAGACGGTTCGGTTGGAGCTGGATGTCCAATGGTGCGATGAAAAGAGTTCTTTTGGAGTTGTTAGGAGCGAAGGTCTGGCCAGACCCTCGGTCCTCCCGCTCCGCAACGGAGCCCGTTCAGCTGTTCTCAAAACTCAGTACAAAGTCTTTCTCAGGCAGCTGCGGCTTTCTCAGTTGTCCAGATGTTAAGAGGCGAGCGGTGGGGAGAGTTAGAACCTTCGTCTTTTAATCTCAATGTCCACGAACAGAGGTCTCTTTTCCGTGAACAGAGACGAAGTCCTCAATACATCAGCTGCAGGCTTTTAGTATCTTCTTCCGATGCGCTTGGTACGGCATCCGCGATGAAATCCCAGCTTGTTCTTTGCAAGCATGTCCTTATATTCCTCATATGGGCTGTGATCAGCCCCCACCTGTTTGGTCCATTACTCATCCCCCCTCCCTCTGGAAAGGGCGTTAGGCCGAACATTGCCTGTATGACTCAACCTATTACATCAGTTTCTAGATCTTTCTCTTGACTACACCCAACATCTGGTCTTGATTACAGCAATGTCATTCTTGCCCAATACTTGCCCAATACATCTATCTCAGCTCCACAGAACACACAGAAACATTCATTACATTTGTTTAAATCACTTCTATGCAGTTAAACATTTGTTACACCATTGATTAGAACATTTCGTTATATTTATTCATACATTTTATCCGTTTGATTACACGTCAACGTTGAATATATGCTTTGCGCTCTTATAGCCTGACTTCTCTCCCTTGAATGTGTCGACATGTTACCGAGGCAGCTTTTGAGAGGTCAACTCTTCTTGACACTGGAACCCGTGAAAGTGTCTTTTTTTGGGGGCTTAAAAATCACGGATTAATTCAACTGATCGATCAGTCAACTCATCGTTTGAACTCTATGTGGATGAGATGAACGCAGCTGCACAGGTTGATGTAAGTCAATTCACAGAAATGATTCCTTCAGTCGACAAATACACACGTTTGCCCACATGAGTGTGAATGTCCTAAATGGGCCACCGTAGAGATGATAACCGTCGTTTATTTAGATTGCAACGTGGCCTGTTTTTTTTCTGGCACCGCCCTCCGGACAAACAACATTTCTTTAGAGCTAATAATAACCACGTTGTCTCTCCACTTTACGTCAGTCCTTTGTAGTTTGTAGTCGGCTGTTGAGCACTTAAGATCAAACGCAAACAGTGGAACGATCGAGAGCCTGAAGAGCTCTGCAAGCATTACTTTGAGAAAACATTGAATCAGTCTGTTCAATGTAGATCTTTTAATTGTACCAGAAAAATGTAAAATCTGATGTTTTTTTTTAAACTGTTGACATTTGTTACCCCATAAAATGGGATTTTAATCCCACATCACCTGTTTTCACTGTGACTTGAGTGGAAGGAAGTGCGATTCAGTTGAAGCCTGCGAACTCTGATCTTAATGTCCCCGTTAAGATCGGACACGGCCCGGTGAGGGAGTTGAAAATAACCGTAACATTTTTTTTTGGGAGTCGATTTCCATTTGTGACGATCAAATTTGCACTTAAGAAGCTCAACATGTCGTCACTGCCCTGATAAATCATCTCTCAGCTCAGAGGAGTTTATTTTAATGCCTTCTCTTCACCATGGACCATATGGAATATTAAGTTGATGGAGATCAAATTTGCCTGTTTTTTTTTTTTCACTTTATCAACCTTGAATACTGTATCGGCACTTTAGAGTTGAATTTGCTAAAACTCACTGTCACACACTGATCACAGGTGTTGGTTCATTGAAGGGAGAGATGAGCTTGATGCGACATGATGTTTTCAGCGGGTGAAACAATGCCTTGTTCTTATTTTGTCCTTAAGAGGAAGAACAGATTTCACACACATACAGTTTGTCGAATCCTCTGTGTGCAACAGGCTGCCGTCGTTACATTTCACTTGCATTTCCTGAGAGACTTTGTTGCAGCGTCGTGCAGACTGTGTGTTGCGTAAGACTCTGTCACAATGTTCAGTTGCACCAACTGGATCGAAGTTTAGGAGGAATAATGATGAAGTGGAGTTCAAATAAACAACGAACGGCTGTTTTCTCTATTACAAGAACACCTGTCTGTGTCGACTTTAGGACCAACAGCACACGGACACAAACGTTCCACCTGCATGTGACAGTTAAACATGTGACACCGTGGGCCTTAATGTGCGGCCATAACAGCAGCATTGAGATCCTTTACGTCAAGTGAAAGTACGAATATCACACATGCATTGGAAATGTAACCTCAGTAAAAGTATGTATAGTGTAATAAGGAAAATGTACCGAAAGTATTAAAAGTAGAGAAATGTGACCGTTATACTATCATGTATTATAACATCGCTTGTTATGACTCATGCGTGAATGAATGATGCGGGAACAGGATGTTCCTGTTGTAGCTGGTTGAGGTGGAGCTCATTTTAAACTATTCATTGATGATTTTTTTTCATGACGAGTTTGCTCCACCAGCTGCTTAACGGTTGGGCTGAATTTGGATTGAAACTTGGTCGTAGAGCTTTAAGAAAAAGTTTCACCTGAACTAAAAGGCTTTGGAGCCCTGACACGTGTAGAACTGTTTGTCAGACAAGTAAAACGAAAAATACAACCGATTATATGCAATAGTTATGTGAATAATTTAAATGGAGTGTAAAAATAAATAGAAAACATCTGTAGCAGATGGAGTTTATGTTCAGATGTGAGCCCTTGAGGCTTAAAGACTCCATCTTTGATCCATGAAGTAATATCATTTTGTTAAGAATAATATGTTTGTGATGCGGAAACAAATTTCTTACTCTTTTTTTCATTTTGCTCTGAAAGAAACTCTTCCAGTAAAGATTCCTGATAAGACATTGTTCTAATTCCTGCACGGACAAACTGCCTCAACCTGTTTGTTCGGCTGATTTCAAATCCACGGAGGTGACTGTGTTCACCAGACGGATATCAACTAGTCCGGGACCGTTTACCACTAAGGGTCCGGTCTGCTTGAAAACTACCACCGCGTTTATAATGATTTATGTAGTTCCAAATAGAAATGTAGAAATACTGTGTCACGTGTAAAAGTCCTGCATTTAATATTTAAAAGTCCAAAACGTGGTGCAGAATGAACCATTTCAGAATTTCTATTCTTATGACTATTGACGTATTGATGTGATCATCACTTTACTGTTGCAGCTCGTAAAGATGGAGCTTATTTATACATTTTATATTAACTATATATACTGACGGTTGTGATAACCCCGGGGAACAATAAAGTTTGATCTTTATCTATAATAATAGGTCATTGTTTATTTATGATCTAAAATCTGAAAAATAACTGAACTCAAATAAACGTAGTGGGAGTAAAATGTAAAATATTTCCTTTTGAAATGTGAAGTTGAAGTATGAATACTTTAGTACTTCAGTACAGCGCTTGAGTAGTGTACTTCCACCACTGCCATGTACTCTAGTTTTTAACTCGCTGCTCTAAATTGACATTTCAAAGCATCATTAATGACACTAAATTTAAAGTGGATGTTTTTCTAAGAACGTGCGTCTTTACGCGCGGAGAGACACACCTGGCGCTGCAAACGACACGAGCGCTTCCTTCGTCTCCCTTCGTGACGTGAGCGCCGGTTTGATCGTCTGAATCAGCTGTCAGGATCTTTCGTCGCGCCTCTTCAAGTTGCGACATTGGCGCTGCAGATCAAGTGGGTGTAAACTCAAAACTGAGCTCTCACGCGCTTTTGTCATTCTTCGAGGAAGTTCATTCCCTGCGAGTCTGAGCGGCGCAGAAAGTAAAGGTGAGCTACTCTACTTCACCTTTTCTTGTTTAAAGATCTGCATGTTTTTACCTGTTCGATGTTCAGAGAGAAAAAGTTGGTTCCCAAAAGCTCATAAAACCACCCAACCGTGGCTGCATGTTTGAGAAGATGTAACGGAAGCTTTGAAGGAAAAGTTGTTCATCCTCCTTTTTCTTCAAACGTGGACCACGTCCTTGATTTAACCCAGAGACATTCTGCTTCCAGGACCACTGAACCGCAGATTTAAAACCTTGAGCTGTATATTTCCTCCTGGATGTTTGTGATAGTTGTGTTGTCGTTAATCTGCTCACGAACCAACTGGTCTGTTTTCTGTCTGCAATGCTCTTTTAAACCCTCTTAAAGTGGATAAAATCCCTTCTGTTGCTGCTCCTGTAGGTGTGATCATCCCGTCAGTTCAAGTTGTTTTGAAGATGAAATTACAACCGACTGTCTGTTAGATGTGGGAAATAAAATAAAAGACAGCAGCTGAAGTGTGCCGAAGCTTAACGTGTCATCTGTCCTGTTCCTGCTCAGGTGAGACTCTTGAGGGGCGTGGCCGAAATACAACCTCCATAAATACACTGCATCCATCCAAGTGGAAGAAAAGTGAGTGTGACAGGTTTTCATTCATAGCGCCGGTGACATGAGTACACTTTTAATCATATCAACAGAAATCATCTCATTGGTTGAATTAAACTTCAGCAGCAAGTGTTTCCTGTAATATGGTGTTAAAGAGGCTCTTTAACTTTTTGTGGACTTATAAAAGTTGGCTTACTTAATTACTTAACCCTTTACTTAAATAAAGCATAAATGTGTTAGACAGAGTGCTAACAGTCTTAACATTTTTGGCACTCAGTGCAGAATGGCTCCTGTCAATGTTATGTAATTATTGGATTATTATTATTATTGATGTGTTAATTAGGTGTTCCTTTGTTTTTGAGGTGTGACGAATTATAACTATTCAATCATCTTCATATGTTATAGTAACTTCAGCTTGTAGCAAAGTAAAAAGTACAATATGTCGCTCTGAAATGAAGTGGTGTAGAATATTTGTCTCATAATATGCAAATGCAAATTCAGCAAAATAGAAAAGAGCGACCCGATCGGCGTCACTGTAGGCGTGCTGAGCAGTTGGTTGTTTTAAATATATTTTATTTTTATTATCCAATTTCAGATCATGTTCCTCTGATTTGTCAGATAAGCTTTAGTCTTAGTCCACTGAATTATTATTATTTTACTCATGAATGCAGCCACTTAATTCAACAGATCCTGTGTTTGTTAGGTCAACTCCATCTGGTCAATGACTGAAGTTGGAGGCAGCTGTCCTCATCATGTGGGCTCTCAATGTGTGACTCCTGACCTCAGTATTAAGGGACTTGTTAGCACGTTGGTTGGATGCATTCATGTTTAAAGTTTTACTTTCGTTTGGTATTTATATTTCGAAATCACAGTGTGTTTGGACCAGTCTGATGATGAACAGGTGGAAGTGAAATAAGGACTTCTGTTTTTTTACACTTGACCTTCCTGTTTGTGGACTAAACACTGTAAAGCCACGTGATCTTGAGGGGAAGAAAAGGATTCTGGGTGATTGACTTACATGTTTAGAAAGTATGATTTTGCTTTAGAGTAAGAATTAATTTGCAGTGTTTTAAACCCTGAAATGTACACTTTGACAATAACCTCTGATGAGGAACTATGGAGCATGTGAATGCACCATCTGACTGTTCAAACGATCCACGTATTAAACTGCATTTAAATAGTTTCAGTTTCATTATTCACAAATAGGCCACTAAACAGTCGCTCACATGCTGCATACAGCTTGTGAGGAAGACATGCAGACACATTGTCGGGTAAAAGAAAATACACAGCGCACGCTGCACCTCACTGCAGCGCTGCACCTGAAAACTGAGCTGCCCGTTAATGCTGACGTACTTGTAGGCCAGCTAGCAGGCTCTGGCACGTCAAAGAATACGCCCAACAACGACAGCAAACTAAAGATCTGATTGGTTGAAGACTATGACAATCAACAATATCGTCCCCATTCACTTAAACTGCACATGGATGCACTTGTGAGTTACCTAGAATCCCTCCAATGTCAGTCCGGACCAAAGTGTAAATCCGATCAACATTGCGATCGGCTACAGGCTAATAGAAATAAAGTTGACTTGCTTTGCAGTCTGTTAAAGGACAATGACCAACAACAGAACCAGCCCTGCAGGTTCTGGTCTAGTTTTCAACACTTGAAAAGCGAAAGAAGTCCGATTGGCTTCAGGCTTCAATGTCAATATTGGTTGAAGGTGAGTCCACAAACCGCTGAGCATAACAAATAATTGTGTCGCTGGTAAGTCTGTACGAGATCACTTCAGTGATCCTCTGACTTTTAAGCGCCAGCATCACGTCAACATCTTTATGTGCCCAATATCTCGGGTTTATGATCAAATACCTGCAAAGATTATGACATTTCCATCGACCTCAAATGCACGTTGTGTTTAGTGCTAGCAAGTCTATGTTAGCATGCTAACCTAACGTGGTGAACATGGTTAACATTATACCTGATAAGAAACAGAATAGGTTTGAGCAAGTTAGCGTTCTGGAGTTAGCAATTAGCTCATTTGGTACAGCCTCACATAGACTCTTCGTCTCGAAAGGCTGTTTTGTATTTTGGATGAACTTGACCTTTTTCAAACTCTTCTGTCCAGATGAACAGCGCAGAGAAAAGAAGCAAGCGCAGCGGGGCCGAGGTGAGCGGAGACACCTGGACTCTGCACACGGACGGCATCCCTCCGGACACGCTCAGTAAGGTACAAGACACCGGAGTCATTTATGTCAGCAAATCAGCCCTATGATATGTGAGTTTTTAAATTCTGCAACATATACCAGACACAGAGGCGAAAAATCATTTGTCAAACAACATCCAAACACTTTTAAAAACAAAAGAAACAACTTAAGCATAAATTGGTGAAAAAGAGAAGTTGTGTTAAAACCAAAGGCAAAGGTGGAAAGTAACATTTACTCAAGTACTCTCCTTGATAAAGTTGGCTACTTGTACTTTACTTGAGTATTTCCATTTTAAGCTCATTTATACTTCTACTCCACTTCTGAGACAAATATTATAGTTTTTACTCCAATACATTTATCTGGCAGCTAGTTACTTTGAAGATCAAGGTTTTACATGGAATACTATATACACATTTTTAAAATATGATGTATTCTAGATTAATTGCTGTACAGATTGTACTTAAACGGTATATATATAATCACACTGACGGGGGTCATTCCGCTGCCAGATGAGTACACTTTTGTAATACTTTTGAACTGGTTCTAGATTTTGAGCTTGTAGTGGAGTACTTTTACCCTGAGGTATAAGTAAAATATCTGAACCTGAATCTGTAACCAGAGGTTACGAACCTTTATTTTAGCCTCATTCACAACCTTCTGCTCGTGTGATTTAAGACTCGTGACTCACAGCGCCAAGAAACTGTCTGTTTTGGGGAGTGAGTGTTGTTGCTGGGAGGATTCTTGGATTAGGAAATCGTATTAGTCTGATTCATGCAGGAGGATAAGTCACGGGATGATTCATCATAAGGTTAACACTCATAATAATGAAGTTCAGTTTGAAATACCTCAGGAAGGCAGATGGAGTCCCACCCAACTCTCTTCTCTATTTTTTAGAAAACCTGCTGATTACTTTCAGTCAACCATGAAGTACATTTACTCATTTATTATATATGGTACTATTTTGATTTGCTTGCTACTTTATACTACTATTTTACTCCAATTTAGAGGCAAATATTATAATTTTTATTTCACTACATTTATTCGAGAACTGTAATTACTTTCCATATAATAATAATAAAAAAATATGATTTACAAATAAATTATGATATTCGTATGTCAATAAGACATAAGATACCTTCAGTAGGAATTATGTAGAATACATACCCTACATTTACCAGCTGCAGTTTCAAAATAATTTCACTACTGTGGTCAAATACGGGTACTTCTTTCACCACTAGTGCACCGTGATTGTGGCGTATATATCCCAGGCTGGTGAATACAAAGTACGTCTGTACGTACAAAGTATGTCTGTACGCATGCAGAGACATGAGAGAAAGAGAAGAGGTAACTATGTGAGGGAAGGAAGAGTCTCTGACTCCAGAGAGAAAGAGCCAATCAAGGCCTGAACAAACATGCCACGCCATGTCAGGACGGAGAAGAAGAAGAGACCAAGAGAGGAATGGAGTACAGACCTGATCCTGGTCCCATGGTGCTGGAAACAGGTTTAACTCAAACAGGTTTAACTCAAAGACTATGGAACTATAATAACAATAATACAACTTTATTTATTCATAGTATATTTCATATGAACAAATGCAATATAATGTGCTTCTCTAAAGGTGAAAATACACAGAAAAAGATGAATGCAAAGTGACGTCAAATACGAGATATTTAAATGATATTGTAAAAATAAAGACAACAGTGAATAACTATGTAACAAAAATTATGACTGAAATGAAAGTACGTGATTCTTTTATTTTTCTAAAAGTATTAAAGCCGATGTGTATTTTTATGCTTTATTGGATGATACCAGCTGTAACAATGTGCTATCCTGACTTTAACATTCCCATCAATTTCAGTTGCAAATGTTAGCGTGCTAAAATAAGATGGTGAACATGGTGAACTACCTGCTTCAGCCCAGCATGTTAGCTTTGTCATTGTGAGTTTGTTAGCATGCTGATGTTAGCATTTAGCTCAAACCTCTGCTGTGCCTAAGCACACTAAACACTTCCCAAAACTTTTTAAAACCAAAGCACCCCGGATAAAAAACAAACCGAGGACCTCTTGGAATACATGTTGTACCCCAGAAATGAAATGAACAGAAATGTTCGTTCCTCTGAAAGCCTCTGCAGGCGTTTGTTACCCAGAATCCCCC